>NC_031989.1:37895643-37936513 GCF_001879085.1 Nicotiana attenuata
ATGAGAGATTTTGGGGCAATTCGCCACTTTAACCTATAAAGAGGTCCAGCTCGCCAAAAAGAGGATATCAGTTTTCATAGTTTTGTTCAAGGAAAAGAGAGGGGAGAGGCAAGGAGGATAATTCGACATCGAGTTTCTAGCCCTTTCTTCCTTTTGTTTTTAATCATTCATTGGACGAATGTTTGCAAGTTGTAATTATGAACACAATTATGAGTAAGGCTAATTATTTATCTAAGGTTTGATGGAACATGTTGAGGATGAACTCCTTGTTGTGTAATATAGTTTGCCTAGTTAATCTCCTATTTGTTCAACTACGTTCTTTGTTGTATTTAATTGATAGGATCCTCAATTAGCTGTGGCCTATTTAAAATATTGTATTACTCGGGAGAGAAGTGCCATATTTAGGTAGTAGTGTTGAACAACACCAGCTCTCAAAGTATATGAGGAATAATAACCGAGAGTTTAAAGGTGGGATTAGGGATAACGAAACATTGAGTGCGATGCTAACTGAGTTGTAATATAAGCAGCTAGCGTAAACTCGGGAGAGTGCGTCTTAGTAAAATATTGTGCCATAATGTACTTATGAACCGGCGAGGAGATTCTACGGTAAGTATGTGAGCAGAATGTCATCGTAAGGAGATTGATGTGATTAAGTGGCTGCAGATATTATCATAGAAAATAAAAGGAAGGGATTCCATCAATAGGGGAAATCCTCACAACCTTAGATCCACTTTCTCTCTTATTTGTTTACCAACTCAGGTCGTAGTTAGCTTTTTAGTTTTACTTGATTTTATTCAGCTTATAGTTAGTAGCACATATCACCAAGTGTTATTTCAAATTATCTGTGGAGTAGTTGATTACGGAGAATTCGAGTGAGTCTGACAAAAGTAAATTGTAGGTTAATTCCCCTGTGGATTTCGACTCTGGGCTAAATACCCGGATTATAATTTGCAAGCAACCGCTTGTCCTTTTTATAAGGTCACGAGATTGGGGCGTGATCACACTCATTTTGACCAACCCTGCATAGCAAGACATTAAGTCAGTTTTCCGGGAATACCTTTACGTATTTTCCGAACCTCAAAACCTAAGCAAAGAGAGCACATAATAGGTAAATCCATAGTTATCAGTCATTCTTGTGTTTTTCTGGGGTACCCATCTGGCATAGAAAGGTTATAAATTCTCAAATCTATCTTCTCAATGTCTAGATCCTTTTCTCTAGAAGATGTATCTTCCACAAACACGAATATTTCCTTAATCATGCTCCGCACCTTCCTCCACCTTTCCCTTCCGCTACATCTGATTTTACTGATAACTCCTACTCCTACTTCACCTGTTGCTTTTCCTTCCCTGCTCTGTCACTCTTTTTGTTTGCTTTTGTATTGTGTCTCTTTGTAGGCTTTAGTCGTCTTTTATTTTATTGCTTCTTTCCTATATCCTGCTAGTGTTCCTCTGTCGTCTATACTTCTCTTTCTTGTTGATGTTTTTTATGTTTTTTTTTTGTCTTCAAAACTCCTGTGTTCCCTCCTTGCTTTATCTGCTCTCTCCTAAGGGAGACTCAGGCAGACCCTCCAACCTATTTGAGTGATTTTTGTTTGCCTCTTCTTCTGTTCTTGCGTTCTTCATCTGTTTCTCTAAATCCAAGGGTTTCCTGCTCTGACTCGCACATGCTGCGAGCCTCAATTTTACTAGCCACTTCTCATCCTGCTTGGCAAGAGGCCATGCTAAGATATTGAGGCTTCTTGAAGGCCAACAATACATGGGGAACATTATCCTCTCCTTCCTTATAAGAAAGTTATCCCTGCAAGTGGGTATAACAGATCAAGCAGAAAGCTGATGGTTATATTTGAGAGGTTAAGGCCAGATTTGTCATTAGGTGTGACACTCAAAGGAGGCATTGATTACACTGAGATTTTCTCCTCATGTTGGTCAAGCTTACTACTGTCAAAATATCTCTTTCTTGCTGTCAAGAGACATTGGACTTGTTTTCCAGCTTATGTCATCCGCCTTCCTCCATGGTGATCTTAACATGGGGAGGTGTACATGAGGATACCCCTGGTCTTCCAGATTTCTTCTTCCTCTTCTCTGCTGCCTCTCCTCTAGTTTGTAGGCTTAGGAAGTCTTATATGGCCTTAAAGCAGGCTTTCCAGACAGTTGTTTTCTAAACTATCTGATGCCTTGCCTCTCCACAAGGCTACATTGCTAGCAAATTAATTACTCCTTATTTACTAAGTCCTCTAGCGATTCTTTGTTTTATCTTTGGTGGTCCTATGTTGATGGATATTCTTCTTAGTTGTGGTGCTGAATATTCTGAAATGACAAGCCATTGAAAAGTTTTTTGGATGACAATTCCAGATCAAAGACTTGGGTTTGGTCAACTATTTTATAGGTTTAGAAAGTCTTTTCTCATTTTAATGGGTTATGTCACTTTGCATCAACACAAAGTACAATTCAGATTTATTGGATGAATCAAGTATCCATTATCTCTTGTTGCCATTCCTCTTAGATGCCTCATCAAATTGCCTGTTGGCTATGGGTATCTCCTCCCAGATCCCAGGCATTTACCCAAGAAGACTAGTTGGAAAAGTTAAATTTTTTCAACACACCAGGCCTGACATTGCCTATGATGTCCAGCATTTTAAGTCAGTTTTACAGTTCCCAGGGTCCCTCTATCGTGGTGGGTTACATGTTTTGAGATAACTTAATGTCTGCCCCGGCTCAAGGAATTTATAGATTTAGACTAATTCCTCCTGCATCTCCTCTTTTATTGCCTTTTCTTGATTTTGACTGGGCTACCATGTGCTTTGTTCTCGGAGGTCCAGTTACAAGGTTATTTCATTACTCTTGGTGGCTTGCCCTTATATCTTTGGAAAAGCAAGAAGCAACCTAACTATCAACTCTTTCCTCTGCGGAGGCTTTGAGTATAGGCTTTTGAGGAAAGGATGGTGGCTGAGGTTATCTTGGTTTGGTTTCAGCTCCTCAATGACCTTGGCCTTTCTATTTCTAGCCCTTGTACATTGTATTTTGTTGTGAACAGCCAAGCCTGATTACACATTGCCAAGAACCAGGCCTTTCATGAGCGCACAAAGCATATAGAGGTGGGATTGTCCACTATGTTACGCGACTGCTTAATCTTCCTAGGCTAGTGTCTCTCCAACTTGTTCGAAGCTTGTGACAACTGGCCTGAACATCAATGACCAATGCCTATATATGGTCACCACACACTTTTGGCAAAGCTTGGGGTGTTTCCATCTCCCAGGCTTTGGAGGGGGGATATTAACCCGAAGTCCAACCTGCAATACAGTCTAGGCCTAAGCACTGTATTAACCGGGCAGCCCACTTCATGAAACCAAACACAAGTTTTTTATATCTTTACAACTTTAGCCCATGTATTAGCTTAGTTGATTTGTATATAATGAAACAAATCTCTAGAACAATATAGATTCATTTTGATAATGTAACTTCTGAGAATAAATAAAAGAAATCCACTTCTTCTCCCTCTCCTAAATTCTAGGTTTCACTGTCAATTTTTCTTCTCGCACAGCTCAAATCCTCTCAACTTAATCACTAATGAGTGATAATCTGACCATTCACCGTAAAGTTATTGTTGCTTTAAAGGAAAGTGCCTGCCTTTATTTTTATTTATTTTTTAAAAGATAAAAGAAAAATGTTTTCCGTATGACATATACTTGCATAGGGATATACTGTCTATATTGGTTGCCCTTTGAGGTGCGGCCCTTCCCCGAATTCTGAGTGAACACAGAATACTTTGTGCATCGGGCTGCCCTTTCTTTTTGAAAATACAGACGCATTCTGAGTTTCTGACTCCTTAACTATACTCTATAGTAGAAAGTAAATAGCAAAAATTATCTCGAGTGTTTAAAGTGGCTGATGAGGTTATTGAAGAATAACGCTTTTCTAAAAGAATTTTCGAGCCTCTAAAAGAAACACCTTTGTTTCGTCGACTGGGTATTGGATTATAAATGGAAAGAGACTGAGTACAATATAGTTAGATGAATGCTAATTATGAGGGTATTGTGGAATAAGTATTCTATAAACTTCTAGGTCACGCTTCAAATACGATTGTATTGGAGAACATTTTTAGAAACTATGAATTTATCCATTTTATTTAACAAAATTACTCAAAATTAAAATTTAGAGGGAATGGAGTGGATGTTAATAACTTATAAGTAGCATCATGGTTCGCGAATAATAATACAGTTAAGACGATGAGAAAAAAAGAAAATTCTTAGCTTACTTTTCTAAGGGCAAATCTGTCTAATTATATTTTTGTGTACAGTTATTTTAAATATGTTTAAAGAATAGTTACAAGAAAATCAAATATAAGAGAGGTACGCAAACTACAAGGGATGTCATTGTGATAGAGCGAAATCTGGAGGAAGGTCTTTGAAATTATCCTTTAAAAAATGCTAATTGATGTTAAAACGTCTTTTAAAGTAAGTTTACGTTAAACAAAAAATTATAATTTTTAACTATTTTTCCGAGTAAATATTTTAGAACTTTGAAATCAGTTTAAAATCTTGGTTCTTTATCTTTATTTGAACAATATTAGAAAGTCCAATATACATGGTTCCAAGATCGATAAAAATTAATACTTATAAGTTATTTTTTATTTGAAGCCTTAATAACATAACTATAATATTTCATAATAATTTTTTTTATACTGTTTCGCACTTTAAAATTAATTTAAATTTAATTTATTATATATTCTTACGTATTTAAACTATGTAGGAAGTTTGAAATATTTAGAATTTTTTAATTAATTAACCATAATTAAAAGTTTAAATAATTTTAAAGTTCCTAAGTATTGTGATCTTAGATACAATTAATTGATTTTAAAGAACTAATTAACTATAATTCATCCCATTTTTATCGTTTGAATGTATTGAACCAAAAAATACATTGTCAAATTATATTTGTATTACTTTCCCTACTCAAATAATATTTTTTTTATTCATCAACATTAGAATAATTAATTAAAAATATTGAAAGAAACTATTTAAGAATAAAATATAAAGAGAGAAAAATAAAGAAAAACATTAAATGAATTCTGCAAATAGATAGAAATATCTAAAAGTGAAATAATCGATTGTTATACTCTAAAAAAAAATAAGAATTCTTGGTTTGGTAAAATATGATTAAAGTCAAATATCTAAAAGTTCGATGACTAAAAGGGGAGGTGGCTAGCAAGAGTCAATAATACTAACTACTCTGCAAGAACAAAATCCAAAGTTGAAATGATAAATCGTTTTCTTTACCTTATAAAGATTTTTTATTAGATCAAATTATAATTGCAGTTAAATATTTTGAAATCTTAGTCCTTTGAATTAACTAATATTCAAGTAAAAAAGACCCAAATTTGATTCTTTTGCAAATTCATGCCTATAAGAAAAAAGATATTTCAAGTTGACATAAGAAGAGCATTAGAAAGAAACCACAAAATAGAACACAAAGTATTAAGCCTAAAATTGACAAAAACACATAAATTAGAAGCAGTAGTTGTGACACTGCAGAAGACAAAATATATTTTAAATGAAAGTTTTTTTATGTGCATTTTCTACCAATAAATGACAAGTTCATATATTCCAATTTAGACTTTAATTATTTGCCACTTTTATATTATATATATATATATATATATATATATATATATATATATATATATATATATATATATATATATATATATATATATATTTGTTAAAATATATTAACTCAACATAGTCAATTTAGACTTTAATTAGTTGCCACTTATCAATTTTGTTCCAGGAGCTATAGGAATAACCTCTTAAGAATTTAGAAGTGCATTTTTTTTCAAGTGCTTTTCAAAAAAGTACTTCTTGTGAGAAACAATTTGTGTTTGACAAATTAATTTGAAAAGTACTTTTTAACAGTAATAAGTATTTGACCAAGCTTTTAAAAATACTTCCAAATATATTTTTATGCTTTTTAATAAGTATTTATTGGGAGAAACTACTTTTTTTTTTTGTTTCTTTAAAAGTCAAAGAAATAAAAACTTTCTCAAGACATTTCATAGAAACGTCGTTTTATAGGAGTATAATATTTTCATTTACTAAGCCAGCTAAACAGGATAATATTCATTATTTTCAAAACTTACAAAAAAGTTTATTTTATTTTATAACTTAAACATATTGTATAATAATATATATTTTTTTTTAAAATTATATACTCAAAAATATATGTTACACGCACAAATGTGCGTACCTTAAGATTAATTACAGTCAAATACTTTAAAGAAAGTTTATGTTCCCACGCCTATAGGACGAGCATTTCAAGATGTGAACAAATATAGAAGTTATTTGCGACGTACAAGATAGGTATTTTTTTTTTTTTTTCAAAAGTAAAAAAAAAAACAGAGAGATAATTTTTTTTAAAACTAGGGAACTCGTCGCTAGGGGTGTTCATGGTTCGGTTTGGATCGATTTTTCCTTTAAAAGAAACCAAACCAAGTAAGTCGGTTTTTCAAATATTAGAACCAAACCAAATCAATTAAGTCGGTTTTTTCTCGATTCGGTTTATGTCGGGTTTTGTCGGGTTTTCGGTTTTTTCTGTTATTTGTCGGTTTTTTCTTAAATATAAGACATACACTACCAAACACATATTCCGGCGACCACATTTTCAACGTAACACTATCAAATCAATTGTCTTTTGGAAAATCTATTATTTATCAAGATATATTGATGATAATTGAATCAAAAAGTGATGAATAATTTAAGGACTCAATTAAAATATATTATTTTTAACACGAAATGGATTCTTACACTTAACAAAAGAAAACTACCAATCAAACTAGAATGTAAAGATAAAGAACTGTACTAAAAGTGCAAACTATTAACATTTACCATTAAATTTTTGGAACTTTGTATAAAAATATACATATGTGTAGGTGTAATAATAAATTTAAAATAACTACTCCTATAGTCGGTTTGGTTCGGTTTTTTTCGATTTTTTTCTGATTAAAAACCAAAACTAAACCAAATTTGATCGGTTTTTAAAATTCAAAACCAAAACCAAACCAAACCAAAAATTATCGGTTTTTTTGGTCGGTTTGGTTTAGTTTTCGGTTTGGTTCGATTTTTCGGGTTTTTATGAACACCCTACTCGTCGCCACTAGCTTTTGGGTACACTCTGGAAAAAAAACAGCTCCAATGCATTAACTCGCAAATCACTTTGGAGAGATAAACGGGGAAAATCAGAAATAGTCTAATTTATAATTGGTAATTGAATAATAGCTACAATTTGAAAAGTAATTGAAACTTAACTACTTTTTCATGTAAAGATAAAATCTGAACAAAAGTACCCTAAAAATTCAAAAAAATCCAAGCACAATATGCTGCAGTTCGAATTTTTTATATATGAGATTCAACAAAATATGCTTGAATTTCATGATATGCTGGAGAAAGTTTATAAGCAAGAGCTCCATCATCCAACATATTACGCTGGAACTTTTTGTGTGCTAGAGTTCCAACATAATATGCTGGAAGTTTATATATAGGAGTTTCATAATCTAACATATTATGTTGGAACTTTTTGTGTAGCGAAAACTAAATAACTCATGTTATTTTTATGAGATAAACCGCATTAGTCAAATATAATTAAGAAGGAAGAAATAAGAAAGAGAAAAAGAGAAGCGAAACGGCTAAACCCCAAATTCAAAACCCTCCTTTGATAGTAGTGACGTTCTTCCAAAATAGAGCGACAGTCACAGATAAGGAAAACATCCACACTCCCCAAACCTCAACCTCAACCTCGTTTTCGCCGGCGTGAAGAAAATGGCGAATATGAGGACGGCGATGGACGCAGCGTTTTGGGACCTCAACATATCTACACCAAATGCCCTAGACTCGACGGCCCGGTCCATTCCTGGAGAGCCCAAACCGCTGGATGGCAGCAAGGCCAGCAGAGCCCTCAGAGTCCAACAACTCTCTCTGCTCGGAAATGGGTTTCCTCTGGGAATCATTCCCTCTTATTCTCCCACTCCCAATAAGGAATTGGGCTCTTTTGCTCTTCAGTCCCTTTTGTTTAAAGCTTCCACTTCTAACTGGTAATATAACTACTATTTACACTTGAAATCCTTACTCTTTGATTTTGTCAAGATGATTTAGTATATTTCATTTAGATTCAAAATTTTGTCTGGATTATTTCTGTTATCTCTTTAAAAAATGTGTTGGGGGGACATAGCAGGTAACCCAGGAATTTGTGTGCAAGCTAGTCCAGACACCACAATCAAAAAAATAAAATCACGTTTACTACTATAAACGTTTCCTCTATAAGGCAAAATGAAATTGAACATGTACAAAATAGTTACTGAATTCGACTTGTCTAGGTGGCAATATATTGATGATCTTGAATTTGAACTTGCAACTGCACATATTTCTTCAAGGACACCAAGCTGTCTAAAATACGAAACAGAATTAGGTTGATTGAAAAAAAAAAGCATTTATTGTTTAAATACACAAAGTTCTTATACTTGAAATGGATGAATTTTTACCAAATAAAGTTTTTGAGGAAAAAAATGAGTGCCTAACGCGATGTACTTGGTGCCTGGGCAAAAAGCTTTGTTTCTTAAGTAGAAGAGTGTTTTCAACTAATTTCCACAACCACATTGTGATAAATGCACATCCTGGAAACAGTAGGGAAGTAATGTGCTTTTTCCCAAAGTTCTTTATCCATCAGGTGTTTTGCTTCAAAGCGTAGCACTTTTGACTGTGTCTTCCAGCTAGACATTTTTATGATCTTCACTTCTTTCATAGCTGATTGCTTATTCTGTGCTTGGACAACCACTGGTCAAAGAGGCTCTACTGACTATTTTTGCTCCCCCAATTTGCTGCTTTCTCCCTATATATTGCCCCCTCTTTATATACAATAGATGAACTATTTATCTATGATTCACCTTCATAGGTGGCTTGGATTCATAGGTCAGTTTCGGCCAAAGAAACTGTTTTCTGACATTAAAGCAGAGTTATCCAGTGTAGATGAGTGGGAGCTGCCAGTATTAAAAGACATTGGCAAGCATTTCTTGGAAAAATCACTTTATGCCTTTAATGTGTGCTCACAGCTATCCCTGACACCCTCTTCTTCTCTGTTATTGAGCACTGAAGAACACGGTGAGAAGAAAGGACGGCGCTTCAGGGCCATGCTTCTTAATAAGGCAAGGATCTGAAGTCCTTCAACATGTGGTGCTCTACTATTGGAATGCTATCTTTTATTTCCTTATATGCTTTCGTTAAAGATGCATTTTTGCTCGTTAATGTGCTTCCATTACTAACGTAGGGATGGCAGTGCTGCATCCACAGTAGTCAACATCCTATGAAAAACCATAATTTCATAATGCCACGTTAAAAAACTGATTTTGATGTGCATAATATCTTAGTATACAAATTGACAAAATTGCCAAAGTTTGCCATTTCTCAAACATTTAGTTCTGATTAAGCTTGGTGGGTTTTCAGCTTAAAAGATAATATTGATGCTTTTAGATTTAGTAAATGATGACAGGTTGTGGCATGCATTGTTGGTCTTTTTATTTGATCCTTTAAGCCCGTTTGCGCATCAAAGTAGGTATTAATAAATGTTGTGCCTCTATTTTGTTGGTTGTTATTTTTCTGTTTTGTTCCTAGATTTGTATCTCGTTTAGGACATGCATTAGTATCCCTTTGCAATCCCAGGCTTTAGCACACTGTTAGGGGTCATTTGGTTTGACGTATAAGGAGAAATAATCATTGTATAGAGTAGTTTTAATAGTTTGCAACGTTTGATTTTTATTTTCTATTCATGTATAGTTGATCTTTGTATAGAATTATACACCAATTGGTGTGTTAGCTTATCCCATGACCAACATGGAATAACTAATCCATGTATAAGCATGGATAAAACACCAAAAACTATCTATTGTCTTTTTCTTAGAAGCCTATCAAGGTCAAGTATCCCAGGCTATAATTGTAAACTCATTATTTTTCCGTTTAAAGATAAACAAATATTTTAAATGATATCTTGTGTATCCAAGTTTAGTACAATGAACCAAACGCCAGCAAGAAATAATCCCCGCATTACTATTTACTAATCCCTACATTATAATCCATGTATAAATTGTATTTGAACCAAACAACTCCTTAGAGTTTTGGAACCTAGAAGGCTACTTTACTTATTACTTCCTTTGGTGGTACATTTCGGCAATGGCAATCATGGGCTTTTCCCTGTATAACTAAGCTAAATGATATTTCGCTTAGTTTTCTCACTTTTGTTTAAACAACTTGGAATCTGTTGCCTCTTTGTTGAACTGGAATAATTCAGCAGAGAAACAAATCCTAAATTGCTTCCGCTGGAGGACAATAAGATAAGGAGAAGTAAAGGTTCCCTGTTTTATTTCTCCTAGCTCGCTTTTTAAAAGATGAATCTTCCTGCAATTTGAGAATACCCAACTTATTAAAGAAGTTAAATATTGAACATCATAACATACATATAACTATGAATGAGTCTATCATAGCGTGCTCATCTATGTGGTTTATTTGTATTCCCAGCTTATGGGCTTTTACTATTGTGATGTTTGATTCACTATTCTTCCATATTCATTGCAGCTTCCTGAGCACGACGTTACTTTGGAAGCAGCATGGCCTGAGCTATTCATAGACCATAAGGGAAGATATTGGGAGGTCCCAGAGTCAATATCCTTTGACTGCTCATCGCTGGTTTCCGAGAATGGATTCCGATATCGTTTTGGTTTACATAAAAATGGTGGCCATCCTCAGGCTGTGGATAACATTACCGATGAGCCACCACTCAATCTGATGCAAGGAATATGTGGAAAAGTTGCCTTTTCTTATGAGAAAAGCGAAGATCTCTGGAGAGTCAAGGAAAAAAAAGAGGACATTGTTATCGAGACAGATAAGGGACGGATTTATCGCCCTTCTTATGATATTCGTCTTAGAGAGCCTCATGCAGCAGTATCTGGAATTATTGGTAACTTCACTGGCCACAAAAAACTATAGTGTACTTGATTTGATATAGCTTAATAGTTTCCAGATTGTGTTATGACATTGTTTGCTGAACTACACTGTGATTATCTTTTATGCATACAAGATCTATATCTAAACCTTCTAACTGAATTTGAAGTATCAATGGACTTGGAATTTAAATTTCCAGCACAGAAGATAAATGTCTAGTTTATTCAAATATACAGACAGTTTGAAATTATCCTTTCCTCTGTATGAACTTTCTTGCCTTGCCTCTGCTAGAATCTGGGGTTTCAATTATTTCTGTGGAGTTATTTTGTACTCAATGTGAAACATTTTAAAATAATTGTTACATACATTTCAGAAGTATTGTGTTCTTTACTTTGGTAACTAAATTGACTTAATGGGTAGGTTAATTCTTGAGCATGTTCCTGGAATATTGCAGAAGCGAACAATATTTTCCTTAAAAAATTCTGACCAACTTTGTTAATATCTCATGAGAGCTTTGAATCAGTAGAACTCCTTCAAGTTTCTTAGCAGCATCAGTTCTTATGAAATTGGTGGGGGTGACAATTTCGTGTATATGTGATGCTATCCAGAGTGCTACTCCAAATTCACATTGTAGCTTTATGTTCCTAGTCTCTTGCCTTATCTTGTACTTCAACTTGGTATAGGGGGAACTCTTGAGGCATGGCTCAACAATGATAGCAGTAGCCCGTCGGATTCTAGGCATAGAAGGCCCTTTGGTGTTGATTTATTTGGTTCGCTTTGTTATACTTTTCAACATGGTAAATTCAAAGAGACGTTCGGAGACCTCACCAGGATAGATGCTCGTCTGGATGTCTCATCTGCTTCAGCGTTAGCCAAACAGGTTACAAAAGTTTTCAGAAAAGCAGCAGCTGATAGTGCAAGAGATGTGCGCTCTTCACCCAGGCTCGAATTGATACTTCAGCAACAGGTAAGTATCAAATATTTGTTTCTGTCACATTGTCTACAGAGGTAATTTGAATGTATACTAGATGCGATTTAGACTCCATAGTCTCTGTAGCAAGGGAACACATTTGGAGGAGAAAACAAATAGAACTGGTTTTATACTAATTAGCTTTGTTACTTAGGAAACTTAGAGCCCGTTTGGATGGGCTTATTTTAAGCGACTTTTAAGCCATAAGTTAGGCATTCTAACTTTTGGCTTTTGGCTTATTTTTGTCATTTTTAGCTTAAAAACAAGTGCTTTAAAGCACTTTTTTATTTTATCGAAACACTACAAAATGGCTTAAAAGCTATTTTGGCTTAAAAACACTTAAAATAAGCCAATCTGAACGGACTCTTAATGGTGATTTAGGACTTGTAGAACTTAACTCTTGAGTGGAGTGCATGTCTAAAGCTGAAGTTGCCTCCCCAATGCCTTTGTGAATGGAATTTTGTTTTCTATATTTGCATTTTTTTTACCATGGTTTTATATTTATGTTTGTGTTTCAAATGCAGGTCGCTGGACCAATTGTGCTTAGAGTAGATTCAAAGTTTTTGCTCAATACGCCGGCTGGCAGGCCTGGCGTACAATTGGAGGATTTCATATGCAGTTTAAATTACTCTTTGAGGGTTCTGCAGTCTGGGAAAGTGGTAGCATGGTATTCTCCTAAAAGGAAAGAGGGAATGATCGAGTTACGCCTATTTGAGTTTTAGAACTTAACCCCCAAAGTTTACTTTTTATGTTGATTGCTGTGTAGTTAGAATTGTTATCGCTAGTGATGCTATGCTGTGAGCAAACGACCCTTGCATCGAATTCATAGGCAATTTTTGTTCGTTCTTCAATACTAGCCACCTTACTTTAGTTAATTGTTTTTATATTTTTCTGAAATTTATTTCTGAAAAATTCCTTATGTGTAGAGATCCTGAAGATAAAAAGCTATAGTACCCGAAGAACATTGAGATGTTCCAATCGTCAGAGGCGTTCTTGGAAAATTAAATGTTCCTATTTGTTAATGGTGTTATACGTAAGCTATTCAGGTTTCTGGATTTTTAAACATGCTCCATTATTGGTGATATGAAGTCCAACAAATAATAAATTTAGTCAGAGCATAGTGTCACGTCCTTAGTTAAGACGTGTGGCACTTGAAAACTCGCTCACGATCTTGCACAACTTGCTTACGTTCTTGCTATGCCAAGTCAGCTGTGCTACACTCAAGATCGCTAAGAGAATGGTAGAAAAAATACAAGAGAATTGTTAAAGGAAGCTTTGTATTAGAGAGAACTTGAATTGTTTGCTTGATGAATTACAAATGGATGGTCCCCCTATTTATACTAATCACCTAAGGGCTAGTGTGTAAATAATAATTGTTCCACAAGTCCTTAATATTTACAAGTAAGTCCCTGTTCTAGAATTTTCTACAAGCCTAGAAGATTCCAAGGACTTTCCTAGCAAATCCATAAGGGTCTAGGGTCTTCCTAAGGAAATATCCATATTTCTCTAGAATCTTCTCACAAATGCTAGTCTTCCTCTTATGTAAGCTTCCACATGGCATTAATATATGCCAAATAGTGCCTATGTGGCATGATGACATGGCGGGTCATCACACTCTCCCCCACCTAATATTGCGATGACCGCGGCGCAATGCTGTTGCATAAACTCTCGGATCTTATCTTTGAATTGCCATAAGTCTTCATATCGTTCCCACGTGGCCTCCTCCGGTGATTGCCCTTTCCAATGGACGAGGAACATAACGGTGGCTTGTTGCCCTTGTTTTCGCCTGGCCTGGTAATCCATAATAGCCTCAATATCCTGATCGTGCGAGGCGGTGATAGTCATTGGCGCTCGACTTGATTGGCCCCTACTCGGATCATCCCTATCTTCATGATATGGCTTAAGCATGCTGGCATGGAAGACAGGGTAGATCTTAAGATACGATGGCATGTCAAGCTTGTATGAGATCTTGCCTACCTTGGCGACGATCTTAAATGGCCCCTCATACTTGCGAATCAAATTCTGATGCATGCCCCGTAGTGCCTTGAACTGTCTTGGGTTAAACTTCACCATGACCATGTCCCCAACTCTATAGTCCGTGGAACGCCGTTTACTGTCCGCAAACTTCTTCATCTTCTTAGCTGCCTTATCCAAGTAGGACTTAGTAGTATCAAGCTGCTCCTCCCATCCTATGGCCATATGATAAGCTCCCAAACTCTTTCCTTCGAATGCAACTGGTAATGAATGTGGAGTTTGTGGTTGTTGGCCTGTGGCTAGCTCAAATGGTGTCCGCCCCGTGGACTCACTCCGCTGCAAGTTATAAGAGAATTGGGCGATGTCTAGGAGCCTTGCCCAATCTTTCTGATGCGCGCTTACATAATGCCTCAAGTAGCATTCTAGTAAGGCATTGACTCGTTCTGTTTGTCCATCCATCTGTGGGTGGAAACTAGTAGAAAAGTGAAGCTCCGTGCCAAGTATGTCGAACAACTCTCTCCAAAAGTTTCTAGTAAATCGGGGGTCTCGATCACTGATTATATGCCTTGGTAATCCCCAATACTTCACCACGTTCTTAAAGAATAGCTTGGCGGCTTCCTTGGCTGTGCAACCTGGTGAGGCGGGCATGAAGGTGGCATATTTGGAAAATCTATCCACGACCACCATAATAGTACCATAACCGTCGGACTTTGGTAGGCAAGTGATAAAGTCCATAGTCACGCTCTCCCATGGACGCTCTGCAACTGGTAGTGGCTCCAAAAGTCCTCCGGGTTGTTGTTGTTCAACCTTGTCCTGCTGACATACGAGACAAGTCTGCATATAACATTCTATATCATCTCGCATGCGTGGCCAATAGTAGACTGACTCAACCAAGGCCCTGGTGCGACGTTGCCCTGGATGACCAGCCCACATTGTATCATGACTCTCCCTTATGATCCGCCGTCTAATGTCTCCAAACTTAGGCACGTAGACCCGCCGACCCGTGGTAAGCAATAGGCCGTCTTCTACCCAAAAACGTCTCGTCTTGCCCTGGTTGGCTAACTCGATAAGTTGTTTGGCTGCCGGATCATGTTGCATGCCTTCTTTTATAGCCTCACGAATGTCCCAAGTTGCTGAAGTGATGGCAGCAAGCTCGGCTTTCCGGCTCAAGGCATCAGCTACAACATTACCTTTGCCCGGCTTGTACTCTAGCACATAATCAAACTCGGCCAAGAAGTCTTGCCACCTAGCCTGTTTTGGTGTGAGCTTCTTCTGCGTCTGAAAGTAGCTAGTAGCCACATTGTCGGTCTTGACCACGAAGCTCGACCCGAGCAGATAATGTCGCCATGTACGAAGGCAATGCACAATGGCAGTCATTTCCTTCTCTTGCACAGTGTAACGCCGCTCCGTCTCATTTAACTTGCGGCTCTCAAATGCTATGGGATGCTTATCCTGCATCAGGACACCCCCAATGGCGAAGTCTGAGGCATCTGTGTGCACCTCAAATGTCTTGGCAAAGTCGGGTAATGCCAGACTGGCTCCTCTGTTACAGTTGCCTTAAGGTGTTCAAACGCCTTTTGACAATGCTCTGTCCAGACCCATGGCTTGTTCTTCTTTAGCAGCTCAGTCAATGGTGCAGCCTTTGCTGAGTAGCCACTAATGAATCGACGATAGTAGTTAACAAGGCCAAGGAAGGATCTCAACTCCGTTACCTTTGTAGGTGCCTCCCACTCCTGGATAGCACGTACCTTAGCCTCGTCCATGCGTAGCTCGCCATTGCTAATGACATGGCCCAAGAAGTGCACCTTTGATTGTGCAAACTCGCACTTCTCCCTCTTGATGTATAGCTCATTCTCCCGCAAGACTTGGAAAACTTTCCTTATGTGCTCCATGTGTTCCTCCAAGGTGTTGCTGTAGATGACTATGTCATCTAGGTAGACTACCACGAACTGATCAAGGTAGGGATGAAAAATCTTGTTCATAAGGGTGCAAAATGTGGCCGGTGCATTGGTTAAGCCGAAGGGCATCACCAACCACTCAAAGGCTCCATATCTCGTCACACATGCTGTCTTTGGCTCATCCCCTTCAGCAATGCGAACCTGGTAGTAGCCCTTTCAAAGATCCACCTTGGTAAAGTACTTGGATTGCCCAAGTCTATCGAACAAGTCAGCAATGAGCGGGATCGGATACTTATTCTTTACTGTAACCTTATTAAGTGCTCGGTAGTCTATGCACAAGCGCAGCGATCCATCCTTCTTCTTCTGGAATAATATTGGTGCGCCGAAAGGTGCCTTTGATGGGAGAATGTGACCAGCATCCAGCAACTCTTTCAATTGTTTCTTGAGCTCCTCTAGCTCGGGCGGTGCCATACAATATGGGGAAAATGCAGGTGGCTTAGCCCCTGGCTCCAACTCAATCTTGTGATCCACCTCTCGCCTAGGCGGCAAGTGCTTAGGCAACTCCTCGGCCATGACATCTTTGTTTTCCTCAAGCAACTTCTCTATGCAAGGCGGCAATGTCTCTTGAAAACTCTTGTCTTCCTCTAGACTTGCAATGGTTGCCACGAACAATGGCTCCCCCTTCTTGATCCCCTTGACAACCTGCATAGCTGAGATTTGTGCTTGGATCTGTCCGTGTGGCATAGTCATTGTAGGTACCATGCAAGATCCTTCTCGCTCCATAACCAAGAGACGTTGGAGGTAGGGGTCGATCAAAGTATGACAATGTCTAAAGAACTCTTGCCCCAGTATGATGTCAAAGATATCCATAGCAGTTACGGTAAAGTTTGTCATACCTTTCCAAGCTCCCAATTTGCCACCTACTCCATTAGCTACCCCACGAGCATTTTGTACCTCGGCATTCATGGTCTTGACGCGAGAGTTGGTCGGAGAAAGCTTCAATTCTAGTCTCTTTGTGGCAGCCTCGGTCACGAAATTATGAGTTGCTCCAGTATGTACCATTGCACGAGCGAGCTTGTTGTTGATGGTGAGATCCACGTACTGATTTCCGTTCTCGGTAGGTTGGATAGCTTGCTTTGTGACAGCACCGCATAATCCGATCATACCCAACTGTGTGGTTCCCGAACTCTCTCCTTGCGGCTGCTCCTTTCGTTCACGGACTATGGCGCTGAGGCTCTTTAGGTCGGGACAATTCCTGAAGTCGTGCGGCCCTCCGCATATGTAGCATCCCTTCTTCTCGGCCCGTGCCTTCTTCTCGGCGTAGCCCTGACGACCACTCGACTTTTTGGAATCTTGAGTCTTGGAGTATTGTTGATGTATCTCCTTGCCTTTGCCACGACCTCCCCCGCCTTTGACATTGTTAAACTTTGACTCCTTCCCATTGCCTTTGTCGTGCTTGTCATGCCTGAAATCCATCAATGATTCGGCCTCCACTATGGCTTGGTCTATATCAGTGACTTGTCGGCGTTGCAACTCCTGCTTAGCCCAAATTTGCAACCCGTCCATGAAGTGGAACAACAAGTCAGCATTGGTCATGTTGGGGATTTGAAGCATAAGGGTAGTGAACTCCTTGACATAGTTACGTATGCTCCCTGTTTGCTTCAATTCCCTAAGCTTGCGCCTTGCCTCATACAAGACATTGTTTGGAAAGAACTGTCGCTTGAACTCGGCTTTGAACTGATCCCATGTGCTAATAGTACATAGACCCTTATCCATGTCGACCATCTTCCTTCTCCACCAAAGCATGGCAGTCTCTGAGAGGTACAATACAGTAGTGTTGATCTTGTCCTCGTCGTCCCTCACTTTGCCGTGCCTAAAGTAGTACTCCAAGTGCCAAAGGAAAGTTTTCCACTTCTTGTGCATCACGAACACCTTTGAACACTGGGGGTTTGGGAGCCTCGATCTTGGCCTCTCTCGTCAGCACAACATTGCTGGCTGCCTCGGTCACGCCAGCATTGACATGCTCCTCGAGTGAATCTATCTTTGCCTTCATAGCATCGATAGTACTCAAAGCCTCCATGAGTCTGCACTCTAAGGCAGTGATGGTTAGCCTTAGTTCCATCTCGGTCTCTGTACGTCCCTCCAAGTCATTTCGGATACTCTCAATCTCTTCAAGAGTGTGCCCCTCAAGAACGCTAAGGGTGCCTTCCACCTTCCCCAAGCGTTGGCCAAAGATCTCCACGGCGTCCATCCCCGCGTTCATCTTCATCGCCCACTCTTTACCAAGCGAGACATCCTCGGGCAGAACCTCCACTTCATCCTCGCTCGCCTCAGTGGCAGATGGTTCTTGGGATGTAAGCCCTTCGTTTGACACAACCTCAGGTGGCACCTCGTGGCTCTTGTTGGTGGAATTCCTCTTTTTGCTACGGCCACTCTTGCCAGCAGCATCCTGGATGACGTTGGCTTGGGTGTTGGCAGCGTTAATTTCTCCGTCGTTCGCCGTTCCCTTAGTTAAAACCTTCGCTCTGATACCACGTTGTCACGTCCTTAGTTTTTAACTAAGTACACGTGTGGCACTTGACAACTCGCTCACGATCTTACACAGTTTGCTCACGTTCTCTATGCCAAGTCAGCCTTACTACACTCAAGATCGCTAAGAGAATGGTAGAAAGAACACAAGAGAATTGTTAAAGGAAGCTTTGTATTAGAGAGAACTTGAATTGTTTGCTTGATGAATTATAAATGGATGCCCCCCCCCCCCCCCCCTATTTATACTAATCACCTAGGGGCTAGTGTGTAAATAATAATTTGTTCCACAAGTCCTTAATATTTACAAGTAAGTCCCTTATCTAGAATTTTCTACAAGCCTAGAAGATTCCAAGGACTTTCCTAGCAAATCCATAAGGGTCTAGGGTCTTCCTAAGGAAATATTCATATTTCTCTAGAATCTTCTCACAAATGCTAGCCTTCCTCTTATGTAAGCTTCACATGTCATTAATATATGCCAAATGGCGCCTATGTGGCATGATGACATGGCGGCTCATCACAATAGGCTCAATATTTTATGTAAAGAAGGTACAGATAGTGAGTTAGCTCGCATCATAGTGCTCAAAGGCTGGACTTCAAGCCTATAAATTTCACGTCATAGTCTGTACAAAACTTTGCACTGAGGTTTAATTGTGCAAATAGGAAGTTTCGAATCCAATTTCGATATTAAAAGGATTACCAGATGTAACACAATTTCTCCACCTATTCCTTCTAGTCGAGTCTCTTGGTCTGTCATGATATCTCGAGTAGAAAGAATAACTATCCTCATCACGAGTTAGACCTCAAACCAAGTGATGCTATTCTGAATTTCCAAGGTATGCGAGATTTTGTTTGCAGATTTTGGTGGCTTATGATTGCTGATGTAGTCAAATATATAGAGAAGATCCAATTTGCGAATATACAGATATAAAGAAAATGTCTCCTTTATTTTTCTAGTCAAATTAAGATTTAATTTAGATGGTGCAAACGAGAAGGATCAGTTGATACTAGAAAAGAAAGGTCGATAATTCCCCTATGTTTAGATGATTTTTCGTATGATAAACTTAACAGGCATATAGCGACGAGTTCTGGGGCTCGTGAGAAATGGATGGAGAAGAATTGTCCTGACGTACGCTGGAGGAAATGGACTAAATTGTAGAATTGATATTTATGAAGTAATATTTGTTGAAGAGAAAGAAAAGAAGAATAAGCAAATTTAGCTCAATCTCAACACTAAAGTGTTTGTAAATCAGAATAACATCCACTAAAAATATTAATCTCAGCATTTTTGTTGTTCTACAAAATATGAGATGGTACAACACATCCGTAGTTTTGGTAAGAACTTAGAGCCCTAACATAATGCAAATAGGAGACAGTTTATTCAACCAAAGCAAGCAACTCGCTCTCCTTGCAGAAACAATGCCTTGCATCAGTTCCCAAATCCACCTGGATAGGTTGAGATATACACAGAAAAGCATTTAATTTGCCAGTAACAGACACTAATCAAAGTAGTTGCTGTGTACAACTAGTAAAACTAAAGTTGGCATACATCATAAGCTAATCTAGACACAATGCAACTAACACCATCTTTGACCCTGAAACAGCATTTCACAACTCCAAAATATTACTTACTCTAGCAATTTAGAGCCGATCACAACATTAAAACACGTAGATGTAGATTCATTTTTCATTGTTCCTGTTATAACTAATTAGAGTCATACTTTAGGCGTTCACAAAGTTTGGGCCATTTGGCAAATTTCACATCTTTAAGGGCATCTAAGTTGGATTTGCTAACTTATATCCGATAATACACCATATTGAAAGTAACTATTCATTGAACACCAGCTATGTCCACCACCCGTGTAGAGGGCTAACAACCTATGGACTAACATCAACTGCTTTGGCAACCAACATTTCATTAGCTTAAAGGCTATTTCTGGAAGCATCCCACCACGAACCCTGTTTCAACCCTCGCTCAAAGATATGAAACCATTAACCTACCTTCCACCAAGTATGACATTACCAAATTTGAGAATATCGAGAACTTAACATGGATTTAATAGGACAGCAGTTCGGAATACTCCTCAAGGATGTGATGCCCATAATCCAATCAAGTCTGTCAGGGTAACAATAGTTGAGCATTCTAGATAGACTAAACTAGCAATAATAAGCAGATTTTACGATAACAGCCATTTGACACTTCAATAACCAAGTAAGGTGAACTGTTGATCCCAAGTATTCTTCTTAACTGCAAACCCTTTACTACATCAAATCTCTATTTATGAGGAAGCCCGATCTTCAGAATTAATTTTATAGGCTTCCGTGTCACTCAGTAAATCCCTCTCAGGTAGGTGACCTCCAGTTGCCTTCTACTAATGTTATCAGGTAAGACTAGTTCTAACAGTCCCGTTATTCTTATACTCCGTGATCCCTAGATTAATTAAAACACTAAATGATACTAAGGGAAATAACACGGACCACAAAAGTCTTGACCATTTTCCAACACGACTGGCCTATCAAAACTAGAAGAGATAAGTAATGATTTTTCAAGAGCACTAGTTTGCCAAGAAGAGAATTTAGATCCTTTCAGCAAGGCAAAAAAAATGATAAAGTACGAAACAGAGTGGTGCTTAGGCATGTCAATAAACACAATTATAGATCAGCTCACTACTAAACCGCATACCTCGTAAGCGTTGATGTCAGAGAAAAGAACCTGCAAAAAGAACCATATCATTCATTCGGAAGAACATACACAAAGGATCAGTAAAAAAAAAAATTTAAGAAGGATCAATAACGCAAGCCATCATCCCCTCCACCAAGGGGTGGAACTTGGAACTTGGAAAGAGAGATTAGCAAAGCTCTATGACTTGACAATTCTTTCCAAAGAAACTAGTACCATGAAGCATACAAATAAAATAAAAATGAAATCTTCATCTTTGATAGAAATTCACGACATCAAAAGCTCCGAAAGACTTACCTTCTTCCCCGCCTCTACTTGAGCAACCTCAGCACCAACAGAGAGAACCTAGAATTAACAAAATTGGTCTCAGTGAGTCATCAAAAGGATATTTAATACCATCATATGCATCTCCAATCTGTCCAAATGAACAAATAATATGCATAAAACTTACTTCTCCCATAAGATAGCGCTCGAATTTCACTGCTGATTTTGGAAGCAAAACTCCACCAGCAGATTTCTGCACGCAAACTCTTTCTTTCAGTGAATATTACAGAAAGGTCTCTGTACTGCTGTGTATCTGGTCAGTCTTATATAACAGTAGACAAACCAAAATTATTTTATGCTAAGCATATATGTGCCATAACTCATGTAGGTAAAAAAAAAACTTGCAAGTTGCATCAATACATCATCCAGACTTCTTTACTAGCACGTATAAGCTGTTTCTTTTCAGTTAACCGATTAAAATTTCTAGGAGCATATTACAAACAACAAGTCACATAAGAAACAATCATAAAGAGGAATAGGTGTCTGGAAGGACACATAAAGTAGAAAGGAGTGCTCATTGAACTCTAGAAGATCTAGTAATGCTTGTTTAAGCAATATGAAAAGTAGAACAATTTAGTCATGTATGAAAAGTGTAGTACAAGTTCACTGAGAAAAGTTTTAAAAAGATTAATACTCATTCTGGATGAAACCATAGCATGATGAATCTATATATACATATAACATGCTGGACTAGTATGTCTTTTCTTCTTTTTTCACAAATGAAGCGTCACACGCATACATTACATCCATATGATTTAAGCTAGCTTAATCCTTTATTAAAATTAACCTTCCCCTGATGTACAGTATAATTCATTGGCACCAAACATAAATCCAGTTAACAGTACTTCTAGATTATTAAGTTTGCTCTCATGGAAAAAAAACAAAAAGACAAACTTTTGTCATGCTACTTATTGCAAAACAATCAAGAGCCTCAACAGAAATTAAATTACACAGTCATATCTAGTTGTGAAAACACAATACACCACAATGTGGTGCCCAAATCACTGGTTTCAAAAGCACTAACGTGATAGCACCTTTGCATGATACGCAAGTCCAGTTCTTCCAATATTATACAATAAAATTCAACTAGGTAAATTGGCAAAAAAGAGAACAATTAAGAGACAACTGTAAAAGTACCTCAGACAACTCTTCTAACCGAATTAAAACTCTATCAGCTTGCGGCACAACCTATATTCAAAACAAACAAAATAAGTAACCAAGCTACCATTCCATAATTTTCCTACTTCAAATACTAACAAATAACAAAATTGTTCACATTGACTTAAAGGAGTCACCTTTGTGGGTTCCCATTTCTTAGAAATGGCATTAATTCTCAAAGAATTTCTCTTCAGACCTGCACAAAATCGAAAAGGGGGTAATGAGAAAGTAAAGAAAATAACAAGAAAACATAAAAATTACAGTTTAGCTAAAGGGGAATTCCTATCAAGAAAGAGATTGGGTTGTGAGATATGTACCTATAGGTCTTTGGGTAGAGAAAGAAGGAAGATTTGTGGAGTGAGAAGTGAAGGGTTTAGCCACCGTAATGAATGTAGAAGCCATGGATAAGGCGAGAGCAGCTGCTGTTTACAGTGTAGAGAATAGAGTATAGTAGGTGTTTGGTGACCCAGTCCAATAAGGGCAATTAAAGGGGTTGTGAGGGGTATAATTGTAAATCCTTGTACAAAAGATTATTAGCTTCGTCTTTGTTCTAGATTGTTCGGATTGTAATTTACAAATTTTACATTGTCTATGCTACAAAATTTTAATAGATTTGTAAAAGATGTTCGAAAAAAAGAAATTCAAGATTTTCCTCTTTTCAAATCAGGCATATCTAGACGTGCCCCCCTGAATTTTCTCTCCAATTTCAGTGGTAGGTAAAATCATCTATTCCTCCTTCTCATTTTTGTGTCACTTTATTTCTTATTCAAAATATCAAATATAAAAGAAATCATATAGATACATAATTAGGATAATATTTACGTGGTTGAATTGGGTTTTTCTATTTATAAAAAGTAAATAGAAAAATAAAATCCGGTCAAAAGGGATAATATATACCCCATACAACTTGTATACATTTTTTATTATACAAAATTCGGTCAAAATCTATAATTTATATACAACTTGTATATAATTTTTTATTGTGCAGAATTCGCTCAAAGACATATAACTTGGATAAAACTTGTATACAGTTTATGCGTTTTAGGGTATTCACCAAGTATCTATTTACTGTCAAGCTGATCAAAAGATGAAACAAAATATTACTATCATTTTAGGACAATTAGTAAAGAAGGTTGTAAAGTTTTTCTGGAAGTGCAAAGCTCCTGTAAGACATATATGTAGGAGACAAAAGAATGTGCTTTTTTTTTTACAGTAAATATTGAGTGAGGAGTAATTTTAGTGTATAGTGTAGAGTATTAAGAGTGGGCATTTTTGTCATTTCACAGGTCTTCTCCACTAACTACCGTGAGAGTGGTTATATTAGTTAACACTATACAATTTTCAGTCGGTTAATACAGATTTCCTCTTCTTCTCCTCCTTCTCTCTACTTTGTCTCTCTACGGCATTGCTTGTTCCTATAATTCATCAATTGCATGTGTATGAACCTGAGCTAGTGATGATAGATCTCAGATTCTATCATGGTATCAGAGCAATCGATCTAGATTTAGGACAAAATTGTTCAAAATTTCAGTAGAGCCATTGCTGAAGCTATTCCCATGAGAGAACCAGAAATTGAAGTTCCTCGAGTTGATCGCAATCATCCTTTGTACTTAAGAGAATCGGACACGCCTGGTGTAGCATTAATCGACATAAAACTCACAGGTCTAGAGAATCATGGTCTGTGGAGTCGAGCTATGCGAACGGCACTGTTGTTGAAAAACAAATTAGGTTTCATAGAAGGAACCTGTGTAAACGGCTCATTCAAAGGTGAATTAGAGAATCAATGAGAGAGATGTAATGTTGTAGTACTGTCATGGATAGGGAAAACAGTGGCGGTGGAATTACAACCTAGTATCATTTATGCATCAAATGCATCGAAAGTTTGGAGGGAGTTTAAGGAACGATTTGATAAATCAAATCTAACTCAGACTTATCGGCTATGGAAGATGATAGGATCATTAACTCATGGTACTGATTCAGTCACTGTTTACTACTCCAAAATGAAGGATCTATGGGATGAAATGGACTTGTTAGTGGCAAGACATAGATGTGATTGTGAAGAGACGAAGCCTTTCATTGAACAGTTCAAAAATCTAAGACTCCTACAGTTTTTAGTTGGCCTAAATGAAAGCTATAGTCATGTGAGAAGCCAAGTGTTTGCTCAAAACACCTGTTTTGACAGTCAATCAGGCATATGCCTTGGTCATACAAGAAGAGAGCCAAAGAACTCTTGGAGCAGGGGAATCTAATAATGATGTTCTGACTATGCTGGCTGGAAAAAATCAGACACTCAATCAGGGGTTTAAGACAAAGAAGCGAGGATTGATTTGTAAATTATGCGGCTATAAAGGTCACTTGAAGGAGAATTGTTACAAGATCATAGGATATCCTCCGGATTTCTAGAGTAAGAATGAAGCACCTATACAAAGAGTCAAGCCTTATGCCAATGTTGCTACAACAGAGAAAGGCGATACATCAAACACACAACCTACACAAGGGAACTTCTTTACAGAGGATCAATACAAGCAATTACTAAACCTTCTAAAAAAACAAGACATGGGTGACTGTCACTCACTTATGGCAGGTATAAATGCATTGTTATCAAATGCTTTTGATTGTGAATGGATATTAGATTCAGGGGCCTCACATCATATTACCTTTCATAAGAAGATTATGCATGATGTTAAGAATTGTAATGCACATAATGATAGTGGAGTGCAAGTACCAACAGGGTATAAGTGCAAAATAGCTCATACGGGAAATGTCTCTATATTGGACAACCAAGTTTTGAAGGATGTTTTACATGTTCCTGACTTTAAGTTCAACTTATTGTCTGTTTCAAAACTGACCAAGGAACTATGTTGTATTGCAATGCTCTTCCCTGACTTCTGTGTGTTGCAGGGTCTTTACAATGAGAAGGTGATAGGGATTGGTAAAGGAATCATGTGGATTATACCTTTTGCAGAGGAGATCAATGCATATAGCAGCAATGGTTAGCAGTAGTGCAAATGACTCAATCCTATGGCACATGAGACTAGGAGATCCTTTAGTAAATGCAATGCAGCATATCCAACAGTTAAGAAACTCAGTGGACAACAGAGTGCATCACAGTTGTGATATATGCCTCTTGGCTAAGCAAAGCAGGCTAAAATTCCCATCTAGTAGTAGTAAGGCTATTAGTGTTTTTTAGCTTATTCATGTAGATGTATGGGGACCTCATAGAATACCTACATATGACAGGAAGCACTATTTTGTTACAGTAGTAGATGATTACAGTAGATTTACTTGGATATGTTTGTTGCAATCAAAGAGTGAAGTAATAGTTGTTTTGAAGAGTTTCTTTTCAATGGTTAAAAATCAATTTGGAGTGACTGTCAAAACATTAAGATATAACAATGGCATTGAATTCTTCAATTCTAATTGCAATGAACTATTTTCTTCATTAGGAATTATTCACCAGAGTAGTTGTCCCTACACACCTCAACAGAATGGGATGGTAGAGAGGAAGCATAGACACATTCTAGAAGTAGCTAGAGCTCTAAAGTTCCAAAGTTCAATTCCTAATAGATTTTGGGGAGAGTGTGTGAAGACTGCTGTGTATCTGCTTAACAAATGGCCTACTTCTGTTTTAAAAGGAAGATCACCACATGAGCTTTTATACAACAAGCCACCTGACATAAATCACCTTAGAGTATTTGGTTGCCT
The DNA here is from genome assembly GCF_001879085.1 of Nicotiana attenuata. Lineage (NCBI taxonomy): Eukaryota > Viridiplantae > Streptophyta > Magnoliopsida > Solanales > Solanaceae > Nicotiana > Nicotiana attenuata. Next base: position 37,921,858 of record NC_031989.1, read on the forward strand.
CTGTTATGCTGGCAACCTTCCAAGAGGAGATAAATTCAGTCCAAGAGCAAATAGATGTGTACTGGTGGGATATTCAACAACTTTAAAGGGGTACAAGCTTTATGATTTAGAAAGAAAGGTCTTTATGGTCAGCAGGGATGTCAGATTTAGGGAAGATATGTTTCCATTCAAAAATTCTGAAGTGGATTCTACAGATTTATTTCCCACACAGCCAGAACTGGTGGTGCAATCAACCCAGCCAAGCACTGAACAAGAATCAACAAGCAGACTTGATGATAATGGCACTCAAGAACAAGTGACAGATGCTGAGGATCTAACAGAAACTCATGAGGATCATGTTGATATGCCACTTGATATAATCCCAGGAGAAACATTGCCAGCTGTTGCAGATACTTCACAAGACAGTTTAGATGAAACACCAATTCCTTCACAACCATCAGTTTAGGAAACAAATCATGATGTTAGAAAAGGAGGAAGAATCTCCAAACCTCCTATTTGGCTAAAAGACTATGTGACAACCAAGAACACTGCAAATCAGTGTCTTTATCCATTATCCAAAGGGCTATACTATGGGAATCTGACAACAAGATATCAATCTTATTTGAGGGCCTTTTCAGCATGTATTTTGAACCAAACTCCTTTAAGGAGGCATTTCGGGATGATAGATGGATTGAAGCCATGTATTAGGAAATACAAGCACTTGAGGATAACAAGACTTGGGAACTGACTGATTTTCCTAAAGGGAAACAAGCCATTGGCTCCAAATGGGTCTACAAAGTCAAGTACAAAGCAAATGGGAAGGTAGAAAGGTTCAAGGCTTGGTTGGTTGCTAAAGGATACAACCAAAAGGAAGGACTTGACTATCATGATACATTCTTACCTGTTGCAAAAACGGTGACAATGAGACTTGCTATCAGTATAGCCACTTTCAAAGGTTGGCCTCTATACCAAATGGATGTCAATAATGCCTTTTTACAAGGAGATTTATATGAGGAAGTCTACATGAGTATGACTCAAGGGTTCACCAAACAGGGGGAGACCAAGGTATGTAGACTTCTCAAATCTTTATATGGACTCAAACAAGCCTCTAGGCAATGGAACATTAAGCTTACTGAAGCTTTAATAGAGAGTGGATATAATCAGAGTGTATTTGATCATTCCTTGTTTACCAAGAAGGAAGGAGATGGCTTAGTAGTGATTCTCATATATGTGGATGATATACTAATTACTGGTAGTCATTCACATTGATAGAAGATGCAAAAATGACTTTACACAACCGGTTTAAAGTAAAAGATCTGGGAGAGTTGAGAGACTTTCTTGGAATTGAGATTCTGAGATCAAAGAAGGGAACATTGCTTAATCAAAGGAAGTATGCCTTGGAGCTTATTTCTCAAGTAGGGTTAAGTGGATGTAAGCCTGCCAAGACACCTTTGGAGCTCAATCAAAAGTTGACCACTGTGGAGTATGATACTCATGTAGGAAATGCAGATGATCCAGAACTTGAGGATGCTACTGCATATCAACAATTGATTGGCAAGATCCTTTATCTTACTATCACTAGGCTTGATATTAGCTTTGCAGTTCAGAGCCTGAGTCAGTTCATGCAGCGACCTAAACATTCACACTTGGAGGCAGCTTTTAGAGCGGTTAGATATCTTAAAGGGTGTCCTGGATTGGGTATACTGTTGCCTGCTGGTCCTATCAACATTTTGACTGCCTATTGTGATTTAGATTGGGCCTCTTGCCCTAACACAAGGAGATCAGTCACTGGATATGTTGTCAAATTAGGTGAAGCACTTATTTCCTGGAAGTCCAAGAAGCAGCATACTGTTGGTAGAAGCTCTGCAGAAGCTGAATACAGGAGCATGGCAGCAGCAGTGGTTGAAGTAACTTGGATCGTTAGTCTGTTGCAAGAGTTGGGACTCACTATATCTCAACATGTGCACTTATTATGTGATAATAAGGCAGCGATCCAAATTGCTAACAATCCTATTTTTCACGAACGCACTAAACATATTGAGCTAGATTGTCATTTTGTGCGTGAAAAGATCAAGTCAAGGCTCATACTTCCTCACCATATTCCCTCTGCTCAACAACTTGCAGATCTCCTAACCAAAGGGTTATCTACTGCTCAACATCACCTTCTCTTATCCAAGCTTGGCGTGTTGGATGTCTTTCACCCACCAGCTTGAGGGGGAGTATTGAGTGAGGGGTAATTTTAGTGTATAGTGTAGAGTATTAAGAAGGGGCATTCTTGTCATTTTACAGGTCTTCTGCACTAACTACCGTGAGAGTGGTTATATTAGTTAACACTGTACAATTTTCTGTCGGTTAATACAAATTTCCTCTTCTTCTCCTCCTTTTCTCTACGACATTGCTTGTTCCTATAATTCATCTATTGCATGTATATGAATCTGAGCTAGTGATGATAGATCTCAGATTCTATCAGCTAACATAAAGAAGATTTGTTAATTTTGGGAGATAAATTCAAGAAAAACTGAAGTTTATTCGTCTGACAAACTTTGTGCAACTTATGAAAGATTTCAAGATATTTAGTATTTAGTATTTCTCAACGTTAAAAAAAAAAGGGGGGGGGGGGGGGGGTTACTAAAATGGTGTCACAATTAGGGGTGGGCATATTTCGGTCGGAATCGAATAAACCGACCGAACCGATTTTTTTTTTTATTTCGGTTTCGGTTATTTGGTTTGTTCGGTCGGTTTCGGTTTAAAATTTTAAAATTTCGGTTTTTCGGTTCGGTTTTCGGTTATTAAGTTTTTAGTTCGGTTTAACCGAAAACCGATTATTAGCATATATGTTCTTTAAATTATATATAGGCTAAGCTCATAGGTAATAAATTAATATTATTAGGTCCAATCTACCAAAGACTCAACTCAATTAAGTAAGTCCATCAACTTTCCAATCTTAAAGACTTTCGGTCTATTAAAACTTCCATAGCATATGTGATAGATACCGGGAGAATTTCACACAGAGTTGTAATTTACACTATGTTTGAATTTTATGATCCATAATAGTGTGCAAAGTTTAGTCTAGTTTTTTTTTCATAACCACAATATTTCCAACAATTTCAAAGTTTTGGAAAAAATCAACAAATTCGCCGGTCATATTATTACATAGAAGGAGTCCAATATGATAATGTTCAAACCGAAAACCGAACCGAAATAACCGAACCAAAATTAGAAAAACCGAACTGAACCGAACTTATTTCAGTTCGGTTTCGGTTACTACTTTTACAAAACCGAAAACCGAATAACCGAACCGAATTTCTTCAAACCGAACCGAACCGACCGAATACCCGCCCCTAGTCACAATTCAGACTGCTTTGGTACACAGTCTAGCTGCTAAACAGGTTGTAAATATCACAAAACTCTAAACTTATAACCTTACTTGACTGTTCAATTCACTCATCCGTACTTCCATGTTAATTGACATGAAAAAATTAGTTTAGTTGAGTAATAAGATGTATACTAAATCACGGATTACTCTGTAATCAACCATTGGACTGGTCAACAAATATTCTTATCAATGTTGGAGACACTGAACGACAAAAGAGATTAACCCAATGATTTTCTTAAACCTTACTCCCATTCCTAAGCCAAAAAGGAAATTCTTGGGACCACCACTTTCTTCTTTTCTCCTCAATTCCCTGCCAGAAACTCAATAATTTGTCTACTTTCCTGCTAATGATCCTTTTATTTTTCCACCAAAATGAACCCCATTGTCCCTTTTAACTCTCCATAGTACACACTCTACATTGTTAAAGGCAAAGATCCTTTTTTGATCTCGGAAAGTTTCCTCCTTTTTCCTTTTTGTCTTGACTTTCTCCTTTATTTTATCAAGCTCACATTTTTGGGTTTTAGTCTTTGGGTTGTGAGCGGCTGTGATGATGGTGAAGAAGCTCTGCTGCTTTCAGTATTTTGTTGTTTGTAGTCTCCTCTTAGCTGTTGTTGTTTCCTCCAAGCACACTGGTAATCTACTCTCTACACTTGAATTGCCTCATTCCTTTTATTTTCTTGCCTACTTTCAGCATTTAGAACGGAAACAGCCTCTCTACCCCGTCAGGCAGAAGTAATGTCTGCGTACATACTACCATCCGCAGACCCCACTTGTGGGATTATACTGGTCGTTGTTGTTGTTGTTGTTTCAGCATTTTTAGAAATTTTACTTTAGTGTCTTCAGTTTCCAATAACAAGTTTATGCTCTACAAAACCCAGCTTTGGATGGGTGGGTTATCTTCGTAGTCTAAAAAATAGCTAACAAAACCTTGTTATGAGTACTGTTCTTTTGTTTAAACTGAAGGAATTTGATGAAAAATGTTATTGCTGAAAAAAAAAACATGTTGAGAGAGGTAGGGATTTGGCATTGCAATTAGGGTATAGATTCAAGGTTTTGCTTAGTTGATTTTAGTTCATGTTTTGACATTACTGAACAAATGACCAGATAGGTTTTGCCTAGTTGATCTCAGTTGATGTTTTAGCTTTACTAGACAATTTCCAATTTTACAATGTTGCTTTCTTGTAGATTACTCATATAAGGGGCTAATGCTTGCTAAATGTGTTCTTCCTATAATACTTGTTAAACCTCGTCTCTATTAGATTTTGAGAGGAAGAAAAAGGTCTTTGGTGTTTGTGAGAATACATGTCTATAGAAAGAAGAAGCACTTAACTATTTTGTTTCCTAATGGTGCTGCATAATACTACCTGTACACATCGAAATTTTAATGGATCAAGCCTATATGAAATTTGGGCTAAATTATAAATTCAAGACACTACTCTTGAAATTCTAGGAGTCTATTAGGGTTATCAAGATGTGGCCACATAATTCTGGATAATCAAATACTTAAGAAAATTCCCAACATACTTTCATGGATATCAGATACATCCGAGAAAGTCCGCATCATCCTACGTTCGAGAAACACATTGCTCCCGCCCTCGAATCACGAAGATAATCAGGAGAGAAGAATCAAGGGAGAAACAGAATTGTACTCACCAATTGATCGATAAATTTACTTTATTCTTTTGTGATTGCAATTTATTTTTGTGCGTCGAAAATTCGTTGCAGACACTATCATTTACAATGCATGCTATAGTAATGTATTTGTTATAACAATCCCGGCCTATATTTGGGTTTGTGGATATAGTTTATACCAATATCCACTGGCTCCCATTGAACCGTTATCGATCTTTAGCTGTACCCGGAGGTGGAGCCAGATTTCTTTTGGGAACATCAAAGACCAAAAGAACATTTTTTTAGCATGACATACAAATGGTGATTTCTTTTAACCTTCGAGAGGGGGTGGGCAAAAAGATGGCATCCCTCAAAACAATACGATGTCACTGTCCTGGCTGGTATCTTGCAATTAGTACACATTTACTTATACAAAAAAAATTTGGATTACATTAGGGCTCTCCAAGAAACTCTTGCTTGGTAGGCACCGCCACCCACTGATACAATTCCATCCCCTTCTCCCATTGTGAGTCACAGGTTGCCTTGGGAAGCACAATGCTTATCATGCTTCCTTTTGTGAATCTTCGTCGTTCATATGATTAAATCGAGGATGCAATCTGCCTCACTTTGATGCACTATGTTCTTAGTTCCATCCACAATCTTAATTATTGTATTCAGCATTCCATGTTCTGACTGAATACCTGGCTCAGAGCTTTTTTATGGCTTGTCTAACATATTCTCAGTTCTTTAAGAAAAGTCAAGAACGAACATTGAGCAACTGAAATGGATTTGAAAATGGAGAACTTGAATAGTAGAGAACCTACTTAGCTTTCTAGTACCTATGTCTCAATAAACACTCAAGAGAGTGTATGCTTGTCTAGATTCTCCACATTTAATAACTTGAAATAACTGATGAAAACGTAAAGTGGTAGAAGAAGAAGTAGATAGATAATTAGTCCACTCTTACATTCATTCTGTAGAGCCCTTTGTTTACTTCCTGAGTCCTCCATCATTTGCAAGTTTTACATGCTCTTCTTGTACTCCTGTTTGTCTCCATTATGTTCCTAGTTGGAGTTTTTGGTCATCCTAAATTATGAAGCTGAAGAAAGGAATATTTATCACAAAAGAAAAAGAGAAAAGAAGTTAAAGGAAGGATTTACAAGTTCAGTTTTAAACTGGTATTACTCATGCAATACTAAGATTTCCAAATACGGAGCCGGAACTGTAATTCCTCTAAGGACTGGACAAGCTACGTTAGGGCCACGATATCAATATTTGGAGAAGTCAATACTCTAAAGAAAGTATCATAAAGAGGAAAACGGATAAGTATCAACTTGGCCAGTGCCTGATGTTTAAGCTTGGAGGGACAGATACTGATGGCTGTAAGAGCCTATTATCTGATATTAGTTACAAGCAGGGGCCATAACCATGTTGTGTCTTTGGATAGATAAAAGAATACAACATGAAAATTTTAAAAGAAATGACATAAAAAAGGGTCAAGTTTCAACTTGTAGATCTGACACCACTTGATGGGCCTTGAGAGCTCGGGACAATTAATTAAGTTAGCAGGAGGGGGTTGAGCAAATTTTCTAGCCGAACTATATGGCTTTTGGACTTCGAAATAGTAAAACCTTTTTTGAATTTAGTACCCTTTCCTTGAACCAGCACTTCATGATTTCTGTGTTTAATGCTACAGGAAATTCTGCGAATGACCTTGTTGATATCATCAACAAGAATAGAACTGCTCAAAAGCTTCCTCAACTTAGTAATAGTCCGGGACTTGGGTGCATAGCCTTACAATATGCAGAGGAATGTATGGGGAATTGCACTTCTAACAACAGTGTAAATTGTCAGCCTCCGGAAGACGACTTCACTGAAGTTTTTGCACCAAACTGTGGCGTCGAGCTACCCACTTTTGGAACCATATCTGGCTACATACTCGGCTGTCAACAAAAGTATCTTGAGCCATCAGAAGCCTTCTCAAATGCACTTGTGCATGACAAAAGGAGTCTTTCTCTTTTGAGGAATAAAACTCATACTGAAGTTGGAGTTGGTATTATCAAAGCTCACAAGCACAAAGGACCTTACTTATGGTGTGTTTTGTTTAGTAGTAGCCAGAGAAATACTACGTTCGTACTTGATGATCTTGGTGAAGGGATTAAGCAGAAGAAAGGATGTTATAGTGGAACCAGCTTCTCTTGCAGCAGAGCGCACAGAGACGAAGGTCTTTTATCGAACATAATTTGGATTTTGGTTTTGTTCTGTATTATCCACTTTCAACAATTCCTTTTCAAACTGTTTTGACAAAACAATGTATGCATTCAGCTAAAATTTTGTCATGCATTCTGCTGAATCAAATCTTGGAAACCCATTCATGATGCTGAATTTTGGAATTAGTGTTCTCTTCTTCTGCATGAAACATAGTGAACATACAGATTGTCAATAGACAGCACACCGATCAAAGCATTGCAATAAATTTGCTTGTTTTATCTCATCGACCTAAGCTCAGCTACCAAATGAGGGAACATGAATATCCATGTGTATGTGTATTTTTCTTCTACTGCTGATACATTCATTTCGGAAACAGCTTCTCTACCTTCACGAGGTGGAGGTAAGATCTGCGTATACACTACCCTCCCCAGACCCCACTTGTGGGATCACATTGAGATTATTATTGTTGCGGATACATTCATTAACTAGCATTGCCTTGTACAACACGATATTATATGCAGGAGATCCTAATGTAACTCATTGCATACATAGCTAAAATCCATTTCAGCTGTGAGTTCTAAAGAGTTTCTCTTACCATGTTGCCACAAGGATATATATTTTCAAGCATATATATCAAATTTTATGCACTAGGAGTCTAAGAATTCGTGCCATATATTGTTTTAGTTGCAATGATATTTGTTCTATTTATCATCAGTTAGCAGAATTACTTTGGTGGGACTTGGAACTAATATCTCTTAGCCTGTGTAACGATTATGCAGATTGCCATGTAATGCAAAGAGTCTTCTCAAAACTGGAGAATGGCTACGGAATTTATTCAATTAAAGTTGAATAATAAAATTGGGATTACTATTCCACGATCTAATTAAAATCAAAGGCGAATCCACGATTTTAAGTCGGTATTATCGTACCACAGAACCAAATTTTCTTTTGTGACACCTAAAGACTTAAAAAATATATATTTTCAAAACTTTCAACTCTCTATATGGATATGTTGTGTGCTCTCTATGAGCAAATGCAATTGTAGAGAAATATGGAGCCACCTGATCACAATGAATGAAAGAGTTGGTGAAGTTCACATACATAGTTGGTCTTACCAAAACCAAAAGAAAGGCAGAGGGCACTCAAAGGAGACGCCATTTGGCAAATAATAATTTCATGGAAAATATCTATTTTTCCCCACCTAATATTGTTGTCACTGTGCCATAGACAAGACGCAGTTTGCTGGATGACTCGTGTGCTTTATAGAGATTAAGTTGACTTAATATAATCAACCTTTTGTAATATAATTTACCTCTACTAACCTCAAATTCACACTTGTCCTTTAAAGAAACTTCTATAAACAACAATCATGACCCCACGTACAAAGAAATCAATCCTGCAAGTAATCAACAGTGTGGCCGTGGTTAATGAGGTGGGTGAAAATCAGGGAAGTCCAGTGTTCAACTATCATAAAAGACAAACACGTTAGGTCATTTCTTTTCACTCACTTAAGTGTTGGTGAATAGAGTTGTTTGGTATCTTTGTTGGTATGTTGTAACACTATCAAATAAGATAGTCCAAGTAAGTACAGATTGACCCTGCGCCGTAATTATATATCATACAATAAAATCAATCTTGTGAGCCTATACAATTTAGTTCTAAAAAAAGAGGAAAATATATCAAAGCAGAATAGATTTTTTTCACAAAGAAAAAGTTGGTGGACGAATGTTTGCTTTGGATTTGGCTGCATACTTGAGTCCTTTATCCACATAAAAAAATTTGAAAGAGATGCCTTGACTGCGTGCATGACAAGTAAATATATATATAGTAGTACTAAAGACATAATCGGGAAAAGTTGCTGCTTTTGATTCTGTTGGATCAACTAAGTATTTATGTTGTTTCTTTCTCTAAATCCTGAAACAAATGACATCAAATTTACCTGGAAAAAAAAAGATTCTTCTACGACAACTACAAGTATTAATCCTGCTTAAAGCATCTACTTGCCCCTATGGCCGTGCTTTATTGTTGGTTGGATCAACTGTTTTTCTTTTGTTCTTGTCTCTTTTCCTTTTTCTATTCTATACTAGGATGTGAACTCATGCAGGAAAAGTTAATACTCTTCAATATAACCCTACTTTAGGCATTCCAGTTCAACTCTTTTGATAATGGACTTCAATTATTTAATGTTCAAGAAACATCTATATAATTTATTAGGAAACACTTATATGCAGTTGTGAAAATAGGATAGAAATTAATCATTTACCAAAAATTCTTAAAATATTAATTTATTGAATAAGACTTCCATATCAATATTAGATAGATTACAATGACCTGATTAAATGGCTTGAGATAACGGTACATGACAAATATTTTCTTGAAGAGCAAGTTCAATTCTAGATTCGTGCAGCATAGGAAATAATAAAAAAAGTTTAATTACTCCATGTTTTCTTTGTGCATATGCATACAAATAAAAACCAAGAATTTACAAAAATAAAGAAGTCAATATGTAAATAATAAGGATTAACTGAGGTATTTGTCATTATCTAAGCCAGATAAGAAAAGATCTATGACAGCGCACGACAAAGAATCAATGTGTATGGGAAGGTTTGAAGAAATTTTTAACAAGGACTTTGGGACAAAATAAATAGATAACCTAATAATGTAATAATATGGGATAATTCACGTCACATGTTTGCGCAACTTTGGTAGGTTGACCAAAGAATGTCAAAACTATAAACAACTACTTGCTGGCATAATTTCGATATGCTGTGCTTTTCAAATCGCGCAAAATCCTCCCACCGCCACCACCTTGTGACATATCAAATTTGGAACAATAAATGCATGTATTATTTTTATAATACATGCGTATATACAATAATAACAACATATTCAGTATGGTTTTACAAGTAGAGTTTAGGGATGACGGGGTGTACACAGACCTTAACCTTAACTTATGTGAAGTAAAAAAATTGTTTCTCATAGACTTCCGACTCAAGAAAAGAGTATATATGTATATATATTTCACGCCAGTTTGGTTTGGTGTTTCACATTCACAGAAAGGAGAGTGGAACAATCTTTGTTTAGATCCATTTATTGTGGGGGTGGGGTGGAGGAACGAGGGTATTGGGTCCATGAGCAAAGTAAATAGATGACCAAACTTTTACAGCTAAATGGGGCATAGTGTTATTACTCTCACCATTCATAACTTGCGAGTTGACACTACTAGAATCCCCGTAAAAAGCGACCAAAGATTAGCGACCAAATTTGGTCTGTCAAAATAAGCGACCAAAGTTGGTCGCCAAACTGCCGAAAATAATAAAAAAAATATTTGAAATACTTTAGCGACCAAAGTTGGACGCTATTTGGTCGCAAATTTAGTCAAACTGTTGACTGGACTGGTCAGACTTGTTTGGTCAAATATATACTGAGATTAGCGACAAATGTTGGTCGCTTAAGCGGGACCCACATAAATTTTTTTAATAATTTTATTATTATTTTATAAAACTTATAAAATATAAATATATATAATTTAAAACTTGCGACCAAACTTGGTCGCTAACTGAAGGATAAGTTGATAGCGACCAACATTGGTCGCTAAAGCGGGACCCAGTTATTATATTTTAATAAATATATATTTATTTAAAATAAATTATAAAATATAAATAAATATAATTCAAAAATTAGCGACCAAAGTTGGTCGCTTAACTAAATAGAGACCAATGTTGGTCACAAATGTGGGACCCAGTTCTAACATTTAATAATTTTTATTATTAATTTAAATATTATATAAAATATAAATAAATCTGATTAAAATTTAGTGACCAAACTTGGTCGCTAAATTAAATTCATGTACAGTTAGTGACCAACTTTGGTCCCTAAATTAAATTTATTTACAGTTAGCGACCAAGTGGGTCTCTATATGGTCAAAATTAAAAATCACTTTTGTATTTATTATGTAAATAAAATAAATATAAGTCGTTAATACTTTTGTAATACAAGGGATGAATAGTACTACGAAGTGGGCGTGTGTGTCTATATATATAATATATATATACTTACGCTATATTATGCACTAAGTATAAGTGTATNAACCAAGGAATGTTCGATTAGGTCTGTGTGCGGATGGCTTCACGCCTTTTTCTGTATCTGCCACACCATATTCATGTTGGCCTGTCTTTCTTACACCTTATAATCTACCACCCGAGTTGTGCATGACTAGTCCATATATATTCTTAAATTGTATTATTCCCGGTCCACGTAATCCGAAAAGTTTGATTGATGTATATTTGCAACCTTTGATTGATGAGCTAAAACAATTGTGGTACGATGGTGTTGAAACATATGACATATCAACCAAGCAGAATTTCATTTTGCGTGCTAATTTAATGTGGACAATTAATGCTTTTCCCGCGTATGGAATGTTGTCTGGGTGGATGACTGCTGGGAAGCTAGCTTGTCCTTACTGCATGGAAAATAGTAAAGCGTTCACTTTGAAATATGGCCGAAAGCAATCATGGTTTGATTGTCATCGTCAATTCTTGCCTCCTGATCATGAGTTTAGAAGGATGAAAAATGCATTCAAAAAGAATAAAATGGAATATGATTTCCCACCTCCGATACTTTCAGGTGAGGAAATTTGGGAGAGGGTCCAGAACTTCAGTAAAGTTACTGAAGCTCCACCTTATAGATTCCCCGGATACGGTGTTACTCATAATTGGACGAAACAGAGTATATTTTGGGAGTTGCCTTATTGGAAGGATAATTTTCTCCGTCACAACCTTGATGTCATGCATATTGAGAAGAACTATTTTGACAATTTGTTCAACACAGTGATGGATGTTAAAGGTAAGACAAAGGATAACCCGAAGGCTAGAATGGACTTACAAGAATATTGCAGGCGGCCTGAATTATACTTGCAGACAGCAAACAATGGTAAGGTGTTCAAGCCCAAAGCAAGTTACACATTCACTTTGGAGGAAAGACGGAAAATTTGTGATTGGGTAACGAAATTGAAGATGCCTGAGGTTTATGCGTCGAATTTTGGGGAAAAAGTTGATATGGAGGTAGGGAAGTTGAGCCATTTGAAAAGTCATGACTGTCATGTTTTCATGGAGACCTTAGTGCCTATTGCATTTTGTGGTTTGCCTGAACGAATCTGGAAACCCATCACAGAGATTAGTTTCTTTTTCAAAGACTTGTGTTCTTCCATATTAAGGGAAGAAAACCTACTCCGGATGGATCAGAACATTCGTGTAACTTCTACTAAGATGGAAAAGATATTTCCATGTGGGTTTTTTGATGTGATGGAACACCTTCCAATCCAACTTGTACACGAGGCACGACTTGGAGGGCCTGTTCAATGTAGATGGATGTATCCCTTTGAGAGGTAATATTTTATGTTTGATGTAATTTTCTGTTTTAATTTAAACAAATGTTCTTGGCTAACCTGAAATTATGTAGGACAATTGGCAAATGCAAACAATTTGTTAAGCAGAGGAATAGGATTGAAGGATCTATACGCGAAGCTTATCTTGCGAAGGAAACTGCTCATTTTTGTTCTTATTACTTTGAGAGTAATGTGACATGTGCTAGGAATAGGCCCAACAAGAACACGGTCGACCTAAGGAATGATCCATTATATCCGCCTATGTCCATATTCAATCAACCAGGCCGATGTTCTAAGGATGGTAGAAAGAGAAGTTTGAGTGATATGGAGTTCAAGCCAGCTACACTTCACATGTTGCTAAATTGTCCCGAAGTTGTACCATATCTCAAGTAAGTATTGATTTAGTAGTTATCAAAATATAAAAATTACTAAGATATTATCTCAATGCAACTACTAAAAATATTTGATGTGTCACAGTCACTTTGTGGGTCAATTTGGCCATGATGCTGTATGTACGAGATTTGATACGTGGTTCAAACAATTTGTAAGTTTCTCCTTAAAATATTCTAACACTATGTAGGTAAACAATGTTTGGAAGTTATGCTAACTTATGAATTTTTTTAACGATATGTAGGTAAATGATCCAAATATGGTGTAAATCAATTTTTGAAAGATGTATCTTGGGGACCTGGGGTTGAGGTCACAACAATGTCTAAGTACGTTGTGAATGGTAATAAGTTTCATATAGAGGATTGCTCTAAATATAAAAATAGCAACAACAGTGGGGTGTGGGTTCAAGGTAGTGATGGCAACCAAGATGGAGATATTGATTATTATGGTGTGCTCAAAGAAATAATAGAACTAGAATATACAGGTTGGCCATTTAAGAAATTGATACTCTTTAGATGCAAGTGGTTTGACCCACATCCAACAAGAGGTACAAGAGTACACAATCAATACAACATAATTGAGGTTAATCATACGAGGGAGTATGATCGCTATGATCCTTTAATAATTGCACATAATGTTAGGCAAGTATATTATGCTCCTTATCCATTGCGGCGGAATAAGTCTGATTGGTGGGTTGTAATAAAAACTAAGCCTGTGGGTAGGGTAGAAGTCGAGAATGTGTTAGATGTTGCATATCAAAACGATATCTCCAGTGTTCACCAAATAGTGGATGAAGTTTTAGAAAATAATTTGGAACATCCTGAACACATATTGGAAGAAGTTGATATAGATGAAGTAAGAATTATTGAAAACGAGGAAGAAGAATCAACTGATGAAGCTCAAACTAGTGAGGAAGAAGAATTCTCGGACGAGGAACTATACGTCGATGAGCTTTAAAAAGTTGGTTTCTTTAATAACTCTCGTTTATAGCTAGTTTCTTTATATGTTTCTATCTAACTATGTATTATATTATGCAGATGACAGGCAAGGGTCGAGGTAACAGTGATCCTACTGGTTCTCGGGGTCGAGAAAAGGCTAGGAAACCAAAGAGGAGGGTAGAAGATAATACTCAATCTTTTCCTGCCTCTTCACAGATGCCTGTGCCTATGCCTATGTCTGGGCCTCCACCCCAGGGCTATTCTGAGCTGCCAGCGCATCACCATCCCTACACCTTCGTGCAGACGCCAGGTCTTTCTTCACAGGGCCATAGGACTGTACGACCTACATACAGTCCACATGTCTCACTACCACATAGATCGCATCGATCCATGTCACATCCACATGGATCACAGCCATCCGTGTCACAGCCACTCGGGTCACAGCTATCTGTGTCTCATCCCATTGCGGCCCATACAGCTATGTCGCACTCCCAGGGCTCGCAGTCCCAGGGCTCGCAGCCATCTTCATCTGGGACTCCATCTATTGCAGGCCTTTGCCTGCGAGATACTAGCTCTGACCCCCCTACACCTTCCACACATGCCTCCGATATACATGCTTCGGACAATGATGCTGATGATGACGAGGAGGTGCATTATGATCAGTATGGCAGGATCATCATAGTCCCTGAGGGTGATGGGTAAGAGTTATTTGTTATTTTTAGTTTATTTTTTTGTACAGTTTTACTAAGATATTAATTTGTTTTA
>NC_031989.1:37937295-37965895 GCF_001879085.1 Nicotiana attenuata
TTTTTTTAATTGCAGAACTCAAAATCGGGTTTCCCCTCCCAAAATCTTATTTTCTCTCACACAAATTTTCCAACTTCTCTCTCAACTATTTCTCCTCCCCTTCTCTATTTCCCTTACACAAATCAATCCCCCCCACCCGTTGCCACCACTGTCACCGCTGCCGCCACCACTGTTACGCCGCCATCACCATTGTCCGCCACCACCACTGTCAACGCCGCCACCACTGTTCCGTCGCCCCCACTGATTTAGCCTCCTTTTAATCTACCAAGGTTAGTAATCTACCTATTAGCTTTTTAATTTTTAAATTTTGCTATATAATTTTATGTAATTTGTTAGAGTTTTTTGCCTATTTAGTATTAGGGTTGTTTGTTTGAACTACATTAGGTAATATGAACTTTTTACATTAGGGTTGTTTGTTTGAACTACATTAGGTAATATGAACTTTTTACTATTAGCTAATATGAACTACATTAGGTAATATGAACTTTTTACTATTTAGTATTAGGGTTGTTTTTTTTGCCTATTAGCTTTTTACTTATATTGAGTTCAATTGTGAAAAGATACAATTCATTGTCTTAGAAGAGGAGCAATACCTAAATAAGAGTACCTAAATTCATGCTTTAAACTATGAATTATACATTTATAAGATAAGAAAAAAGATTTAAAGGGAGGAGTTTATTAATGTATTAAATAATTTAATTTGTTCTTGCTTTATTTAAATAGATGGAACATCGTTCTTGGATGTACAATAGGAATTATCCTAATCGGCGGGGATTGCGGGAGGATTTTGTAGAAGGGGTTGAGGACTTTATTAGACATGCAATGTCACTTCCGCCATACATAAAAGAAGGAGTAATTAGGTGCCCTTGTGTTAAGTGCGACTGTATGAAGTTTGGAAAACCGGAGGAAGTTAAGGTTTATCTTTATATGAAGGGGTTTATAGCGAATTACTTTGTGTGGACTTATCATGGAGAGATGGATGGTAGCGATGGGATATTTCATAACATGGTTCTTGGTGAAAGTAGTAGGTCGAGGGAGAATAGAAATAGTGATTCCAGAATTCATGATATGGTTGCGAATGCTTTTGGAATGCACTTTGGGGGTGAGCCCAACGAAAATGTTGAACAAACTCCTAATGATGAAGTAAAACGTTTTTATGAACAGTTAGAGGAAGCTAGTCGTCCACTACGTAAAGGTCGTCCGCACTCTGAGTTGTCTGTTACAGTTAGATTACTAAGTATGAAATCTGATTGGAATATTTCTCAAGGAGCCATGGACTCTGTCATTGACCTTATGCGTGAACTAGTTGGCGAGGAAATCGAATTACCTGGTGATTTCTATAAGGCAAAGAGATTAGTTTCTAAGTTAGGACTTTCGTCAATGAGAATTGATTGTTGTGAAGATGGTTGCATGTTATATTATAAAGATGATGCAAATTTAAGCATTTGTAAATTTTGCGGAAAGCCTCGTTTCAAGAGGCTTTCCAGCGGGAAGATGGTCGCTATCAAGGCGATGCATTATTTACCTCTTATACCTAGGCTAAAGAGGTTATATGCGTCGATGAGTTCTGCTCCTCATATGAGATGGCACTTTGAAAATAGAAGACCACCTGGTGTTATGTGCCATCCTTCAGATGGAGAAGCTTGGAAGCACTTTGATAGGACATATCCAGATTTTGCTAGTGAACCAAGGAACATTCGGTTAGATCTGTGTGCGGATGGCTTCACGCCTTTTTCTGTATCTGCGATACCGTATTTATGTTGGCCTGTCTTTCATACACCTTATAATCTACCACCCGAGTTGTGTATGACTAGTCCATATATATTCTTAAATTGTATTATCCCCGGTCCACGTAATCCGAAAAGTTTGATAGATGTATATTTGCTAGAATGTTAAAGGTAAGACAAAGGATAACCCGAATGCTAGAATGGACTTACAAGAATATTGCAGGCGGCCTGAATTACACTTGCAGACAGCAAACAATGGTAAGTTATTCAAGCCCAAAGCAAGTTACACATTCACTTTGGAGGAAAGACGGCAGATTTGTGATTGGGTAACGAAATTGAAGATGCTTGAGGGTTATGCGTCCAATTTTGGGAAAAAAGTTGATATGGAGGTAGGGAAGTTGAGCCATTTGAAAAGTCATGACTGTCATGTTTTCATGGAGAACTTAGTGCCTATTGCGTTTTCTGGTTTGCCTGAAAGAATCTGGAAACCTATCACTGAGATTAGTTTGTTTTTCAAAGACTTGTGTTCTTCTACATTAAGGGAAGAAACCGTACGCCGGATGGATCATAACATTCGTGTAACTTCGGGTAAGATGGAAAAGATATTTTCATGTGGGTTTTTTGATGTGATGGAACACCTTCCAATCCACCTTGTACACGAGGCACGACTTGGAGGGCCTGTTCAATGCAGATGGATGTATCCCTTTGAGAGGTAATATTATAGTCCATATATAATTTTCTATTTTATTTGAATGTTCTTGGCTAACCTGAAATTATGTAGGACAATTGGCAAATGCAAACAATTTGTTAAGCGGAGGAATAGAATTGAGGGATCTATATGCGAAGCTTATCTTGCAAAGGAAACTGCTCATTTTTGTTCTTATTATTTTGAGAGTAATGTGCCATGTGCTAGGAATAGGCCCAACAGGCACACGGTCGCCCTTACGAATGATCCATTATATCCGCCTATGTCCATATTCAATCAACCAGGCCGATGTTCTAAGGATGGTAGAAAGAGAAATTTGAGTGATATGGAGTTCAAGTCAGCTACACTTCATGTGTTGCTAAATTGTCCCGAAGTAGTACCATTTCTCAAGTAAGTATTGATTTAATAGTTATCAAAATATAAAATTTACTGTGATTACATCTCAATGCAACTACTAAAAATATTAGATGTGTCACAGTCACTTCGTGGGTCAATTTGGCCAAGATGCTGTATATACGACATTTGATAAGTGGTTCAAACAATTTGTAAGTATATCCTTAAAATATTCTAACTATGTAGGTAAACAATGTTTGGAAGTTATGCTAACTTATGAATTTTGTTAACAATATGTAGGTAAATGATCCAAATAATGATGTAAATCAATTTTTGAAAGATATATCTTGGGGACCTGGTGTTGAGGTCACAACATATTCCAAGTACGTTGTGAATGGTTATAAGTTTCATACAGAGGATTGCTCTAAAAATAAAAAAAGCAACAACAGTGGGGTGTGGGTTCAAGGTGGTGATGGCAACCAAGTTGGAGATATTGATTATTATGGTGTGCTCAAAGAAATAATAGAACTAGAATATTCAGGTTGGCCATTTAAGAAAATTATTCTCTTTAGATGCAAGTGGTTTGACCCAAATCCAACAAGAGGTACGAGAGTACACAATCAATACAACATAATTGAGGTTAATCATACGAGGGAGTATAATCGCTATGATCCTTTCATAATTGCACATAATGTTAGGCAAGTGTATTATGCTCCTTATCCATTGAGGCAGAATAAGTCCGCTTGGTGGGTTGTAATCAAAACTAAGCCTGTAGGTAGGGTCGAAGTCGAGAATGTGTTGGATGTTGCATATCAAAACGATATCTCCAGTGTTCACCAAATAGTGGACGAACTTTTAGAAAATGATTTGGAACATCCTGAACACATATTGGAAGAAGTTGATATAAATGAAGTAACAATTATAGAAAACGAGGAAGAAGAATCAACTGATGAAGCTCAAACTAGTGAGGAAGAAGAATTCTCTGACGAGGAAGAATACGTCGATGAGCTTTAAAAAGTTGGTTTCTTCGATAACTCTCGTTTATAGATAGTTTCCTTATATGTTTCAATCTAAATATGTATTATATTATGCAGATGACAGGCAAGGGTCGAGGTAACAATGAAGGTAGTGGTTCTCGGGGTCGAGATAAGGCTAGGAAGCAAAAGAGGAGGGTAGAATATACTACTCATCAATCTTTTACACCCTCTTCTGATTTGCCTATCACTATGCCACAGCCTCTACCCCATGGCTATACTGAGCTGCCACAGCATCACCAGCCCTACACCTTCGTGCAGACCCCGGGTGTTTCTTCACAGGGCCATCGGACTGTGCGTCCGACATACAGTCCACCTGCCTCACTACCACGTGGATCCCACCCAGCAGCATCACATGGATCGCATCGATCCATGTCACAGCCACATGGATCACAGCCATCAGCGTCACAGCCAGTCGGGTCACAGCAGTCAGTATCACAGCCACTTGCGATCCGTGCAGCTATGTCGCAGTCACAGGGATCACATCTATCTTCATCAGCGACTCCACCTATTGGAGGCCTTCGTTTGCGGGATAGTAGCTCTGACCCCCCTACTCCTTCCACACATGCCTCTGATACACATGTTTCGGACGATGATGCTGATGCTGCTACTGCTGCTGACGAGGAGGTGCATTATGATCAGTATGGCAGGATCATCATAGTCCCTGAGGGTGATGGGTAAGAGTTATTTGTTATTTTTATGTTTATTTTTTTGTACAGTTTTTACTAAGATATTAATTTGTTTTACTTATTAAATTGCAGGTTCCTCCCGAGTAATATTACTACGAGGATAATCACCAAAGCAACCAGAAAGCTTTATGATGCCCCTTATGCGTCTTGGCGTGAATTCCCATTCTCACTGAAGGAGGCAATTTTCAATGAATTTAAGGTATAAATGTTCTTTTAAGCAGTATAATTATTTATATTTATGATATTTTCATATAATATTTAACTTTTGAAATACAGAGCAAGTGTGTATGGGAACACCAGTATAGCGCGGACGTGGCTGCAAATTTTAATCTTAAAGCTCGCAAGCGATTGTCGCATTCTTTCTCCATAGCTAGACAGCTGAACCAGAAGCCTGGCTGGTTGCTTCAAGAGTTTTGGGATGATTTGCAAAGGCAATGGCTTACTGCAGAGTTCTTACAGAAGAGCGAAAAGGGAAAGAAAGCTCGCGCATCTGAGAAGGGAGGATCCTTGCACACTGGAGGTGCAGTCAGCCTGGGGACAGTAAAAAGAAGAATGGTACGTAATTGCTTAATTTATTTTAATTTTCAAAGTATATCTATTCTATTTATTAATTAAAATTTATGAGTTTTCAGGAAAAGAAGTTGGGCCGTCAGATGAACCAAGATGAGCTATTCAAGGAGACTCATATTGTGAAGAAGAAGAAAGAGACGGATGAAGAAAGGTGGGTCGAGGGACGAGCCTCGACTGTACATGTAAGTTTTCACTTTTCATTAAGTATTTTCATTTACTTTTATATAAATTTTGAAATACTAATTCAATTTACTTTTTCTTATAGGATAGCTTCAGAGTTGAAGCTGAGGAATTCATGCGCAGCCAGCCACCTAATGAGTCGGGCGCGCCATTCAAACTTTCGGCCGAGGATGTTGAAAGACTATGGACGCGGGCTGCAGGCGGTCCAAAATGGGGGAAGGTATACGGCCTTCCTACTAAGACATTCCATCGCTATAGGTGTGGAATGCAAGGAATAGGGACTTCCTCGCAAGCCGAGCAACTTGATGGGGAGAGCCTCTCCGCTGTGCGGGAGACTGTGGCAAAGCTCACATCCGAGCTAGAAGCGTCCAAGGAAAGAGAAAAGCTTAGAGATGCTCAGTACATTGGCGTGGTCGCTCAGTGCCAGGGCATGCAAGAGCAGATCAAAAATCTCCTAGCTGGATCTTTTTCGATTCCCCGGTCTCGGCCATCATCGCCAGAGGCTGCCCGTCCCCGTACTCGTTCGTCCCGTCCTCCAAGTGGCCGTTCCTCCCGTCCTCCCCGTGATCATTCTTCCCATCATCGACAAATAGACCCTTCTCAATACCGTGATGATGATGAAACTTCATCAGAGGGTGATGATAATGATGTACCAAACAATCAATGAATTTTAGACAATTTGAACTAGACAAATACAATTTATTTTCCATTGGGTTGTAATAAGAGTTAACTTAGTTTGGTAGTTCTATTGAAATTTACACTTTCTTGGTTTTAATGTAGCTTTTAATGTTGTTTTTGTGTTGTTGTTGTTGTTGTTGGGTTGTTGTTTGGAATTGTTGTTTGAATTGTTGTTGTTGTCGCTTGTTAGGGTTTTGGTATGACTGGCAGGTGGTGTAGATGCCAAAACAGGCAGTTTCTGCCAAAATAATACACAGAAAAGCGACCAACATTGGTCTCCATTTGGTCGCTTTTCACGTTCAAAAAAAATAAATTTCTGGAGAATAGCGACCAACGTTGGTCGCTACTTACCCAGATTTCTACAAAAAGCGACCAAACTTGGTTGCTATTTCGTTAAAAAAATAAAATTTCTGGTGATATAGCGACCAACGTTGGCCGCTAAAGTACAAAAAATAAATTAAATTCATGTATTTAGGGACCAAAGTTGGTCGCTAGTTTAATAATATATAAATTATTGAATAAAAAAGCGACCAACATTGGTCTCTAGTTTCCAGATTTTAAAATATAATATTTGGGTTAGAGACCAAAGTTGGTCGCTTCTTAATGATTAATAATAAATAAATAAAAAAAGTATTTTATATTTAGAGACCAACTTTGGTCGCCAAATTTATATTATTAAATTAATAAAGCGACCAAAGTTGGTCTCTATAGTCAATATCCGGAATATTTGGTCCATTTAGCTTAGAGACCAATGTTGGTCGCTAATTAGCGACCAAGTTTGGTCCCTAAATAAAAGAGACAATCAATATAGCAACCAGACATGTTTGGTCGCTTTTGGGCCTATAAGCGACCAACTTTGATCGCTTTTTGTGGTCGCTTTTTACCGGATTTCTAGTAGTGAATTTTTGCTTCCATCTATAAAATTGAGTCATCAAATTTGAAGGACTGGCATGCATTTGGTCATGCACACATAACAGAACTAGTTATTAGGGATCTCTTTCCTTTTCAACATATTTAAGTAAGGCTAAAGTTTTCAAGTTAATAAAGCTTACTTAAATTGTTCAATATATGCGATGTCAGCTCAATCTATTAATTGGAAATTTACCATTGCATAGAGAAAAAGTAAAAACTGCATTTATAACGAAATAAAACCATCGTAGTTGATTACGGTGCCAAATTCATTAAATCGTACGAAATTATCTTGATCCCACTAAATATGGCAAAAGATTCATAAAAACCATGTGTTATTTGCTTGAGGTTTTGGTTAACTAACTAGGCGATCCTTACATATGAAACTTTGACCTTATCTTGTTAATGATATTATTAGTAGGAAATTTAGATTTTAAAAGATCGAATACCAATTGAACAAGTAAAGTTCCAACTAAGTTGAAAATTAAAGGGAACGCTAGTTTTGGATATTGATTTCTTTCTCCCCACCAGATCAAATTCATTTTAAAGTTTAAAACCCCAACCAACTCATCACTAGCTATTTCAATCCCCAAAATCACTCCAAAAATGGTGCTATTTTGACTTAGTAAATTTTTTAAGTCCTCGTAAACTGTAAAGAATAGAATCATTACCATTCTTGGACATGCTTTACCTTGATTAAAAAGAAAATGGGAAGAAAAGGCTAAAAAGTAAAAAATTGGTTAAATTGTTTCTACTATCTACACTCCAATTCTTGCTAAATCCACTCACAAAAATTATGGATATGAGAGTGGAAATATCAAATTCTAGTGGTTTTTTTGTTTTTTAATCAAGAGCGTATACTGAAAGACGAATTTGCCCCTGCAATGCAATCGAACATACAAATTCATACCCCTGAGAGCCACCGAAACAACTCGCTAATCTCCTCCCCAACCCGGCCAGCTTCCAAATCATCAATAGGCACGACGATGTCGTTCCGCCGGCTACTGCCGTTGAAAAACCTTCCGGAGCTCCGGAACGACATTGTGCGGGACGAAAGAGAAAGTGAACCAATTCTGTCAACATAATCTCGGAGCCAACTTCGTCCACCACCAGAAACATCTGAAGCTATACTTTCTCCAGGTGGTGCCGGCACCGGAACACCGATCGATTCCTTGTCGGTGCATTCAGAAACTCCACGTCGGTGTATGGACCCTACGGAAAGCTCGTAACCGTCATCGACAATGTACTCGAACGAGCCAATAGAATACGATCTCTGACCGTCACCTGCGGCGGAATCAGAATTACCACGACGGCGACTAACACTACCGATCTCAACTCGGAAACTACCGCTATGTCGCAGCTCATATCCGCCGCGACCGTCAGAATTTTCCGCCGCTAACACTTTACTAAGCACATCCGCATCCGTAGGATACACGGTAGACCTGCAGAGCGGACAAGTCTGGTTTGTTACGAGCCAAGCGTCTATACAACTGCTGTGGAATGCGTGACAACATAGCGGAAGCAGACGCAGCTGGTCATCCTTTTCAAATTTCGATAAACAGACAGCACAGTCCACGCCGGTTAAATTCCCAGTAACAGAACCAAACGTAAAAAGCGGTAACGACTCAACCAATTTCTCCTCCTCCGAACTCCGTTGGTCATCAAAACGACGGTTTTCAGTAACCGCCGTAGCAGCAGCAGAATGCGAGACAACATCATCCGCCGCGGCGTATGTACGGAAGGAGCGGTGGAACCGCCGCGAGATCACGCGAAGGATGAGGTATATAGAAGCAGAAACGATAATAGCAGATGCAATAACAATGATAACTATAATGATCGAAGAAGAGGAAGACGATGATGAAGAAGGTGAAGGAGTATTGTCACTGAGAAGATTGTTATCAACAGGTTGTTGAGATTGAGTAATGGCGGTGTTAGGAGTAGCTCCGCCGTTGACGGTGGTAGTGAAAGGCATCGGAAGTGGCGGTGGCTGAGGAAAAAAGGTGGACATTTTTCCAGATTTGAGGAGAAAAATGGTAAATGGAGATGGGGCGGGTAATAAATAGGGTCGTCAGAAAGAGAGTGGAGGGGGGTATTTATGAGGAAGCCGATAAAAGAAGAGAAGGCATAAATGTCGTGTCTTGTGTTGTGTATGTTTAATGTGGTTTTGGTTTTAGTTCGGAAAGAGCTCTAACATAAGTATTAATTGAATCACTTGATATAATGCAGAAATTTAGCATAAATATGTGTTTTAGAATTTTGATCTATATTTTATTCATAATATATTTTCTTGTATTCTTAAAAAGATATTTTCCAAAACAAAATTCTTACTTCCTTTTTTATTCCATTTTAGTCCTTAAGTCATTTAACTGTTGTTATAGGAGTATTATTTTTGTAGACAAATTTAAGGCCATTTAAATTATTTTTACAAAAAGCGTGTACCGTATTTTTAAACATTTTTTAACGAATATATTAACTGCCAGTTACCAATTCTAGAATTTGCACCAAAAACATAATTATTTATTTAAAAAATTAATTTTAACACATAATGTTTATTAGCAGGCTTAAATAGAAACAAATGCATATGAAAGATTTATATAATCGATTTAATTGATTAAGTTTAAAGCGTAATTAAGTGATAAATAGAGGATGGAGGTCAGGTGAATGGCACGAGGGAGAGTGACAAGAGAACAACGTTAGTAGAACGAGTTAATGGAAACATGGAATGGATATGGTGTGTGGTACGGAAATTCCAAATATTCTGAAGTTTTTTTGTGAAAAAGAAAGAGGAACAGAGATGAGTAGGTAAACGAAATGAATATGGGACAGACGGCAGACGCATTAAAGAGAGGTGGAGTAGGGCTGCGTCTTTACCTCATCTAGTTCAACCAGTTTTCATTTTCTTTTTCTTTGACAGTTGAACAGTTAATAGAAAAGGGCGCGATTGTCTTTTTGAGATAAAAAATAGAATATCGAAGAAAATACTTCTTATATCCTTCCTAAATTAAACATATTATGCAATTCTAGGAGCTTAATGGTACTTGTCACTAGGGGTGTTCATGAAAACCCGAAAAACCGAACCAAACCGACCAAAAAAATCGATACTTTTTAGGTTTGGTTTGGTTTTGGTTTTGAATTTTAAAAATCGATCAAATTTGGTTTGGTTTTGGTTTTAATAAAAAAAATAACCGAAAAAACCCGAACCAAACCGACTATAAAAGTAGCTATTTAAATTTATTTACACCTATATATATGTATTTTTATATAAACTTTCTAAAAATTTTATGGTACATATTAGTCATTTGCATTTTTAGTCTAGTTCTTTGCTATTATAGTAATCTAATTTTTTGCCTTTACATTCTAGTTTGATTGGTAGTTGATAATAGGTGAATTTGACTATAATCACACCTTAAATAATCACATTCTTGTGTAGTTTTAATGCTAAAAGTGATGACAAAATGCTCTTATTAGTGCTTTTCATGATTTGTAGGTGATATATGTATAAAGAAGGCTAAGGAGCAGTTTTGGAGTCAAAAGTGATGAAAAAGAGGCCAACTGTGAAATTTCCCAAGTGACCCGTCCAAAAACAGGCCGAAGATTCAGAGAACTGGATCCACCGCGGTTCCACCGCGACCGCGGCAGAACGCGGTGGGAAGCAGCTGCAGAAGATTGAGATTCCGCGAGGGTATGTGGCCGCGGTTCTACCGCGACCGCGGCAGGCGCAGTAAACTTCAGGGACCAAAGTGTCCATTACGGGATTTTTAGACCTAAACCCTATTTAAAACATTAGACTTCGCCCAAGAGAGGCATGTATTGATTTTTTAGGTTTCTTAGCAAGGAAAACCATTGTGAGAAAATACTCTAAACATCTTTCTTCTTTTCTTTTGATTTTATGATGAATTCAATCTTAGTTTATTTTCCCATAGCCATGAGTAGCTAAATTCCTTGTCTAAGGCTTTGATGGACCCTATTGGGTGATGAACTTCTTGTTTATGTGAATACAAATTGCTAGTTTAATCTTTATTTGTTCAACTTCGTGTTCGTTATAGTTAATTGACAGGATCCTCAATTAGCTGTGCCTATTTAGTGTTCATAACTTGAAAAAGAGTGCATATTTAGGGTATTGTTGAACAACACCACTCCTAAATTATTAGAGGAATCTATAATTGCGGGTTTAAAGCGGGATTAGGGATAACGAAGCCTTGGGTGTAATCTAAGTGAATTGNGATGAAAATAGTATACCACAAATTAAAGCATATTATTTTGTCTCTCACCTTAGTGTATGCATATGGATTGGAAGACAATGTTGGCAAGCTACCATTACACTCTCTATCA
Organism: Nicotiana attenuata; assembly: GCF_001879085.1. Lineage (NCBI taxonomy): Eukaryota > Viridiplantae > Streptophyta > Magnoliopsida > Solanales > Solanaceae > Nicotiana > Nicotiana attenuata. The sequence continues at coordinate 37,948,454 of NC_031989.1, forward strand.
TCAAACATCATAGGTCCTGTTGATTTTTATTTAAGTGATGATTTTATCATATATTAGTAACTAAAAAACCGGAAAATAATAATTAATTTCATTCAAAACCAATTACATTAAAAGGGGTTGCAAAAGAAAACAAGCTTAAAAATGTGAAAAAGAATACATTTCCTTCTATCCGAAATTATATCCCGTGGTTTAGTTCATGATATATTTTTAATTCAAATGTGGAACAATTATTTGATCATTGGCATTGGCTAAAATATAATTATCAGAAAGCAACATTCATAAAGTGCAAAACTACATAAATAATCAAAATTCTAACTGAGAATTATACATCAGCAAAATTAGTCAAAGTCATGTAAATGTTATGCAGGACGGTAATTTGAGCCCAAATTCATTTGACCCGCCCAACCCATCCAAGGTTGGGCTGGTCATTGACCCGCCAATTTCTTGAACTCAGTCCATCTTGACCCAACCCATTTCAATCCATCAAAAGTTGGGCCGATTTTTAGTCCATATTGATCCATGAGTAACTTTGCTAAAATATCTCGAAAATAATTTTTTTTTTAATGATATGTTATATATGACCATAACAAAAGAAAAAAAAGTCTTATTTGATAATTAAATAATTCATAAAAAAATAATACGCATTCGTTAAAGCTTGGTAAGAGTTGAACGGGTTAGACTATGACCCAAATTTAGCCCAAACCCAAGTTACTATTGGGCGGGTCAATGACCTGCCTATTTATTGACTAGCCTATTTTTATGGAATAGTTACCTTCTATAGCAAAGGTTGATACCTTATTTATTTTAAATAAATACCCTTTTAAAAAATTATATTCCATAGATACCTTTTGATTTTTTATAGCCAAATATCTATTTATGGTTACCCCCTACCCTTAAGCCATAAAATAAGCTTTGTATTATTTTTCTCTCTCATATCCCCTCAAATTTCTCCTATCCCCTACCCCATATCTATTCTCCCTCTCTCTGCCGACTAATGCTAGATGATTATGTATAGATCAAAAGTTGGGTTGTATTTGATATTGCCAATGAAATTAATCTTGAACGATCTTTTATTCATATTAAACAAGTGAAATGCAACCAATGGAGGCCTTGGCAACTGATTGTGCCTCGTAGGAGGCACCACCGCTGCAACTCAATGCCTTAATCAGCCCCCACATATCCTTCCTCTTCTCTTTGCCTCTACCATATTTATCTCTAACATTTTCTTCACCATTTTTGAATAGACCCGAGCTGCCGCCTTCAATAAGGAGAAATTGGGCGGCGTCAGCACCGGAGTGGCGGGCGATTTCACGGCCAGTGGCGTGCCACATTCTCTGACGCAAAATATCGGATCAATAAAAACCTCCGTTATTTCGCTGGTAATTATATGCTAATCGTCGGCAACCGGAGGCAACAGTGACGGCGAGCGAGGACTGGATACTGATGCTGCTTCAACGAGGCGACATTATGGTTGTTCTTGAACAAAGACGACGGAGTTGGGGGCTGAGCAACATGAATTTTCTGTTAATAATTTTGAATGTATCTCGCTGTATTTCCATGTATTTTATTGTATTCATTGTCTTTTTTTTTTATTGTACTTCAATGTATCTCGCTGTATTCTATGTATTTCATTGTATTCATTATTTTTTTTTCATTGTATTTCAATGTGTCCCGCTGTATTATATGTATTTCATTGTATTCACTGTCTCGCTATATGCCATGAATGTATTCATAAATTTTTTGATTAATATTATTTATGTATTCAGATGTATTGTATAATTTCTCTGAAGATTGCTATGTTTTTGGTGTATTTTTCGGTTGAGAATCTTTTTTATAACGGAAAATACAAAATTTGTGTGTTATAATTGAGTTTGTTGAGTTTTATTAGGAGTCTAATATGTTAATTGATTCACTTTCCATTTTAAAAACAGTGTAATCCCCTATTTCACGCCGTGAATACAGTCGAATACAATAATCTGTCCACCTGTAATCCCACGTTTCACTCCATGAATACAGTCGAATACACTTGAATATAACAACTGATTAGCTGGACTTCCCTGATTCACGCCTATTTTTGCTACTGTATTCTTGAATACAATAGCTTAAATATATCAAATACATCTTATAACAACAGAAAAAGTCTCTATAATCCGTAATATAACAAATGGTATCTATAGATGGCTAATTACTACTAAAAGATAAGGCTTTATGAAAATTTCTCTATTTTTATCCGCCCAAAATCAGTTCGACCCAAAGGATAATTAAAAGATGAATGGTTTACCGAGTTAAGTGCAACGGCGTTTAATGTAGAGCAACCAGGGCCTCCAGTAAACCAAAGAATAAGAGGATCAATCTTCGGATTAGACTGCGACTTTACAAAGTAGTAGTACTTCATCTGCTTCACCTACTCCTATATATCTGACATACAATTTAGTTTTAGGATTAATCGTATGTCAAATTTCATCTCTATACATGTATGTCGTATAGTGTTACATTAATGTTCACACTAAAACCAACTTCGAATTAATGAAAGACATGCAAATGAACGACTGAACAAAGGTTGTGGTGGAGTGGTAAGTACTCCTTCATCCTTAATCAGATGTCTCGGGTTCGAGCCCTGAGTATGAAGTCGTTTTTGTTAGGGATCGTTTTACCCCCAATGTGGAACTTTCCGGTGCGAATCCGGATTTAGTCGGGCCCCAATACAGATACTGAACATCGGATGAAATAAAACAAGAGATGCAAACGAACAAAACTAACCCGGTTTCAAGTTCAAAAGGGAGTGGTCCTTCAAATCCAGGAAGATACTTGACAGGTGTGAACCAGAAACCACAAGCTGAGGGAAGATCTCCAGTACAAGAAAGAAAAACAAAACCGTGTAGTGATAGTAATTTGAAATATACAAACACATTTTTGAAGATTCCATTGTTTTAATTTTTTTTTCTTGGTTCAGAGTTTGTGAATGGAGTATATCAATGAGATAAGAAACAGAAGATAAGAGACATAACTGCGCACCATATGTACCACAGACTACGAGTTCGAAACTTTTCAATGGTTTTTTTTGGACAAAAAATACGTTTTTACTATTAAAAAAAAGTTACATAACTACCTAATTCGCAGTATAGTACTGCGAATTACTTTAACGAAAATTTAGCCGTTAAAGTAATTCGCAGTACAGTACTGCGAATTAGTTAAAAAATAGTAATTCGCAGTATAGTACTGCGTATTACTAAAAAAATATATTTTTTAACTAATTCGCATTACAATACCGCGAATTACTTAATCGCAGTACTGTACTGCGAATTCTGTATTAATTTGGCCCCACCAATAATTAACTGACATAACAATAATTCAAACACATAAAACGTAGTATTGTACTGCGAATTCCTTAAAAAAATTCTGCACCCCAAGCTCGGACTTGCCTTATTTAAAGGCGTTTCAATTTTATGAAAATTCATTCAATACAAAGTTCAAACTTCCGTTCATACTTCACTCTTCTTCTTATCAATCATTTTTGTACAATGTTTGAAGAGCCAAAAATAAGGGTTTTATTATATTGGGGGGGTGAGGTTGTGCTGGAGAATAACTATGTGAGGTATAGCTCACCTCCACGGTGTCATGTTAAATTGCCGCTTACTATGGAGTATGATAAATTGGTTTCGTTGTTATGTAAAAAAATGAGTGTGAGAAAGCATTTGGTTAACCTTAAAGTAACTGGTAGGTTTCCGTATTCAGTGACTCCACAAGGGTTTGCTTATTATTCTGAGTTTAACATCGAGGATGATGAAACTCTTAGAGATTTTTTGCGGATTCCGGATGAATATAGGAAATTTATTGTAATAAAGTTATTGGAAATGTACGTCAAGGTGGAAGACGTTCCTAATAATGAGGGCGTGCATAGTAGGGATAACCCCCGGTCATCGGGTGGTTATTCTGGAGCAATTTTAACGGACAGATTGCTGATGAAAGAGCTTGCCTTGATTTAAACTTGTCACCACCGGCGAATGAGCAGCCACAAAATAATTTTTTACGACTTTATATAATCCACAAGACGACTGGTAAACTTCAATTTTCTACGCTTTAGCGATGTTTATTTTATGTTTTAATTGGATTTGTATTAACACTTATAGTTTTTTCATAGGGGGTACCGTCCGGATATGAATTTTACAAGTTATGACCCCGTCCCTAGTTGGAATATGCGTAGTTCTGGAGTATTGGAGCACGGTGGTCCATCCGGGAGTCATCACCAACAAGAAAATATCCATCATGAAACGTCAAGACAGTACGACTTGTAAGTAAAGTGATATAGCTATATCAAAAGTATTTATGTAGTTGGGTAACTTATCATTTTGTTTTTTTTGTGCAGTGAAAACGAGCTTCTTGATGTTCCTGACCTCACACAGTTGCCCATAGACGACGTATTGACTCGTGATTTGGCTGATGCGCAGAGTCAGGAAGATGATGGTGATTATGACAACAATGCGGATGAGTTTGGGGATGACACACCCTTCCATGATGAGGGTGATGATGAGGAGGAAGTAAATGTTGAACCTGAGCCGACGAGGGAGCATGTTCCTCCACCTCCCGCTAGACAAAGAGTGTACGAGTCCCACGTGCCATTTCATGAGCGGAATATTCCCTACCTTGATAATTTGCCAAGTATGCCGAACGTGGATGCCCTCACAAGGGATGATGACGAAATTCGGTCAGCGATGTGGGATGAGTCTAGACCAGATGTTCTGACAAAGGGCATGTATTTCCCTGATAAAGCTCGCCTAATTAGGGCTGTAAAAATCTACAGTATAAGAGAGTGCCGTGAGATGACGGTAAGTGAGTCAACTACGGAGGTATACAAGGTTGTATGCCGTAGGTGGTTTATGGGTTGTCACTGGATGTTGCGTGCCAGCAAGAAGAAATCAGGTTTGTGGAAAGTGGGTAAATTTATTAGCGAGCACAGATGTGAAATGGACACATTCAATGAGAATCACTTCAACTTGGATGTGGACTTGATTTCTCTTGTCTTGATTCCATATTTGGAAGTGTCCATTAGGTTCAAGATTAAAGAGTGTATTACAGTCGTCCACCAGGAGTATGGTTGTACTATAACCAAAAGAAAGGCATATCTCGGTCGCAAACATGCCTTTGAACTTATTTATGGCGACTGGGATAAGTCTTTTTCAAATCTGCCCAGGTACATGGCCGCACTGCAACACTTTAACCCCGGGACTGTTGTTGCATTGGAGGCGTGAGCGGAGTCCGGACATACCCGAATATATTTTCAACTATGTGTTTTGGTTATTTAAAGCAGCAATTGATGGTTTTGTGCATTGTCGTCCTGTAATTTCCATAGACGGTACTCATGTCTATGGAAAGTATGATATTAAGCTTTTGATTGCAGTTGCAGTTGATGCCAACGGACAAATATTTCCACTAGCTTTTGCCATATGTGCCAACGAAAGTGAAGAGACGTGGACGCTTTTTTTGAACCACTTGAAGCAACACGTTTTCAAACAACGTTCAGGTATTTGTCTATATCTGATCGGCATGGTGGTATTTTAAGTTCTGTACGTCATTTGCCTGAATGGCAGGAACCATATGCATACCACCGTTACTGTGTGAGGCACCTGAAGGCCAATTTCCAGAAGAAATTTCCTGACAAGGCCTTGCATGACTTAATGTGGATGGCTGCAACTGAGCACCAGCAGTCCAAATTCACGAGGCGCATGGAAGCGATCCGGTAGATAGATCCACGAGCCTATACTTGGTTGATGCAACATGAGCTTCACATGTGGACATTGCATGCTGATGGCGGCAGACGATGGGGAGCCCTCACTACAAACGTGTCGGAGTCATTCAACGACTTGTTGAAGTCTGCCCGTGGACTGCCTGTCACTGCCATGGTCCGCATGACATTCAAACAGAGTGCGGAGAGGTTTGTTGAAAGGCATGCAGCTGCATCGGCATTGATGGACAGGGGTGTTCAATTTATGCCAATACCCATGAGAAGATTTGAAAGGTCCAGGAGGCGAGCATAATGGCATTTATTTTTTCAGTACGATCATGAACGGGGTATTTTTGAAGTTAAGACCGCTATCCGCGGACACCGTGGGAATAATCTACAGACGATGAAGGAAAATAGAAGGTTATGTTCATGTGGGAAATGGACCATCTACCACATGCCGTGCGCACATGCGTTGAAGTGTTTTCAACAAGTTGGATATGGGACAACAAACTATATTGATAGGCAATACAGTGTTGCTGCATACGTAGACACGTATAGTGGAAAGTTGCAGCCATTAGGTGCTGAGCATTATTGGTCGCCGGAACCTTTTAAGATGGTATGTAACAAGGACTATTTGCGCAAGCTGCAAGTGCAAAAGAGAATGCGTATACGGAACCAAATGGATGTTGGTGACACCGTTTATGCGCGTAAATGTGGCATATGCTCGCAAACAGGACACGACCGTCGTAAATGTCCTTCAGGTGGTGTGCGTGGCGGTGGTAATCCGGCTCTTGGTGCAAGTTTGTCGAATGTACCCAACTATCAAGGATACCCCTAGTCTTTTGTTTTGGTATTGTTTTTTGTAATACGTGTTTGTACTTGTGTATTTTGTAATATATATCAAATAAAATTATGTTCCACAATCTGGAATGAGTGAAGAAAAAGCTGTTTAATTGTAGAAAAATGTAATATGTAAAGCGTGGTTTGATAGTTTCATATAACAACACAAGCACTTAAACTTAACTTCCACTTCAATTAAAATAAAATTTAGTACAACAAACAAGAAGCACAAACACAAACATAGCAGGCCAACATAATAAAAATACATGAAACATGAAAAATACACTAAACACATACATGCCAATGTTTAGTCCCGGTTGCCATTTATTCTCCGCTCCAACCACTTAAATCGTTCTTCCAGTTGTTCTTTTTCTTCTTCTACCTCTTTCAGTTTCGCATTCACCCCCGCAAGCTCCCGTTTATATTTTTTTTTGAGTTCCTTTTGTGCTTCACAATTCCATTGTGCTTTCCATTTTTCTTCTCCCACCTCCTTTAGTTTCGCCCTCATTTCTGCAATAATTCTATCGCTTTTTCTTTGTGTTTCCTGTTGGCATAAGCACATATTATGAAGAAACTGCAGTTGTTCTCTGTAGCATTCCTGATAACATGGTTCATCAACCGATTCCTCAAAATCACAAATAGGTTCGCCGGGAACCTTGTAAAACTGGTTCATACAGCACCAGTAGCGGCGTCCAACTTCACCACCGTCCCAACAATTTTGCATCGAGCATTCTTTTCCACAGTTGCACTTTGGTGGACGAAGAGATTGAGCCATATAATGAAATATTTGCTTTTAGTAAAAAAAACCTTACTTTTAATGAAATATCTCCTTTTAGTAAATTTTGAGCATACAAAATAACTACAATGAGCCCGTTATTTATAGGCGAGACAAAATAATTAATTCGCAGTATAGTGCTGCTGCCGGCCTAAGTTGCATTCCCTGTCGCCCGGGTACACTATCTGGATCATCGTCATCAAGCCGCCTCTTTATGTGAGGATGTGCAGCAGCATCGACACCACAGCTGGCAGGATCGGAGGAATAGGCCGTCAGGCCGTCAGCAACCTACAAAACAAGTAGTAATCTTAGCATGTGAAAAAGTATATTTGTATTGTACGTGTTGAGTAAAAACATTTTCTCACCGTGGTCTCGTCCTCATCAAAGCATGTAGTGGCCTCGAAGATGGGCTAGGACGAAACCTTCATAAGAAAGTTAAAAATTAATTAATGTCAGCTCATTAAGGAAAAGAAAACAAATTGAAATTTTAAAGTAATACAAACATACCTGCGCCTGTGGTAGATCCGCATCAACCGCCGGGGATGAGGCATAACTCAACCCGCGCCCGCCATCCACGCCCCGGGTGGGCCGATCCTCAGTTGCGGTAGATGGGCATGCAAAGTACTGGTCTACATCCCCGTCGAATGTACCCGTGATCGACAATGCTCTTGACGGGTTGACTTGCGATGCTGGCAGAGATAACTGAAGGCTGTACGACGGCATGCTGCTGGATGGCTCATCTACCAGAGGTCCATAACCCGGCTGATCATCTCCAAGAGCCTCATCTCCAAAATCCCCATCATGTCCCTCAACAGGTGGGCCAACAAGTGCCTCATAGCCCCCTTGCTGGGGACCACCTCCTCGCCGTCCCCCACAACCCCCGCGACCCCGAGGGGCACCCCTGCCTCGTGGGGCACCCCTCCCTAGTGCCCTACCCCTGCCTCGTGGGACACCCCTACCCCAATGGTAGTCCTCTAGCGACGCATACTGAGCCTCGTGGTCCAACCTCGCGGCATCTCTCGCCTGAAACAGGGTCCGACGAGCCACCTGTGCCACCCGCCGGCCATAGTCAACGAGTGCAGGATTGTCGGCATGCTGCTGCATCTCCTGTCCCAACTGGTAGAGGTGATGACGCCCAATAGCCTGTGAAACATTTAAAATATTAATTAAATAACGCTATATCACAATTATAAGATATTAATAAGCCACAAAAACATACCAGTGCCTCGTGCCTCCCGGCGTATGGTCTGTAGCGATCGCCTGTGAAACATTTAAAATATTAATTAAATAACGTCATGGATCTAATGTACTGGGGCAGTTCCACGGCCCGTTCCATCTTACGCGCATCCCGCTACAAAACCTGAAATCCTCCAGCGTTGATAGTGGACCTCTTCCAGTGGACCAAGTGAAAAGTGGTGCGTCTCAGTCGCCACCGCTCTACCCAAAGGCCGTGATAAGAAGGGACCAATACGAGCCTGCATCCGTCCAAGCTCAAAAATCGTCATAGAAGCCCATAGCCTGTAGGCGCGACGCGACTACGCGGGCATGGAAAGGATGCTCCACGATGAACTGCGCACAAATTCGTCAGGTCTCCGTGGGGCGGAGAGCCTGCTGTCCGATAGTGTCCTCTCGCATACATAGGAGGGACCTTATGGCTACGCCCTGCAACCACTAATACTGACCTCGGCAGGCTCCAGGGATGCGCGGGCGGAGGAAAGGCCCATGTCGTCCTGACTATTAATTTAAACCAGAATTAATTGTGTGTATTAGTTTAAATAAATTAAATAATTATTTTTAATATTGGATGAGTAAGTTATGCTATGGGTTTCGAAGCTCCCGATATTTGAGGCCCGGTTAGCACCAAGCTATACTTAATTATTATGTGTGTCATTTTCAATATTTTTTAGAAATTTGTTTGTTTAATAAATTAAATTAAAAATTCTTGAATTGGACTTAATAATTATGTATGCCCTTCCAGGCTCGATATTTGAGGCCCGGTAGCACCAAGCTATACTTAATTATTATGTGTGTCATTTTCAATATTTTTTAGAAATTTGTTAGTTTAATTAATTAAATTAAAAATTCTTGAATTGGACTTAATACTCAGGAATGGCTTCCAGGCTCGATATTTGAGGCCCGGTAGCACCAAGCTATACTTAATTATTATGTGTGTCATTTCAAACTTTTTTTAGAAATTTATTTGTTTAATAAATTAAATTAAAAATTATTGAATTGGACTTAATAATTATATATGGCCTTCCAGGCTCGATATTTGAGGCCCGGTCGCACCAAGTTATCCTTAATTATTATGCGTGTGAATTTCAGTTACCGATGGAATTTTGTTAGATTAAAGAATTAAATTAAAAATTATTAAATTGGACTGAATAATTATGTATGGGTTCCCAGGATCGATAATTGACCCCCGGTAGCACCAACTTATCCTTAATTATTATGCGTGTCCATTTCAATATTTTTACATTTTTGTTAATTTAATAAATTAAATAATTAATTATTGAATTGGACTGAGTAATTATGTATGAGTTCCGGGCTCGATATTTGAGTTATTTGACAACTTATTAATTTGTTACTTTTGTAAGTTTATTTTTATAAATTAAATAATTAATTTTGTAAAGTGTTATTGGATAGAGTTTGCAGTTACTACATACTTAAGGCTCTATATTTTACTAAGCTAAAAGGCTCTATATTTTGCACTCTACGCTAAAAGGCTCTATATTTTACTAAGCTAAAAGGCTCTATATTTTACTACGCTAAAAGGCTCTATATTTTACTACACTAAAAGGCTCTTTATTTTACTAAACTAAAAGGTCACTATTACATATAAAAACAACAAACATAACATACAAATATGAACAACAAACTAAATAAATAATATTTATTTATTATTTAACCAAATAAAAACATAACATTAACAATACAAATTATTTATCAAACTTTAACATTTTTTTGTCCCAAAGCTAATAAATCAATCCGGGTATAAATAAAATACAAATTTATATACAAACATAGCATAAATTACCATGGAAACACATTAAACAATACAAATATGCATGTACTATACGAGTTTCGACATAAACAAAATCGAAATTCCTCGATTTAAGTTTTTTAAATTTGATTGAAATCGAATTTTTGCACCCGAAAGAAGGAATCCAAAGCTTGTCTTGTGTGTGGGACCTACTGCTCGCTGCCGACTCAACACTACACTATGGTAGGAAGAGCGGGTCGCAACAACTTTTACCCGATAGTGGATCGGGATCGATTTTCCACTGGGAGCTAGAGAGGGAGTTGTATTATCTGCTTAGTTTAGAATTGTAGTTGTGCTTCTATTATCACTTCTAACATTTTCGGTTTTGATTTTTATATCTTCTACTTTAAGACTAATATTTGAAGCTAAATTATGCTATGGAGATATTGCTAAGTTGTAATTAATATAGAGAAAGGCACTAGGGTCGTGGCATTACCTAGGTGGCTAATTAACGGGTAGATGCTACTAAGGGTAAATTGACTTATTTGGGGCTTATGCTATAACCGTTGCTCAATTGTACCCACTCTCACACCTCTCGGTAGAGAGAGTGACTTTGCCCAATTGACTCTCTCGAGACCAATTGGGTAGGCCAATTTGACCAAGCAACTAGGATTCAAGTGGGGTAATTACTCTCTCGAGGTTTAACCCGTTAATTGGGACTACCAATTCTCATGGGTCCATCCCAATTTCTTGTTGGGTCAATTTTGGGGTCATAGACTCTCTTTCTCAAGAAGAGTCAAACCCACCAAGCTAGAATCAGTGTTTGCAACCACCAATCCTTAATGAAAACCTAAAATTAACCCAAATAGCAAACACCCAATATCAATCTAGCCTTAGATTGCAACACCCATTAATTACCCACACTAGGGTTGAGCCACAACCCTAGCTAGTGAGTTTAGCTACTCATGCTAGATGCAAAAATTGAAGAAATAGATGAAGAAGCAAACATAATAATTGATTGCTAAGGAAGAAATACAAAATCAGAGGTTAAAAATGCCAAAAATGGCTAAATCCAATGTTCTCACGAGCTCAGCAGCCTTAGGTATATAAAAATTAACCTAAAAATGGAAAAATGATCTATTTATAGTGGCTGAAAAACTTGGACAAAAATACCCCTGTGGGGTCAGCGCGGGCCGCACAAAAAGGTAGCGCGGCCGCGTGGGCTCTTGAAATCTTGAAGATTGGCTCTCTGAAGTTGAGGATAGTGGGCCGCGCAAAAGTGTAGCGTGGCGGCATGAGATCTGGCGCGGACCGCGTTAAAGTGACCGCGGCCGCGTGGCTTGCTTTGGTCCCCCAATTTCATCTCTTTGAATCTCTTCACGCGGACCGCGTGAAAATGTGGCACGGCCGCGTGAGCTGAACGCGGGCCGCGTAAATCCAACCGCGGTGACGTTGTAAGAGTCCTGAATTAGGACTTCTCTGAATCTCCTAGTGCGGCCGCGTGCACTTTTGTGTGGTCCGCACTAGGATCTTTTTCCTTCACTTTTCTTCGCCTTTGATGCTTGAGCAGGTTTCACTCCGTTTTGAGCCGATCTTTGACAATTCAGTCACTTTGTCGCTCAAACCTGCAATCAAGCACAACCTGTGAGCACTTTGGGATTATTTTGTATCAAATTATACTCAAAGAATAGGCAAGTAGGGGCATAAAACACGTTAAAATCCTACTTATCAACTCCCCCAAACTTAAACCTTTGCTTGTCCTCAAGCAAACAAAATAAAACCCACCCTATAAAGGAACATCCAAGTGATTCCAGCTATCCTAAAGTAGCCTCAACAAGCATCAATTGGGACTAACAATTGCCCTCAATACGAATGCATCATTAACACATTTTAAACTTTGAAAACTATGGATCAAGTGTGACACAAGAGCATCAAGGGTTGACACATTTCGTCAAAGAACTTTTCTCAAATACCTTGTTCATTGTGGAACCCAAACTCACACATCCTCAACTCTTCCTAAGCGAACCTCACCTTTTTAGAGTATTGACACATAAACCGAGGTTGATGGACTTTCACTCATCTCTCTCAAGAAGAATGTCACAAGTCCGGCTCTAGGTACCATATGCTTGCCCCTTATGTAAGTATCCACTAATGTAGGTTTCCTTCAACTCAAGATCATATAGGGCTTTTGTGGAGTCATTGTGAAGGCTTTTGGGTAAGGATAGGACATGTTTTAGTTCAAATGGGTTCAATCTTCCCTTAAGCACTTCCTTTGATTCATTTTGGCACACTTTCTTGACTCATTTGAGCATTTCACTTCTTTTCAAGGGGTTAGAGGGACACATTGTCACTCTTTCTTATGCAATTCAAATCATTTCTCCTTTTTCTACTTTCTTCTAGCCTTTTTTCACTTTTGTTTCCCTTGTATCCCCTTTTTATTCTTTTTCGCATTGTTCTTTCTTTTTGTCTTTTTCTTTATTCAAATCAGTGCTTCCCTTTTTTTTCTTTTTGCTTTCGTACCTTTTACCACTATTGCTTCCTTTCTTGTCTCTCCTCCCCCAAACTTAGACATTTGCCATTACTCAAGGGAAGATTTTGGGTGCCAAGAGAGGGTATCTTTTAGAACGGGTATAGGCTTGTAACATTGGTTCTTGAAAGAAAAAGGTTCAAGGCTCGAAAGAGTTAACTAGGGATCATTTCATTGGTAGGCCATTGAATTGTTTAACTCAACATTGGGATCAAGGAGAGCCAACAATCACTTCTCAAGTCAAATTTCACCTAGGATTTCTCCTCAACAAACACTCAGGGCAAGTTCTAGACCATTGGCTCGGGACTTGGACTCACAATTCGATTTCTCACCACACATGCTAGGGGATTGCTAAAGACATCAAGTCAAGGGCCCACAACGACCTCAGTTATGATTCAAGCACACAATGGTCCAAAAAGACCACATAATGATTGTTTGGTCAACACAAGAGTCTCAAGGCCACGACTTTTACCATCCTAACACAACATTATGTCTTTGATCATGGGATCGAAGGCAAATGTGTTAGGCCCAAGTGAAGCTTTGCCTGAGGTACCCTTAACTATGAAATAACAAAAACAAAAGAAAAATCAAAAACAGACTCAAACCCTTAAGAAGGTTATCATGCCATCTATCATTGGGAAGAGCCACCCGGTTCGCACTATACTCCACCCTTGGAAAGAACCGTGGCCTTAAGAAAACCAAGGGTTTATTCAAAACGCCAAAAATAAAAGAAAAGGCTACGAGCCTATCTACGAAGCTAACAACAAAATTTTTTTGTGAAAATAGAAAAACAGAATGAATATATACAATAGGGGAATAGAATATACAATGAGGGATGAAAATATACCAAATGTAACTTTATATACAGATCAAAAGATAAGAAAAAGTATGATAAAAGTAGCTAAAATGTAAAGTTATATACAGACCAACTAGGAAATCAAATAAACAGAACATAAAATGAAAGTCTAATATGTACAATCATCCAGATAATCCAAAAAATGTAGGGCGCACCCCCACGAACAAGAGCTGGCATTGTCCCCAATGCCAACTACACAAATAAGCACAAAATATCAGTGAAAGGATATAGAAGAGCTCCCTAGTCTTGGTCCGTCTGCATAGGATCCTCAGTGGTCCCCTGATCCCCTGTATGGGCGGAAACCTCAGACTGGTCCCCTGCCTGCTGTTGCTCTGCTGCTGGGATAGTGGCCTGCTCCTGGACCGACTGAATAGTGGGTGCATCACTGGAGGGAATCCCCTGAGTCTCCGCAAGCTCAATCACTGCACTGGGAAGCTTCCTCTTCTTCCTTGTAGGCTGGGGTGCCTGCTCCTGTTGTGGCTCAGATGCTGCTGTTGGAGGAGCTGGATCCTCAAATAGCAAGTCTAAAGGCATTTGATCTGCCAATAGCTTGTCCACATCCGCTCGAAGTGCCTTCACCGACTCCTTAGACGCCCTTGACTTTCTCATCTTTCTATGCTCCTTGGCAAGCCCTTTCAGAGCTTTGCCATGTGAATATACCACCTTAGTCAAGGTGGCCTGAGTCTCTAAAATCTTCTCCTGGTTGGCCAGGTGCTTCTTCAATGTTTCCTCAATAGACTGAGGAATCTGAGCAGTGGCTGGTGCTGACTGGGCCTCAACTGAAGTAGCCAATGTTGACAACTTGGATGTCGCAGCTGACATCCAGTTGTTCAAACTGGCCAAAGTCTTTACTAACTGATGGGCTGTGAGAGGGTTGGTCCGAGAAGCAGGGACTGACGGGCCAGTTGAAGAACTAGGACCCGCAGAGGGGGATGCCTTGTGCTTCTTGTCCTTTGGGTTGTCCGGCCCCTGAATGCTGAACCATGAGAATGGGGACACGGGGCGAACTTTCACATCATAAGGCTTCTTCTTCACCTTCGCATCCCGGAAATACATGCTGAGAGTGTTGGGAAATGGATAGTTCCCAATACTCTCAACTCCCACCGAGGTGATCGCCCTGTTCATCACATTCCCCACATTAATGGGGAAACCCGTCATGATAGAGGCAATCAGCAAAGCACGAGGAAGAGGGATAGTCTGGTCATGGGAAGTGGGGTCAAGCCTGTTGCACACAAATGTAAGCCACCCTCTAGCTTCGAAATTCAAATTCTTCCTAAAGATTTTCACCCCTGCCTGTATCCAATCCGAAATAGTACCCGGATGAGCCAAATGCTCAGCCAACCATGGGCGAACCTCCTCCTTCATTGCCAACTTCTCACTGTATTGAGTTTCGTGTTCATCATCAAAACCCAAATATTCATTGAAAGCTCTCCTAGAAAATACTATGTTTTTGTCTCGCACTTTGGTCGCAATTGAGCCCTTTTTGGTGTGGGCTACATTGTAGTAAAAATCCTTTACCATGTGCTCGTTGGCATCTATCAAGTCATCACAAAAATGCTCCCATCCTACTCTGGTATGAAACTGCCTGTGTACATCGGGGAGAAAGGGCAATAGATCTCGGGTGATTATACTTCTCTCTGTGATCAGCTTTCGTTTAGGCCACAATTCCCTGAATTTGTGGAAAGCCACCTGGCTAACAAACCGGTCTACCCAAACCTCCGCTTTTCTTGTTCGTTCGATTCCACCAACCTGAGGCACCCCACTATCCGGAACCTCCTCATCACTATGAGTCCCCCCTGCTGCACTCTCCCCAGATACTGAATCTGTGGGGGAGGTGGAGTATTCGCCGCTGCCCGCTGCTGAGCCATTAGACGACTCAGACTGAACACTTTGTGGAGCTTGGGCTGTAGGTGGGGCTGGGACTGAGGGGGCTTGCCCCGAGTCAGCTGAGAGCTCCTGAGAAGGAAGATACTCACTCCCCGACTAGTCGTCATCACTCACTACCACTTGTTTTCTTATTTTCAGTTTTGGTCGGGGAGTGAGTTTTGTTTGTTTCCCTTTTCCTCCCCGGGAGGGTTCACCTCGTCCGGGTTGTTTTCCACCTCGACCTCTTAGTTTAACCATTTCCTGCAAACAAGTATGTCTAACTTTGTTAGTTGAGCACTGGCAGTGTATAAGTAGATGGAAATAATTGCACAATATCAGGTTGAAAAGCTGCAGAACACAGTGCAGAGCAGGGCAGCGCGGACCGCACAATTATGGGTGCGGCCGCGTGGGAGGCACCGCGGGCCGTATGGAAACGACTGCGGGCCGCGCTGAACAACCCTCAGAAATGACACCTCTCTTAATCTCCCCAACGCGGCCCGCGTAAAATGGGGGCGCGGCCGCGTTGGGTCTGCGCGGACCGCACAATTAGGAATGCGGCCGCGCTGGAGAAAGTTAGCTTCACAAGTACTAGGCCAATGCGGACCGCGACAAAATGACCGCGGCCCGCGCTGAGGCAAAGATAGGCACTGAGTTAGGGTTTTACAAATTAGTCCATTTTCGTTCAAGTTCGTGAATCCTAGTTGTCCCTACTCAATTACCCAACATGGAGTTCATACCCAGCATCCAAAAACAACATTTAAACTAACCTAATAATTGAGTTCAAGAAAAAACGAAAAAAAACAAGAAGTTACACTACTGGGAGATAGTAAAAAAATGAAAAAAATAAACACTAAATAAGGATAATTGCAAGAATTGTTACCGGGAATAAGAAAAATCAAAGCACTCAACACACAAGAAAATCTCAGATGAACAGTGAAGAATTAGGGTTCAGGAGTTCAGAGTGTAAAAAGTGTAAAATGAGGCCTAAGGTTCCTATTTATAGAGAACTGTGGGGCCCCATACTCACCCACCAGTACGGCCACGTAAAAATGACCGCGGACCGTGCTGGGTTTAATTTTGAAACCTTTGCAGGAAGTAGCCCACGGGGAACGCACAAATTAGGACGCGGCCGCGCAAGACCAACTCGGGCCGCAGAAATATGACCGTGGCCGCGTGAGCAAACTTCAGAGAACCTGCATCTTCAGCTTATGTCAGTGCGGACCGCACAAATCCCACCGCGGCCGCACTGGCAACTTCAGCCGACTGTGCATTGTTTATACTTTGTTTTGCACTGCTTCAATACAATCCCTGCAACATCTCACAAACAATTAGCTCAAAAATCCTAATCTACAAAGAAAATCAAAGAGAAAGAAAAAGACATGGGTTGCCTCCCAAGAAGCGCCTGATTTAACGTCGCGGCACGACGCATGTTACCATCATATCACTTCAAATGAATAAGTGCAACCACGTGGCTATCATCAATCTTTCCCAAATAGTGCTTGACACGATGTCCATTGAGCCGGAATATTTCACCATTCTTGTTCTTGAGATCAAGAGCACCAAAAGGAGTCACACATACCACTTCAAAAGGGCCACTCCACTTAGACTTGAGCTTCCCGGGAAATAACCTCAACCGGGAGTTGAAAAGAAGAACCATATCACCAACCTTGAATTCCTTTCCCCGAGCATATTTGTCGTGAATGTACTTCATCTTGTCCTTATACAAGGACGAGTTGGAGTAGGCATGAAATCTAAACTCATCAAGCTCATTTAATTGCTCAACCCGGAGATTAGCGGCAACATCCCATTCCAAGTTCAACTTTCTCAAAGCCCACATAGCCTTATGTTCCAATTCCACCGGGAGATGAAAAAC
>NC_031989.1:37978236-38011544 GCF_001879085.1 Nicotiana attenuata
GGGACTTATGCCTCCGTAGTTTTCCTGCGTTATCTACTGTCGCTTGCTGGTGGCCTGTATTGCTGCTTGCAGTCTTCGTGACCCCAGTTCTGGAATACCTATGCCTCTGACCACCCATAGTTAGCCACAATAGTTCATATCCTTCAGGGTGCTTGGTAGTGATGATCATGCTCCTGGATATTCCACGGCATTACCAATTTGGCTGGCTAATGCCAAGAGAGCTGCATAAAGCCCCGTCGGTAGTGTCTTACTATTTTTACTGAACCATGTTGCTTTGCCCTGAATTCCTCCACCTTTTGGTGAGGACATGTCATTTGCAGTCAAGAAGAGTCGCCATGTTTTCAGCCATTGTTATTAGAAGGATCAAGAGGTACTGAGCTGCACACTGGAGTTATAGGTGATTTCTACGAAGTCCAACCCGACATTATGCGCCATCTTGTCGACAAATTACTGCACTTACTCTCAGTCACTTGCTCCAAGAATGCATCCACAGCCGAGGCACATTCACACTAATATTCTTAAGCTGTGACCAAGTTCCCATGTAAACCCGTCTGTCCCCAAAGTCTGCTGCTGGACACCATGTGGGAACACATAACCGAACAATTCCTTTAAATCTGCCCATGTCTCGTGAGTGTTCTCCATTGGTTTCTGTTTGAAACTCACAATTCTTCATCAATTTGTTGAGCGGACCTGTCTAGAGGATAGGAACTTGTTGTGGAAATTGCTTGACCAATCATCCCAGTTGCATAGAGAGTTTATGGGAACGAGTTTTAGCAAAACCTGAAGCAGCCCTGGTCACGAGAATGGAAACATAATAATTCTGATTGCTTCCGGAGTTCACGTTCGGGTTGCCTCTTTGAGTTTTGCAATAGACAGGGAAGTTCTTTAAGTGTTGCTGCGCGGTCTTCTATTTGTGTCCCAGAAACAGCTCCTTGTTCCTGCAACAGTGTAAGCATGTTATTTGTGATCTGGAACGATTAGCTTGGTATTGCAGGCACATAATGGCAGTGCAGATTGTCAGCGGTGGGTTTTGCCCAGTCATAAAGTTGCACCCTCAAGGCACAGGGACGGTTGCCAACTGCTCATTCCTGACGTTCACGTTCGGGTCGTTTAATGTCGCCCTGTCAATTTCGAGTTGGTTGTATTTGTTGTGATTGTTGAAGTCTTTTTGTTTGCACGATTCAATGCCCGGATATGTTCTCTCGGGGGTCGAGAGCTCCTTCAAGTAGTTCTCAGTCTCGCTAGAATTTCTAAGGCAGCACCTGGATCACCCCAGAATCAACAACCGGTCACAATTTGTCAATGAAAAAAGTTGGTAGAGAGAAAACTGACCTACAACAAGGAATCTGGTATTTTGTCACATGGCAATTGATATAATTCCGTTAACTCACGCAAGCGCCAAAATTTTGATCCGCCCAACTACTGCTTATAATAAAAGGAACTCATGCGGGAGTTGGCAAATATAACCCGAGTCATTGCCCGAGGGTCGAATCCACAGGAGAGTTAACCTATTCAACTTGTACCTCAGACCCACTATAGTCTTCAGAACTAGTTCCCAAATATTCCAAATCTCTCAGTTGAGTGTTTCTTTAACAACTAGTTGCCAATAACTAAGTTGGTTGTGTAACTAAGTAAGAATAAAGGTATCGAAAACCAATTATAGAAAAAGACATAAGGGCAATCGATCCTATTGATGGAATCCCTTCTGTTTATGCTCATACAAAATTTAACCAAACACATCTCTATCAACCATGAACGCTAATTCTTACGTAAAGCTCCCCCGAGTAATCACAGTATCTTTATCTATTGCACCTCTCCAGATATCTAGCTTTACTTATTTAGCTACTGATTCCACTTTGGATTAACCCAAGGCTTCGTTATCCCTAATCCCGCCTTTAAACCCGCAATTATAGATTCTCTCTTAAAAGTCGGAGAGTGGTGTTGTTCAACAATACCTAATAATGCACTCTTTCCAATTATGCACACTAAATAGGCACAGCTATAATTGAGGATCCTGTCAATTAACTACACACGAACACCGAAGTTGAAACAAATAAGATTCAAACTAGCAATGGTAATTCACATAAACAAGAAGTTCCATCAACCCAATAGAGTTCCATCTTAAACCTCTTAGACAAGAATTTAGCTACTCATGGACTATGGTTGAACATTAAACTAAGCTTGAATTCTACATAAAAATCAAAAGAAAGAAGAAAGATGTTTAGAGTACTTTTCACAATTGTTTTCTTGCTAAGAAACCTAAAAAATCAATACATGCCTCTCTTGGGCGAAGGTCTAATGTTTTAAATAGGGTCTTTAGGTCTAAAAAATCGTAAATTGACACTTTAGTCCCAGCAAGTTTCTTGCGTGCTTGCCCGCGTCGGGTAGACGCGGACAAAACACCCTCGCGGATCATCATCACAACTTCTTGCAGCTGCTTCCACCGCGGTTTGCCCGCGGTCGCGGTGAAACCGCGGTGGGACTCCAAGTTCTCTGAATCTCTCGGCCTGTTTTGCCACGGCGTCACTTAGGAAAATTCCGAGTTGGCCTCTTTTTTCATTCTTTTGACTCCAAAAACTTGCTCCTGTAGCGTCTTTATACATATATTCACCCCTACAAATTTCATTGAAAAGCACTAATTAAGGAGCAATTGTCAATCACTTTTAGCATTTAAAACATTAACACAAGAGGTGATTATTTAAGGTGTGATTATATACAAAATTCACCTATTATCAGTTGTTTGATATCCCAAGTTTTTTTCCATATATATATATATATATATATATATAATTATATTATATTATAATATATAATACTATAATATATGCTTTCAAATTGCAAAACCCACCATTATGCCAGTTATGAGCGTGCATAATCCTTTTTATAATTTTTCTAATATTTTAAAAGCTCCAAATCACATTTATATTCGCTCTCCTTTATTATAACAATATTCCATAATATATCCTTCAAATTACTTTGTTGATGATTTAGTCATCTAAATTCATTATTTATTGCAACGATATTTTAATATTTGTTATGCCATTTTTCGTAATTATTTTACAATTTTTTAGGCTTAATAGTTTTGCTCTATCTTGCAATAATCAGCCCATACTAGTTGCATAATTACATTTATGATGCACTAAAATGGTCTTTTATTTATTTTAATAAGTTAAATAACATTTCAAATTAATTTTAGTCACAAAGATATTTTGGGAATTCATTTATTATTTTTTATAAATTATTTATTTTATTAAAAAGGATTATTTAAAATCTGGCCTATTTATTTCAATTTTGCCTTAAATTTAACCCAATTAACCCACCTTCCCAAAGACCCATGCCCGACTCGGAGCTCCTCCCAAACCTTTTATCCGACCGTTGATCATAGAGCATCAACGGCGACAAACGAATCCCCCCCCCCCCAAACCCTTTCATTTCCACCATCCGCCGCCCTGAAACCCCTCTCTTCTCTCAAACCCTCCCAAACCTAACCCTAATCAAACCTTACTGGCACTCACCTATGGCTATCTACGATGATTTCTCACCACCCCCCAAGCCTCCAATGGCCTCCCTCACGTTAGTCTTGCTATCTCCAGGGTCCTCAAGGGACCAGGGCTAGTTGGCTTGCATCTATGGTTCCTTTCTTGCCTGTTTCAGGCCGTTCCAGTATGATTTCGAGTAAGATCATCCTACATCGGCTACGATCTATGGGTTTCTAAGCAGGTTTCTTCACCTCTGTGTTGTTCTCCTAAAACCCCTAATTTGTTTCTTCTGAACCTCTTAGATCTATACAGATCTGAGATGATTTAAACTTGTTTCTTATGAGTTTTACAATAACCTTGAGATTCTTTACAAGAATCGTATGATTTTCAAGTGATTTTCATCTTTTTCTAAACTAGGGTTTTCGGAAATTTCTTTTACAAAATGTTTGATGATTTTTGAGTGCTTGATCTTCTGCTTCTCATGTGTTTCGAACTGATTTTGTAAGTTTGCTACAACCTTAACTCGCTTGTACTGAAAGCCCTAATTTTTCAACTCTTTTGTTTGGTTTCTAAGTTATTTGAGTACTGCCTTTGTTCTTGCCTGGGCCCCTATGATTTCTCTTTAGCCATTTGAATGTCTCGTGGTTTTCTTACCCTAATATGCTCTACTGAGATTCTTGGTTCAACTTTTCTACTGATCCTTCGTGTCTATGTTCCTCCTGACTATTATTTCTTGCTTTATTTAAGTTGTTTGAGATACTTGCTGACTCTTTCGTGTTTTTCTCTCTAACTGAGCCCTATTAGGGGTCTGACATAATTTTTTCCGGCTAAGTTCTACTTTTCTGTGAAATTTTACTTAGTTTATTTTCTATTTATGGGAATTGATATATATTCTTTCTAAAAATCAGTATTACTTTGAAATTCTGGCTGATTGATTACTCCGTTAAAGATTGGTATGCATAGACTTTATTGTGTTTCCTTGTTTACAACTTTAATTGGTCGTCTCTGCCTTAATTGCTTGCCCATATAACTTTGAGATTCTTACTGATTCTTTATTTGGTATGATTTGGTCTTTTTGCCTTAATTAAACCCGTGTCGTTACCATTTGGCTAATTGCCCCTAATTATAGGAGTCTATTCTGAACTCCTTATATGATTGGATTCTGATTGCCCTTAGTTGCTGATTTCTGATTCTTTTACCTTATTGACTCTACCCTCGAACTGCTATTTAAGCACTCTCCTATTCTCAATTCAAAAAAAGAGATTAGTTCACATAAAAAAAAAGCACACTGACACTCTAAAAATACTCTTTTCTTCTCTGCTACTTGTGATACTCACTGGTCTAGCCGGTTGAAAGCCAAGGCTAGATATTGGAACTGCATCTGCTTTATATTCTGCATTCTTTTCTTCAACTGGTATGTCTCTAGTTAAATTTTGAAATCCAAACCCTATGTGTTTCATTCTTGCACTAGTTCATCAACTATGAATTCAACCTGTCTTCCTGCTTACTTATTTGCCTAGCATGTCTAAATTCTATCCTGCTCAATGTATGACTAGCATGTTTATAATTCACTTAGTTATTTGATACCTAACCAGCCTGTTTGTGAGTATCTGTTTAATCCCTAAATTGTGTGATCATGTTGGGTTTTCTATATATGACTCTATGTGCCCCAATCCCTTTATCCCCATGAGAGATCTGTTTGCTGAGTGTTTCTGAATCTGAAAGTTTTATTGATTATCTACTGTTTACAAAAGAGTTTTGGTGATGTTCTCAAACTATCTTTTATTACCAAACTATCGCATGTTTTTGAAAATCTTTTTCACTCTTAAAGTCATCTCTGTACTATTTTCACAACCTTTTCAAAACTATGTCAAGCACTCTCACTTTACTCTTAGATTACTAGGTTCTGCCCCTTTGATATGTGTACTGCTTTGAGACCCTTGAGATCTCTCTGAACTCTGGCATGTCAGAATTGGCCTTTCCACACTGTACAATAATCAGTTACTATTTGAGAAAGTCTGGGTGTGAGCATTGCCCGGGAACCTTGAGGTCCTTTGGGAACTTTGACACACTTGGACATGAAATTGGCTATGGCACTTTGGCATTTGAGACTACCGGAGGCTTGGAAATTATTTGGGCCTGCTGAAGGCTCCCTATAGATTAAGTTCTGTTTATTTATGTAATTTTTCATTCAATTCATTGGTCTTAATAATTATTGTAAACAAACAGCGGGGTGCTTAGTGAAAAAGGGAGGGTCGTATATATATTGCGGGTAAACTGGGTAGATACTATGCCTATAGGATCCGGGTTGATTCAAATGTGTTTGTTATTATTTGTTTTACTTCCACATAATTAGATACCATGCCTATAGGATCTAAAATGGTTTTAATAATAGAGATCATTCCTATAGGGTTAAAATCAGTTCAACTAGAAATCATGCCTATAGGATTTAAAATAGTTAGTTAGAAAAGCTAGTTCAATCCATGTTTTTTTATTCTGAACCGGTTTAATTAATTAATTTGTCCGCCTCTTTAATCAGTTCTCAAACGCTGCCTTAAATTAATACTGATAGAAAGCATGCCTATAGGATCTCAAGTTGTCATTTAAAAATCGATTTACTGCATTCCTAATCAATATAGATACCATGCTCATAGGACATCACTGTTATACGCCTAGGCAAGCCTATAAGGCGATTAAAATTCTGCAACCGTAAAAAAATGTTATGCTATCTGCGATTGCTCATACTCATCAAGTTTAAAATCAGTAGGCAAATGAACTCAGTTCTTTCACACTTTGGTCCTAATTCAATACTGTATACTCTCAGTTCACCTAGATATCATGTTCTAAGGTTTTCTCTTAAACACATGAAACATTTGTTTGAGACGTGCATTTGCTTGTTATGTTTGTGGAGGTAAATGTGAGCCCTTAGCTGTTTCTCCTTTTTCTTTTAAATACAGTCCTACTTGTTTTGTTTGATGCCTAGACTTTTCTCCTTTAAACACCTTACGATGGTCTAGAACTACCCAAAATTAGAGGTCCTAAATACCTCCAGGCCACAAAGAAGGGACGAGTAATGCACGCATAGGATATCTTTCAAGGCTGCTAGAACGCTTTAGGCTATGACCAAGGGGAGGGAATTGGGTAGTAAGGATATGATGACTACGCGCTAATGTCACGTGTAGCCCCTCATTGAGGTGTGATTACCGGGCATTGTGTGGGTATGATCCTGTAAGCCAACCAACCTAGGACCCTCTTTCCCAACTCCCGTTGTTTAAATGAACTTACTTTCTTTATATATATGCAACTTGTTCAAACCCTTTTCCTTGTTTCACTACTTGAATGTCAAAACATGCCTTACTTGCAAGTACGTGGTAAAACTGTTTATCTGTTTATTTGACTAATTCACATGAATATAAGTTCTGCCGGGACCCACCGTTGTGGACCGCGAGGGGTGCCTAACACCTTCCCCTCAAGGTTATTTCGAGCCCTTACCCTAAATCTCTGGTAACGCAAACTAGTCCATGAGTTAATTGCTCAAGGTTCCCTAACGCACCATAATGCATTAGGTGGAGACTCTTCAAAAATCCAATTCCCAAAAGGAAAAGAGTTATTCCCCTATGAAATGTCGAAACCTGGACGTTCTCCGCGAGGAGGAAAAAAGGGGGCGCAACAAGGGGATATAATGTAGGCAGCCTACCCTGATGCAAGTATCAATGGCTGACTCCACTGCTCGAACTTGCGACCTATGGGTCACATGGACACAACTTTAACGTTGCTGCAAGATTCCCCTTCTTAACGTGTTAAATTGGAGAGATGGTGTAAAAGTTTCATTACACTGGTAACGAATATAACTTTAAAACTTCTTACGGAGACAATATACAAGTTTTTGCACCATCAGTTCATGATAGCCTTATAATAACAGGAAACTGTCTATAGTAATCTTAAAAGTTGGTTCGACCAGTTTTTATTTTAAGCTTATCAAAATATTCTCTTAATTTAACAAAGTAAAAAGGAAGTTAGTAACTTGTCACGATTGGCTAAAATACATGGAAAATGTATAAGAAAATTGTACAGTGATCGATGTATATAAGTTAAATCCATAGTAAAATGTAGGAGCGTTGAAGCAAGACGAGAGAATAGTACATATTCCACGAGTGGTGTATTTATGAACCAGGGCACAACGCCATTAACCCGAATACCATCTTTAGCCCATTCACAAGCCAAATGCCGTGTAAGCTGATTCATTGTCGCTGCAATCAGTTAATAAGAAGAAACAAAGTTATTCTTTAGTACTACAATATTGATTTGTTCAGTATTTTAAAGGATAGAAATGAGTGTTTATCACCTTTTGTTGGTCCGTAAATAGAAGTACCGGACACGTGCACAAGACTGGAAGCAAAGGAATTGAAAACAATAATTCCAGCTCCTGATGCTTTCAAAAGAGGATGAGCAATTTGACAGAGATGGAATGAAGATTCATAATTTGTAGCAAATATGTGGGCATATTCTTCGACAGTATATTCTAGAGTGGCCTTGTGAATGTTTGTTCCAACATTATTAATCTACAACACGAAGATAAACTTGGCTAAAAATTAAATATTTACAATACTTTAACCAACAATATAATTAATACTTAGGATATAGTTCTCACAAGATGTTGAGTTTTCCATCGAATGCAGAGGAAACCTTTTCCATAAGTTCAACTCTTTGTTCTCTACAATTTACATCACATACAGAACCTCTTACTTGAAACCCTTTGTCTGCCCAGTCTTGCATTGGTTCATTTAGCCCTGATTCTGTTTGCGAACATGTGTAAACGGTTGCACCTAGTTGTGCAAGCTCCTCTACAACTGCACGCCTAAAGAATAACACAGTCTGTCATATTTTCTGGTGTTTGATTGGTGAGTAATTTCTTTTAAAGTAGATATATGTACAACAATAACAACAAATCCAACAATTGAGGCCAGGAGAAGGTAGTGAGTACAAAGCTTTATCCCTACTTTTAAGTAGGTAGAGGGGTTGTTTCCAATAGATTATCGGCTCAAAGCTAACATGTATAATCACAATAGTATAGAGGAAGGCATGCAGTAGTGTAGAATTCATAACAGAGAAGCAGTAGCAACAACATGATAATAGTAAAACCAAATTACAAACAACATCAGGTAGTAATAGAAATCTAAGAATATGGAAATACAGAATAATACTACCATTATTGGTATGAAAGGAAAGACGCTCGACTGCTTACTAACCTTCTATCCTGATTCTCGACCTCCACACACTCCTATTAAAGGTTATGTCCTCGGTAAGCTGAAGATATGTCATGTTCTGCCTAATCACCTCTTCCTAATACTTTTTCGGTCTAGCTCTACCTCTCCTTATACTCACAAATGTAAATCTCTCACACCTGCTCACTAGGACATTCAAGCATCTCCTTTATTAATGATATTGTCTAATTAGTGTTAGTTGGAACAACTAATAAGAAGTTAAAAGTTTCTCTGCTTAAGTGAGGTAAGTCGTTTGTCATTTCTCCTTTTAAATGAAAAATATGGCAATTAAACATCAAAAATGACTTTATAAAAAAATATTTTCTTGAAAAATGACTTCCATCAATACCAAACACTACAGTAGAAGAAAACTTAAAATTTATCTCACCCAATTCCAGAAGTGCCACCGGTGACAAAAGCAGTCAAACCAGTAAGAGACCATCTCTTGGCAAATCCTTCAATCCTCGCCATTGAGTAATTTCTTTACTGCAATATTATATTGTTCAAGAAAGTTTTTAAGGTATATATATAACCTTTTTCAACAAAGAATTAGAGTATTTACTATTTTTATCTCTAACATCTTTAATTCCCTAATAAATGTTGCTCCCATTTGTTTTATATTATTTCCTTTTTGGGTTAGTTTCACGTCCTACCTAGTTGTTAAACATAAGCAAAATATACTTACAAGCTTTAAAGTTTAATAGAAATTTCCAGCAAACTTGTAGAATCCATAGTCAACAGGAATGTTTTAATTTAGCAGCTAGTTCTTTTTAGTTAGGTCAAATAGACACTTATAGTTTGCATAGCAATGTGTGCCGAACCCCTTATTTGACAAAATTTTATGTATTGATTAATGATGGGACCATACCCATTAAAAGAAAAGAAAAAAATAAAAAAGATATCAGATAACCAAAATAAGTTTAGGTCAGACTTGGTTTTGATATCAATTTGCAAATAATGCAAATTTTCAAGTTGCGCTAACAAGTTACAACAAGACAAGCCTTCTTATTGGTTGAGCTTCATTCTTTAGACACACAGAAGAAGAAATCTTATAGACAGTGCGAGATAGGAAATAGTTTTTGTGGGAAAAAAGTAAAGAGTATGAGGTTGTGAGTGACATTGTAGTGGAGTGGAATCTCAAAAAGATGGTTATTTGTGATGACCCAAAAGGTCTATCACTTGCTTTTAAATTAAATTCTGTGTTTCGAGGCCTTGAAAACCTCTTTTAGCATCGCCTCAATTTGCATGCGCAATCCGGGCGCGTAGCCGGAAAGCTTAAATGAGAAAATCTGTGAAAAATGATAAATTTTGACTATAAAATGAGTTAATTTGACTTCGGTCAACGTTTTGGGTAAACGGACCCGGACCCGTGATTTTACGGTCCCGGAAGGTCCGTAGGAAAATATGGGACTTGGGCGTATGCCCGGAATCGAATTCCGAGGTCCCAAGCCCGAGAAATGAATTTTTAAAGAAAAATTGTTTTTTGAAATTGTTTAAAGGAATTTGAAATGAATATTGATTTGAACATGTTGGTATCGGGCCCGTATTTTGGTTCCGGCGCCCGGTACAGGTCTTATATGTAATTTAAGATAACTCTGTGAAGTTTGGTAAGAAACGAAATCCGTTTGACGTGATTCGGACCGTAAATGCAAAGTTTGATGCTTTAAGAAGTTTTGAAAAATTACATGGATTTTGGGGTTTAATTCGTTGCTATTGAGGTTATTTTGGCGATTTGATCGCACGGTTAAGTTTGTATGATGTTATTGAGTTAGCACGTATGTTTGGTTAGGAGCCCTGAGGGCTCGGGTGTGTTTCGGATGTGTTTCGGAAGGTTTTGGACTTAGGAAAAGTTGCAGAATTGCTGCTGCAGGTGCACAGATCTTTTGTGCATCGCGATCGCGTAGTAACACTCGCGATCGCGAAAGGGAAATTGGGACAGGGGTGGATTTGTTCTTCGCGAACGTGAAGCCATAGTCACGAACGCGAAGCCCTGGGGGGTTGCTCATCGCGAACGCGACCTATGTGACGCGAACGCGTAGTGTAAACTGGAGGTGGGCCGGGGACTCGTCTTTTCTTCTACGCGTAATGCTGTCCGCAAACGCGAAGGTCAGGGAGGCTTACCCTTCGCGAACGCGTAGAGGAAATCGCGATCGCGTAGGTCCACTTACTGGAAGCTCTTCGCGATCGCGACAGTGTTTTCGCGAACGCGATGAACACTGTCGCCCAACACTTAAAACAGTAGCCATTACGGGATTTTCACTAAAAACTCATAACTTCTTCATCTTAACACCAAATATGGCGATTTTTTGAAAGGGGATTTCACCACCAATTCATAGGTATGTAATCTTAGACTCTTTTCCTTCAATTTCTATTAACACCCATTAGATTTCTAGGCTTAAATCATGTTCTTAAAGGTAGAAAATTAGGGATTTGGGTAGAGTTAGGGCTTTTTGATTAATTATGATTTAGACCTCGTTTTGGGGTCAAATTTTGGAACTGATTATATATTCGGGCTCGTGGGTGAATGGGTGATCGGGTTTTGTTCCGAACCTCGTATTTTGACCAAGCGGGCACGGGGTCAATTTTTGGATTTTTGGGAAGAATGGTTATAAAGCCATAATTAAGCATTGGAATTGGATTGTTTAGCGTTTATTGATGTTATGAAGTCGATTATGTATAGATACAATTGATTTGGAGCCGAATTCGAAAGGAAAGGCGGTGTTTGAGGATTGAGTTAGCCGTGGAAGTTCGAGGTAAGTGTTCGGTCTAACCTTAGCTTGAGGGATTAGGAGTTGAGTCCTATTTGCTATTTGCTTCTTGTTCAGAACAACGTATAGGCATGGTGACGAGTATCTATACGTTGGAGTCGAGCATGACCGTGAGTCTTAAATTGAAATTTGTTGTGTTCTTAAATGATACTACAGATGATTTAATTGATGATTCTCGATATTGAGCAAGTATTAAGTTTGTTTTCGTGGAAATTACTTATGATTTGAATATTGGTGTTAGCTGAGATGAATAGAAGTTGAGTTAATATTGGTTATAGCTGATTCTCCCTTGCTGGAACGTATTTACTTTTACTGTCGAATCCCTTGCCGGGATAGTGTAGTTTATTGTTGATCTCTTGCCGGGACTCTTGGTATGGTTGTTGCTAAAGGTATATGAATATAAGGATCGGGTTGCACGCCGCAACAATACTATATATGGATCGGGTTGCACGCCGCAACAATACTATATATGGATCGGGTTGTACGCCGCAACGATATTAAATATGGATCGGGTTGCACGCCGCAACAATGTTATATTGGATCGGGTTGCGTGCCGCAACAAATGTTATATTGGATCGGGTTGCGCGCCGCAACAGTATTATTATCGTTTTGTTGTAGATTCTGAGTTGTTCTCTCATATTTCTCTTAAGTTCCTGCTGGATTTGACATTTTTCCCGGTAGCATGTATCCCCTCCCATTTAAATTGTTTATTCATGTTTATTTTCCGCTGTATATTATATAACTGCACAGGTTTATCTGGAGTCTGGTCCTAGCCTCGTCACTACCTCGCCGGGGTTAGGCCAGACACTTACCAGCACATGGGGTCGGTTGTGCTGATGCTACACTCTGCACTATGTTCAGATACCGGAGCAGCATTTGGACAGTAGCACTTGGGAGCCAGCCTTCAGTCCATCCAGAGATCCCGAGGTAGTCCTGCAGGCGTCCACAGGCCCATCGCTCTCTTCTATCTCATTATGTACTCTGTTTTCATTAGATTTTGAGACAAATTGTATTTCTTTCAGACATTTGTTGTAGTAATCTTAGTCCGTCTGTGAATTTTGTGACACCAGATTCCGGGTAGAGGAGTATATTGGCATTGTGGTACTGGCTTGGTTATTTTTAGTTGCTTAAGTCTTCCGCTTATTTCTGTTTATCGTAAATTTTAATATGTTGACTATCTGCTAACTCAAGTCGTTAAAAAGGATTAAAATGAAAGAGTCAAGAATTTCTATATTTCGTGGCATGCCTAGCTTCTACGAGTAGGCGCAATCACGACTCCCGAGGGTGGGAAATCCGGGTCGTGACATTATTTCTTTTGAGTGTATAGTGGTCCCTAGAGTATTTTAATTACTTGGAACTACGGAGTGTAAAATTCCTCTGTCACGACCCAGAATCCACTAAGGGTCGTGATGGCGCCGGACACCATTGTCAGGCAAGTCAACACTAATTAATTTAGTAACTTCTTGTTTTAGATAACTCTGAATTTACTTCTTTTATATATTTAAACAATAAAGAATAAGTTCCACTGAATAGATAAAAATATCTTTAACAATTTCAAATACTGAATAATCCCGTAGACATCCCAGAACCCGGTGTCACAAGTGCATGAGAAATTACTAAGAGGATTGAACAAAGTACAATCACTCTCCGGAATACAAATTGGACAGAAGTAAATACAATACTCTGAAAGAGACTATACTGGCTGTAGGTCACCTCGAGAAATGCAGCTCACCTAGTCTCCATATCATCCATGCTGCTACACCTAGTAGGCCGCTAGAAATACATGTACCTGTGCAACAAAATGCACAACAAGTGTAGCATGAGTACGAAAATAATGTGTACTCAGTAAGTATCCCGCCTAATCTCGAAGAAGTAGAGACGAGAGGTTGACTTCGACACTTACTAGTGGTCCAATAGTAATACATCAATAATATAATAATTCAAGGATTTTTATACACATGATTGTAATTCAATAGAATGAAGCAAATAAACAATTCTTTACTTTATAGGAAATTTCCAAATCCCTTTTCATCATTTATACATTTATTCTCAAACCGGGAAGAAACAATATCACTTGAATAAATTTCAAGGCAAGCAATACAAGCATGCGCAAATCATGTCGAGGACGTACGGCCCGATCCAACAATATTTAAACTGTGCACTGCTAGAGGGTAGAATGGCGCGAACCATAGATGAATCTATTACCCTGCTCGCGAATCATACATGCGATGCGGTCAAACATAAATAAAAAATTACGCTGCTCACGAATCATACATCCGACGCAGGTACACATAGAAACACATACTCAAACAGTCATTCAAGACAGTCATCGAGGAGACAATTATTCAAGGAGGTGTAAATTTCCCTTTTTACAAGCCATGAAAATGAAGTTTTACTCTTTTAGAAAATTATTTTCCACTTCGATATGATTTAAGCAATTTAAACTATCAATAAGGTTGCATTTATTACAAGTAAGCATGCTTTTGGGTCCTACACTGCTAACGACCCGGTCGGTCGTTTTTAGAATTTATGCCCCGATCCCCTATTAACTGCTTTCCCCGTGTTCATTTCTGCTATTTTGAATTTACCGGGATGTTCGCTTTTGAGTTTTGGAGAGTTTTGGGACACTTAGTCCCTAAATGAGAGCTTAAGTATTAGAAATTTGACCGTAGTCGGAATAGTGTGAAGACGGCCACGGAATGGAATTTTGATGGTTTCGTTAGCTTCGTTGGACGATTCCGGGCTTTGGGGCATGATCGAATTTCATTTTGGAGGTCCGTAGTTAATTTAGGCTTGAAATACCGAAGGTTGGATTTTTTGAAGTTTCCGGTTGGATAGTGAGATTTTGATCCGAGGGTCGGAATGGAATTTCGGAAGTTGGAGTAGCTCCGTAGTGTTGAATGTGACGTGTGTGCAAAATTTCAGGTCATTCGGACGAAGTTTGATAGACTTTTTGATCGAAAGCGTAAAATTTGAGTTTTTGAAGTTCTTAGACTTGAATTCGATGTTAAATTGGTGATTCGATGTTGTTTTAGGTATTTTAAGGATTGGTATAAGTTTGGGTAGTGGTATTAGACTTGTTTGTGTTTTTGGTTGAGGTCCTGGGGGCCTCGGGTGAGTTTCGGGTGCTTGACAAAAATTGAATTTGGACTTAGAAAGATTTTTGCATTTGCTGAACCTGTCATAACCGCACCTGCATGTGTGGGACCAAAGGTGCGGTGCCGCAGAAGCGGCTATTGTACCGCAGAAGCGAAAATTTGGTCCAGCTCCAGGAGCCGCAGGTGCGAGAAGGTTAACGCACCTGCGAGACCGCATGTGCGGGAAATATGTCGCAGAAGCGGAAAATTTATTTAAGTGAGAAGTCGCAGGTGCGACCTTGGCTCCGCAGAAGCGGGACCGTAGGTGCAGTCCCAGGACCGCAGATCGGTTTTACTGGGTAGAAAAGGGGCAGAATCGAGGGTTTTGTTCAAAACTTGGAAAAAATCAAATTTGGAGCTCGGGGTAGGGCGATTTTGTGAGGTTTTTGAAGAGAATATCATTGGGTAACGATTCCTTGTTCCTTTCTAGTTATCTTCCATTAATCTTATCTTAGATTTGTCATTTAAATTCGGATTTGGAGATGAAAATTGAGAAAAAATGGGAAGAAAGTTCTCAGACCTAGAATTCGAATTTTGATGGGGAATTTGACCTTGGATTTGGATAATTTTGGTATGCATGAACTCGTGAGAGTATGAGGATTCTGAAAATATAAATTTTACCCGATTCCGAGACGTGGGCCCGAGGGGCATTTTAGTCATTTCACCTAATTTCGCGCATTAGCTTAGAATTTATTTGTAGAATTAGTTACTTGAAGTATTATTTACATTATGCAATCGGATTGAATAGATTTGGGCCATTTGGAGTCGAATACTCGTGGCAAGAACGTGGTCTCGGGTTGATTATTGAGCCGGTTCGAGGTAAGTGGCTTGTCTAACCTTGTGTGGGGGAACCTCCCCTTAGGATTTGGTATTATTGATGTTTGAAATGCCCTGTACGTAAGGTGACGAGTGCGTACTTGTGATAATTGTTGAAAAATCCGGTTTCTATTAAGTACTTAGAATTGCGTTTTCCTTTCCTGTTTATACTACCTGCAAGTTAAACTTGTTGTTAGCTTGGGGAAGCATGTCTAATTGATTTAATTGCTTAATTGTTCTACGGCCCTATTTGAATTATGTGCAGCATGCTAGGTTAGAAATACCTGCTTTACCTTGGTGTGAAATTTGGTTGAATTGAGTATTCTTCCTGTTGCTGCTGTGTATTTACTTTGGGACTACGGGACGGTATCCCGGGAGATCCCCCTGTATGTTTACTTTGGGACTACGGAGTTGTATTCCGGGAGATCCCCCTGCACTTTTACATTGGAACTACGGGATTGCACCCGGTAGATTCCCCCAGTATTGAGTATTTATATTTGGGACTACGGATGTGGTATTCCGGTAGATCCCGGCGCATTTATGAGTTGGACTACGGGACTGCACCCAGGAGATCCACTAGATATTTATATTTGGGGACTACAGGACGGTATCCTGGGAGATCCCCCGGCTGTTACCTCTGCGTTGAGCTGTATTTGTTTTACCATGATTACTTGTTTCTGTTTCAGTTGTCTTTATCCTTTATGTCCTGTGTTACTCTTACTGCTATACTCATTTATACTGCTCTGTTCTACACTGTCGGACTTTATGTTTTATTTAATCTCAGTAGGGCCCTGACCTTCCTCGTCACTACCCGACCGAGGTTAGGCTTGGCGCTTACTGAGTACCGCTGTGGTGTACTCATGCCCTTCCTGTGCATGTTTTTCATGTGCAGATCCAGGTACCTCTACTCAGACTTACCATCCTTGAGGCGAGGCGATCTTTCGGATACTTCGAGGTATATTTGTCGCGTCCGCAGACCGAGGAGTCTCTCTCCATTCTCTCTTGTAGTTGCAGCCCTTCTGTATTTACTTTGTTTTAGACATTCTGGAGTTAGAGCACTATGTAGTATCCTTAGCTTGTGATTTCATGAGATTCCGGGTTTTGGGATAAGTATTAGTATTCAAGAGTTGATATGGTGTATGCCGAGCGGCACTATTAAACACTATTTTATTCACTATTTCAGTTTTTGTTTGTTTTTCTTCTGCAAATTGGCTTATTTTCTGCATTTTTAGGCTTACCTAGTCGTAGGGACTAGGTGCCGTCACGGTGGTTTAAGGAAGGCGAACCGGGGTCGTGACAAGACTACCCGTACATAAGCATAATAGCAGCTACGCACGGACTCTCGTCACCTTGTGCGTACGTAGCCCCCATAATTAGTAGCAGATATTCAATTAATTCACCTATGGGGATAATTCCCTCTTACAAGGTTAGAAAGGAGACTCACCTCGCTCCAAAGTTCCATAACCGGCAATCCACGCCCTTCCGAAGACTCAAATCGATGCAAAATGCTCCAACACTAGCCAATAATTATGTAAACCCATTAATAAGAGATCACTACTCATTATAAACCAATTTATAACAATTCCTAACCTCGATCGAAAAGTTGACAAAAATCGCCATCGGACCCACGTGTCCGGATTCCGAAATTTTTCGAAGATAAACTTTACCCATAACCTCACGAACTCAAATATATAATTTACTCTTAATTTCATGTCCAAAATCGTGGTCAAAATCCAAAAATACCAATTTTCTAGGTTTTTCCCTCAACCCCAAGTTTTCCACTAATTTCCATGTTAAAATCTACACATAATCATTGTATTTAACTCATAATAGGTAGGATTAACTTACCTCCAAGTTGCTAGGTGGAAGCCCCTCTCAAGAAGCTCAAAAATCGCCCCAAAATAGAGAAAAATGAGCAAAATGGCCAAACCCCGCTATTTAATGTATTCTGCCCAGCAACTTCCGCACCTGCGGACTCCTCGCCGCTTCTGCGGAGGCCCCATCGCACATGCGCCAATCAGTGCTTCTACGGTCTTCCTTCTCGTTTCTGTGCTTGCGCAGATGCGGTCGATGCCCCGCACCTGCGGCACTTCACCTGGGCGGCCATCTTCCCCTTCTGCGCCTCCTAGGCCGCTTCTGCAGCTCCACACCTGCGGCCCAAGCCTCGCAGGTGCGGTTACACCCGAGGCCCCCGGGACCCCAACCAATCATGCCAACCAGTCCCAAAACACATTACGGACTTGCTCGAGGCCTCAAATCATATCAAAAAACGCTAAAATCACGAATCACACCCCAAATCAAACTTAATGAACTTGAGAAATTCAAACTTCAATTCACATCCGATTGACCTCAAATTTTGCACACAAGTCATATTCGACATTACGGACCTACTCCAACTTCCGGAATAGGAATCCGACCCCAATATCAAAAAGTCCACTTCCGGTCAAACTTCTCAAGAACCTTCAAACTTCTATCTTTAGCCAAATGACTCCAAAATGACCCACGGAGCTCCGAATTCACTTCTGATTGCACTCCCAGCACCAGAATCACCATACGGAGCTATTCCCAAACTCGGAATCCCAAACGGACATTGATAACACGGAAACTTATGAAATTCTTCCAAAAATGCTAACTTCCACAATAAGTGCCGAAAGATTTCCGGGTCTTCCAAAACCTGATCCGGATATACACCCAAGTCCGAAATCATCATACGAACCAGCTGGAACCTTCGAATCCCGATTCCGAGGTTGTTTACTCAAAAATCCAATCTTAGTCAATTCTTTCAACTTAAAGCTTCCGAAATGAGAATTCTCTCTCCAAATCAACTTCGAACTTCCCGGAATTCAATTTCGACCACGCGTACAAGTCATAATACCTGAAGTGAAGCTACTCAGGGCTTCAAATCGCTGAACGACGCGCTAGAGCTCAAAACAACCGGTCTGGTCGTTACATCCTCATCATAGTAAACTATTTTGCTCCTCTCGTTCTGTGGTTTTTTCCCTTATTCAAAAGGGGTTTTCACATTAAAATCTGTGTGCCCTTGTTGTTCTTTTTATTCTAGTTGATTACCGTATTTCGCTACTATGTTATTACTATCATAAATATTATTTTCTATGGGGGTTTATTCCCCATAATTAATACGTAATTGATCAAACACTATTTAAAAATAACTCTTATACTCATAATCAGACTGTTCCAAATGTTCATGAGAATTCTTGCTCATGTTGGACCATTTATATATATATATACATCAGGATTCCAATTCATGGAACTCTCGGTTCGAGAAATAAAAAATAAGAAATCTGAATATTTCTTCTTACTCTTTTTCAAATTCAAAATATATTAATTGGTTGAATATTTCATTTTGGTATTCAAATATCTGAACCTATTCAAAATTAGTATTTAATGCGTGCAGTACAAATACAATCATTTATTTGCATGAATCTGCTCCTATGGACATGGCCATCTTGATGGAGATTCATACAGGTGTTTGCCCAAGGCTTTTTCTTTTACTTGCTTTGGATGCCCAATTTTCTATAGTCAAAAGAAATCATACTACAATGGATTAATCACCAAGGTGAGTGATAAGCTGCAATCATAGAAAGAAAAATCACTTTCAATAAGAGGAAGAGCAGTCTTGATCAAATATGTGTTGCAAAGCATATCCCTATTCATTTGTTGTCTGCAGTAAATCCACCAAATTATGTGATTGCTTAGATACGTCGTATGCTTGCAAGGTTTTTCTGGACTAATGCCATAGACGGAAAGGATAGACATTGGGCATCATGGATAACATATGTTTACCAAAAAAGGAAGGAGGTGTGGGATTTCGGTCTATGTTTGATATGTCCAAGGCCTTATTTTGTAAACTATGGTGGAACTTTAGAGTAAATGACACAAAAAACTCACTCTGGAATGAATTTATGGTGGTTAAATACTGCAAGAAACATGGTCCGACAATGATGCAATAGAAATATGGATCGCATGTGTGGCGAAAAATGCTACAATGTAGAGAGCTTATAGACCATCAAATTTGGTGACAAGTAAAGGAAGGATCTTCTAATTTTTGGCATGATAATTGGACAGGTTTGGGGCCTCTATATGATGTCACACCATCAGATTTTTGGGGCAACGAAGATGTAAAATATGTTCATGAATTTGTCGAGAAAAATGAGTGGAACTTGACCAAATTAAAGGACTATTCTGAAAAAGATAAATCGTGGTGAATTTTATTCAAGTTGTCTACATGCTTTGTCCTAAATTAATTTACATCACATGTAATAATAATTCAAAATCATATAAAGAACAAGCACGTGACATAAAAACGAAATTCAACATACTTCTAACATTTTTATCTTATATATCACATAAAATAATTCATGCCAGAATATTATTATTATTTAATATCTCATAAACTAATAACAATTAAATTAATTGTATAATCTAATAACTTATTATAGATTACCATCCTATCTTATACGAATTTTTAAATTCAAGTTACGAACTATCTCAGTAGTTTAGCTTATACGAATACATATTTTATTCACAATAAAATAATATCAATCCATATGCATTCAAACAATTTGACTATTGCACAAGACACAAGGATAATGGTTTGAAATCTTCAAATAAAATCTTAAAATATTTGTAAATAGATTTTAGACACGAGAAACCATGGCTCTGATACCACTGTTGGATTGCGGGTGGTGTTCATAACACGCAGAGGATGACAATAACAATCCTCGGGAGAACTTTCGTGTTTAAAATTTATTTACATGTCAAAGATCGGATCTAAGACGTACCTGGTGAAGAGAGTCTCGTTTCAGAATTTTTTCGATAGTGCGAAGACTCTAGGCGTATCCACACCAAGAATGATCCTTGCTATCAACTCTTTGGTCAATGAAACCCTACGAACAAATTGAATGAAAATATTGTGTTGAAATTGTTCTCAAAAATCTCAACTCAAAGGTAGAAAAATAAGAAACAATTTTCTTATACTAGTAATTTTTATCTTGGCTTTGTATTGCATTATTACTTTTTTGAAATAATTGTCTTCTCAAGAATAACTCTCTTGGTTTCTGCATGACTTTACAATACGTAAAAGATCTATATCTCTTATTCTAAATTAGGACTCATATATATATATATATATATATATATATATATATATATATATATATATATATATATATAAAAGAAGTCTCAGATGTACTAGCACTGCATCTTTGATGCAGTCATCGATTCTCCCGAGAGGTCACAATTGCTGCGAGCAAAGATATTAATGACGAGGAAGGCTTTTTTGTTATGCTACTAATACTTGCTCTGCTATTCTGCCCAAGCCTGGCCGTAACCCAGCAGATAAAGTACATTACATAGTCCAGGGATTGGCGACTTACCCATTCAGTGACTTTGGCACTGGACGTTCCCAAAATGATTTTCAATACTTTGCTTATGTACAACTACAAAGTACCAAGCATTCTAATTGGATTAGACTAATATCAATGAATCCTTTATCAGTCATTCATTGAATGATAAATAACTACAAATGACGGAGACAGACGATTTAAATAACGGAAAATCCTCAAGTAGTCATTTATTTGGTACCGCCCAAGGGGCGGGAACTGCCATTCTAACTCTTCTCGGGGGATGTGTGTGTGTGTATATATATATACATATATATATATATATATACATACATATATATATATATATATATATATATATATATATATATATATATATATATATATATATATATATATAAAAGTTCTATTGGAAAGTTCAAATCACATGCTGGAAATTTCATAGCCGACTGTTTATGGAATCCAATTCCAATTGGAATTCTACTTTATGAACTTTCACATTCCTAATCCAATTCAAGCTTGGATTCTAGCTTTAGAACTATTTTTTTATTATAAAATTCAAATCTCATCCCAATGAGTTGAATTTTCCAAACTCTTTATGGAATCCAATTCCAATTGAAATTCTCCTTTATGAGCTTTCACATACCTTATCCAATTCAACCTTGGATTCTAGCTTTAGAAATATTTTTCTATTATAAAATTCAAATCTCATTCCAATGAGTTGAATTTGCCGAACTCTTTACGGAATCCAATTCCAATTGGAATTCTCCTTTATGAGCTTTCACATACCTAATCCAATTCAAACTTGGATTCTAGCTTTAGAAATATTTTTCTATTATAAAATTCAAATCCCATCCCAATGAGTTGAATTTGCCGAACTCTTTAGGAATTCAATTCCTAACTGAATTTCACAATCAAGTCTTTATATATATATATATATATATATATATATATATATATATATATATATATATATATANATATATATAACCAAGAGATATAATTTAAATTTCTATTTCAAATAAAAAGCTTCAATTTGTCCACAATATTAATTATATCCTCTGTGCTAGCAAAGAATATAATAATATTTTATTTGGACTAATAACTAAATTGATTTGACTAATTAAATTATTTAATTTAATTATCAAATAATAAATTAATTAGTCCTTTAGCAAAGATCAGAACTAGCAACACTCCTTAACGACCAGATAGCATGAATTATACAAATTACTCTCACTAACCCATAGAAGAATAATGTATTAATTCCTTCTGTACTTATAGCTCTGGGTCACCCTA
Source organism: Nicotiana attenuata (assembly GCF_001879085.1). Taxonomy (NCBI): domain Eukaryota; kingdom Viridiplantae; phylum Streptophyta; class Magnoliopsida; order Solanales; family Solanaceae; genus Nicotiana; species Nicotiana attenuata. The sequence goes on from NC_031989.1 coordinate 38,000,360, forward strand.
GAATGTGGTTCAACTGTCAAATCCTAATAGGTGACCAACTATATATTCATGTCAAATATAATCGACCATTGACTGACCTAAGAAACTCTTTTCTTCTTTCATTCAATCGCCCTAGACAAGTGTAACGATCTGGCCGGTCGTTTCGATAGTTGTAGCCCCATTCCCCCATTTTCTGCTCCTTTTGTGCTCTACAGTTGTTATATGACTTACCGGGTAGGTTGGTTCAGGTCCGAGTGATTGCAGAGTGAGTTGAGACACTTAGTCTCATAATCGAAAGCTTAAGTTGAAAAAGTTGACCGGATGTTGACCTATGTGTAAACGACCTCAGATTTGAATTTTGATGGTTTTGTTAGCTCTATTAGGTGATTTTGGACTTCGAAGCGTATCCGGATTGTGATTTGGAGGTCTGTAGCAGAATTAGGCTTGAAATGGCGAAAGTTGGAATTTTGGAAAGTTTGACCGGGAGTGGAGTTTTTGATATCGGGATCGGGTTAGTTTTTTTGAAGTTGGAGTAGGTTCGTGGGGTCATTTGTGACTTATATACAAAATTTGAGGTCAATCGGACATGATTTGATAGGTTTCGGCGTCGTTTCTAGAATTTGGAAATTTCAAAGTCCATTAGGCTTGAATCCGTGTGCAATACGTGTTTTTGATATTGTTTGAGATGATTTGAGGGTATATCGTGTTTTAAGACTTGTTGGTATGTTTGGTTGAGGTACCGTGGGCCTCGGGTTGATTCTAGGTGGTTAACGGACTTGGAGTTTGAGTTGAGGAGCTGTTGAAGGTTGGACTCAGTAGGTGTGATTGTGCCTGCGAGGGTTTTGACCGCAGGTGGGATGCCGCAGGTCCGACAGATGGAGCGCAGGTGCGGAAGTGAGGGAGGTCGGCAAAGGCCGCAGGTACGATTGCACAGATTCGGGCTAGGAGCGCAGAAGCCGAGGCAGTTGAGGGCTAACTGACTTCCGCAGAAAGGGAAGTTTCACCGCATAAGCGAGACCGCGGAAGCATATTTTTGGCCGCATGTGCGGAAGGCCTGGGCAGAACGTATAAATACGAGGGTTCCGAGGTTTTTCACCATTTCTATCATTTTGAGCTCAAATTTTGGAGGTTTGAGAGGGTTTTTAAAGAGATTCTTGAGGTAAGATCCTTGTGTTCATTTTTCTTCAATAATTATGTTTCCCCACTAATTTTCCACCTAGTTTGGTGTGTCTTTAAGGTATAATTTGGGGGTTTGAGGCTAGGCATTTGGAGAGTTGATTTTGGGATTTGAATGGCCATTTGATGTTGAATTTTGATAAATTTGGTATGGTTAGACTCGTGGTCGAATGGGCTTTCAGGTTTTATGATTTTTGTTGGATACCGAGATGTGGGCCCGAGGCCGGGTTCGAGCCAATTTTAGGTTTTGACTTATAATTTTGTATTTTTCCTGTGGAATTGATTCCTTTAGCCCGTATTGGTTGTATTGTACTGATTGTGGCTAGATTTGGGACATTTGGAGGCCAAATCGCGAGGCAAAGGCATATTGGAGTAGAGTTTTGCTCGGATTGAGGTAAGTAACAGTTCTAAATCTAGTTCTGAGGGTATGAAACCCCGAATTATGCGTTATGTGTGTAACGGCCCCACCGGTCGTATTTCACTCTAGTATGTCGTTCGGCAGTTTGAGGCTATGAGCAGCATCACATCAGGTATTATAACTTGTATGCACAGTCGGAGTTGAATTGCGGGAAGTTCGGAGTTGATTTGGAAAGAGAATTCGCATTTCGGAAGCTTTAAGTTGGAAGAATTGACAAGGATAGGATTTTTGAGTAAACAACCTCGGAATCGAGATTTGAAGGTTCCAGCAGGTTCGTATGATGATTTGTGACTTAGGCTTATGTCCGGATCCAGTTTTGGATGACCCAGGAGCGTTTCGGCGCCTATTGTGGAAGTTAGCATTTTGAAAGAATTTCATAAGTTTAGGTTGAAGTGCATTTCAGTGTTATCGATGTTCGTTTGGGATTCAGAGTCTGGGAGTAGCTACGTATGGTGATTCTTATATCGGGAGCGCGATCGAAAGTGGATTTGGAGGTCCGTAGGTCATTTTGGTGTCATTTGGCGAAAGGTAGAAATTTGAAGGTTTTTGAGAAGTTTGGCCAGAGGTGGATTTTTTGATATGGGGGTCGGATTCCGATTCCGGAAGTTGGAATAGGTCCATAATGTCAAATGACTTGTATGAAAAATTTGAGGTCAATCGGAAGTGATTTGATAGCTTTCGGCATAGAATGTACTAGTTTGAAGTTCTAAATTTCGAATTGGGGTGTGATTCGTAATTTTGTTGTTGTTTGATGTGATTTGAGGCCTCGAGCAGGTCTGCATTATGGTTTGGACTAGTTGGTATGATTGGTTGGGTCCAGGGGGCCTCTGGTGGATTTCGGATGGTTAACGCATCAAACTTAGAATTTGAAGAAGGAAGGAAAGCAGCTGCCTTCTGGTGTAACCACACCTGCGAGGCTTGGCCCGCAAGTGCGGAGCCGCAGAAGCGACCTTGTGTAATGACCCGACCGGTCGTTTTGAGCTTTTGCGCCTTGATCACCAGTTCTCAGGCATGACTTGCCCCGTGTAATGTATTATGACTGATGTAGATCGTTGGTTTTGGTATTCAGGAAAATTGGAATGAATTTGAAAGAACAGTCTCAGTTGAAAGCTTTAAATTTGAAAGGTTTGACCAAGATTTGACTTATTTGTATATGAGCTCGGATCGGAATTTTTATGATTTGGCTAGCTACGTTGGGTGATTTGGGATTTAGGAGCGTGATCGGAATGCATTTTGGAAGTCCGTGGAAGGATTAGGCTTGAATTGGCGGAAGTGAAATTTTGGCATTTTCCGGTAGATAGGTGAGATTTTGATATAGAGGTCGGAATGGAATTTCGAGAGTTACAGTAGCTTCGTTATGTCATTAGGGATGTGTGTGCAAAATTTCAGGTCATTCAGATGTGGTTTGCTCGGGTTTTTGATCGAAAGTGTATTCCGGAAGTTTTTGGAAAACTTAGGCTTGAATTCGATGAATTTTGGGTAATTTGATGTTGTTTGAGGTGTTTTGATGATTGGAACAAGTTCGAATGATGTTATGGGTTATGTTGGTAGGTTTGGTTGAGGTCCCAAGGGCCTCGGGTGTGTTTCGGGAGATTAAACAGATCAATTTCATGTGTTGAGGACTTCAGAAATTGCAGGTTTCAGTTGCAGGCTTTTGTTCATTGCGATCGAGTTGGTTCTCTCGCGATCGCATAGAAGCTTTGGAGGGAGCTGTTCTATTGTGCTTCGCGTTCGCATAAGTTGAGGTGCGATCGCATAGAGTGATTCTGCAGTGTATTGTGTTCGCATTAATTATGTTGCGTTCGCATAGGGTTTAATCTGAGGCCTGAGTTTTTGTGCTTCGCGATCGCGAAGGTTTTTCCGCGATCGCATAGAAGAAAATATGCCTGGGCAGAATGTTTTTAAAGTCATCTTGTTCGCGAATGTAGGTCTATTTTCACCCATAGCTGCTCATTTTTGGAGATTCTTGAAGGAAATTACAGAGGGATTCAAGGGGAAACGACTTGAGGTACGAACTTTGGTCTTAAAACTCGATTATATTGTGAAATCCACCTAGAAATTCATGGAAACTAAGCCTAAATGGAAGAAACTAGGGCTTGGGATTTTGAAATTTGATTTAGGGATTTAAAGGACCATTTGAGGTCGGATTTGAGAAGTTTTGGTATGTATGAACTCGTGAGGAGATAAGGAACCCGTTGATGTGAAAATTTCTGAGTTTCGAGAAGTGGGCATGGGGCTCGAGTTTTGGTAATTTCGGGATTTGTGCCCGTTATTGATTGTTTTCGCTTGGGCTTTGTTCCCTTAGCATATTGTGATGTATTCGTTCTGATTTTGTATAGATTCGACGCGCGTGGAGGCCAATTTGAGGGGCAAAGGCGTCGCGAGCTAGAGATTTCGCCGGTTCGAGGTGAGTAATGATTGTAAATGATATCCTGAGGGTTTGAAACCCCGGATTTGCACATCGTAGTGCTATATTGAGGTGACTTACACGCCGGAAAGCGAGCGTGGGGTAGAGCACCGTTGGGGATTGTGACTTGGTCCGTCCCGATTGATCAAATTACTGCGTATTTGACTGAAATTTACTTGTTATCATCATGATTTGGGCTGATTGCCATAATTGGGCTTCATGCCAGTTATTTGAACCCTTCAGGGATTTCTATCACTATTTCCTCACTGTTTTGAATTATTACTTGAACTCAGTCCTGTTGATATCTACTGTTTTACAAACTCAGCCACTTTTACTCAGTTTTGAGACTTAAATGACATTTTAAATGATGTTTGGGCTGAGAACTGCTGCTTTACTAATGCCCGAGGGGCTTGTGATGATTTTTGGACTGAGTGAGGCTGAGGGCCATATGTGAGGATATGCTGAGTGATATGAGGCTGAGGGCCTATATATATATATATATATATATATATATATATATATATATATGCCACGAGGTGGCTTGAGTGATGTGAGGCCGAGTGCCGAGAGATGATTCCACGAGGTGGCTTGATATAGCGCTTGGGCCGTAAGGGGCCCCTCCGGAGTCTACACACCCCCAGTGAGCGCGGGTACCCATTATTCTTAAAGTGAGCCCGAGGGCCTGATATTGTTCTGAGAGTGAGCCCGAGGGGCTGAGAGTGTTCCGAGAGTGAGCCCGAGGGGCTGATACTATTCTGAGAGTGAGCCCGAGGGGCTGGTACTGTTCTGAGATATTGCCCGAGGGGGGAACCTTTATATGTTCATCTTTCATATTTACTTGTCATTTTACCTATTAAACTGTGATAATTGTGCCCGAGGGATTTTCTGTGCTTATCGGCACTACTGTTTTGCAATCATTGCGTAACTGTTGAAAAAGTCATTTTCAAAGAGGTTTAAACTGAGTTAAGGTATTTTCTAAAGATTTCACAGCTTCACTGTTTTTCTCAAAGGGTTTTACACTGCTTCTACACAGCATGATGGTTTACTTTACGTGATTTCTTACTGCTCAGTTGTTATTTACCTTTATTACTCACTGAGTTGGAGTACTCACTTTACTCCCTGCACCTTGTGTGCAGATGCAAGTATTTATACACCCGGTAGCGATTTTTGGGCTGATTGGAGGCAGGGTTATTGGAGTTTAGCGAGGTAGCTGTCAGCGTTCGCAGACCGCTTTTCTCCCTTTTCGTTCATCAGTCCTGTTTTGTATATGTCAGACCTTATAGTTGTATTTCTACTCTAATAGATGCTCATGACTAGTCACACCCCGATGTCGGGCTGTGTTTGGGTTGTACTTCCGCATTGTTATGATATTATCTTCTGTTTAGCATTACCAAATCATGTTTTAGCATGTTTTATTGTTGTTTAGTAGTTTAACTTTGAATTGGATATGTGTCGGCTGGCCTTGTCTTCACGAGAGGCGCCATCACGACCGGGTCTGGATTTAGGGTCGTGACAAGTTGGTATCAGAGCTAGGTTACATAGGTCTCACGGGTCATGAGCAGGATTAGTAGAGTCTCGCGGATCGGTACGGATACGTCTGTATTTATCCTCGAGAGGCTGCAAAACCTTTAGGAAATGCTTCAAATTCTTGAAATTCCTATCGTGCGTCCTTTATTCAGCTTGAAAAGTAACTCTTGAGATTCCTTTCACGCGTTCGATGCGCACATGAGCTCTCAGTATCAGATGTGCATCGATGGCTTGTGATTCCCTGATTGAGGGGCGAGATGTGATCTCTATGTGCTGATGTTGGGCCAGTCTGGAGGACTCGAGGACAGATTTTTTCTATAGCTTGAGCACCGAGGTGCTAACTGTGTGAGCACGTGTTTCTGGACCTATATGCTTTGTTGTGTCCCTATTAAGGGAAGTAATGACTGGATAGTACGTGATGAGAGTGATGTGACCGCGAGATGTATTCATATGATTTAGTAGCGACGAGAAGGGTCTGCTGGAGGATAGAAGAAAAATTACGTGCTTGACTTCCGTCTTGATTCCAGTTTTAGCCCCGAGCTATGGGCGTGTGATGAATCCTTTCGTGTTTCCTAGTCGGGAGGGAAGTAAATTTTATGTTGCGGTATGAGTTCAGACTCAGGAAGACTAAGTGACTGTGTAATGTGTATGACGGTGGAAAGTATACAGAAATGTTAGTTTGAGGCGAAGCAGGTGGGTTATCTCCTGCGGAGTGTTCTGAAGTTATGTGATCCTTATGTTGTCTGTTAGAAGATCTCATCTACAAGTGAAATATACGTGTTGAAATTTAAATTTTAGATCACTCAAGAGAGTGGATTTAGCTACTACGAGGGTGAATGCGAGATTTGTAGAAGATATGAAGTACCAAATGGTCTGTGTTCCACGAGCTTATGAAGGATTAAGTTAATCTCACTGTGGCATTATGGCAGCAATTAAGTATATGCGTGATGGGTTATGGTGTGTGTTTGATCTATGGCTTCGAGCCAAGTGAGGGAGTCTGCTGTGAGTAGTTGATTGCACGGTTAGGTGCTATGTTGGTTCCAGTTTGAGGCGCGCGGGTGAATCAGTTATGGCTTGCGGAAATTGAGATCGAGGAATGGCTCGAGTAAAAAAATAAAATTGGCAAAGGTTATATTAAGCTTCAGAGGTATGAGAATCACGGGATGTCTTGAGTTATTGTTGGCAAGAATGCTCGGTGCATAGGACGGGAAGTTACTTGGTGGTATTGGGATGAGTTTACGTTCTCCGCTGTCGGAGTGCCAGTGAGGCACGAGTTGTTCGGTTTCTTTGATCAGATTAATTGCGGTTTGAGGAGAGTGGATGACCTGCGAGAATGGTTCTAATATGTTCAAGATTCTGCATATATCAATTGGGCAATTTGGGGTTGCATATGTGATTAGAAACTGAGTTTTCTTTGGAAGAGGTCAAGACTTGTGGTATTTCTATGTTAACTATGGGATTCTATGTATCAGTATCAGGAAGGTAAAGGTAACAGATTTAGATTCGCAGGAAGTTCTTCAGAGTAAAGTATTTTAGAATGTGGTGCTTTTGAGAATAATTGAGGGAGTATTCAGCGGCTTATGGGTCTTAGACAGAGTGGTTTTATGCTTGGGTCTCGTGTGGTAAGCCTGGGTTGAGGCATTGTGGTGCTACAGCAAGAGGGAATATCAAGTTGAGGATGAAACAGAAGGAAATTTAGATGGATGGAGTAGCTTGATAGTAGACCGGATCGGTATGGTGAGGATAGGATGAATTCCTTGGGTGTGTTCAAGGTAATGAGTTCTTACAGGTATTTTGCAACAAAGCTCTTGGGTTTTGATGTCTTGCTTAGCTTGGTCTAGTTAGAAGGATTCGGTCCTGGCAGTTTAGTTTGTGCAAATGGAATTGGGAGAGTTCTTGTTGATTTCTACCGTGGTTGGAGATGTGTATTTTCTACGAGTGTGAGAAGCATGGGATGTGTAATGATTTTTCTTCTTGATGGGATCAATGGAAGTTCTTGGCTAGATGGGTTACAATTCAGTTCTGAAAGGGAGTTCATAAAACTCCTAGGCGCCGGGTAGCCTCAGATAACTAAGGAAATGGTATTTCTAATTGGAAGTGATTTGACGAGAGTATATTGTTAGATCATATTTTAATGATGCAATTAATATGCATGTGCAGAAGTTCAAAGAAGTAAAAAGGAACTATTGGAATGGCTATGTCGGACAAGGAAGGAAATCATTCAGAAGGGAAGCTGCCTGAAATACTTACGATGTACAAGGAAAGAAACAGTACTACATCAGCAAATCAGGATTGGCTCTATGATTTTAGGAAATCAAATCTGCCATAATGGAATAAAGATTCAACGCAATCTGTGATTGACGAGTCCGATCAAATCACTGATGAACTATTGAAGCTAGAAGATACGGACGGCGATCAAGATTGGAAGGTCCAACAATCAAGGAAGAATCCTGTCAAACCCGTTATCTGTCGAAGGAAAAGGTCTGAAGAGAAGCAACGAATAGTTCTTTATTCTTGGAAAGAATCAACTCTTTCCAAGGATCAAAACCTTTGGGTTGACAAGCCTTCACCATTGATCCTTGTATAAATTCACAGTGTAACTCCATCCTTAGTATACTTTGATAAAACCAAATAACTCTCTTCATTCTACTGCAAACAAGCATAGTAGCCTATATAGATCTGCTGTGTAACAAGTCAGGGATAGAAAGAGGGCATACAACTGGTGAGGCATTGTATCAAACGAGTGCTAGAGAAACTGAGTGACATACATCAAATTTGTACTCGAAAGAAAACTTATTCACTTGAAGAGAAGTCCCTTGCAACCCAAGGGGACTGGATTAGGATTCACATTGAATCCGAACCAGTATAAAAATTCCTGGTGTCTTTAAATTTTTGCATTTACTTTCTGCTTATTACCTCGAATTACTATATCTGCAAGATTGCCATATTTAGTCGACTACTTAAGTTTTAAGTCAACTTGTTAACGATTAACTTTAATTATCTACAATTCACCCCCCCCCCTCTTGTACTTTTAATTGGTATCAGAGCAAAGCTCACATTTTTGTTTTCTGCTTAGCAGCTTGTGAGAAAAAGATCATGGCAAATCAGGTTATCATAGGAGCTCTCTTTCATTAAGGAACTTCACAAGTAAGGCCACCTTACTTCAATGGACAACATTTTTCCCACTGGAAAATTCGAATGGAAATCTTCACCAAGGCATACGACGTCAAGGTGTGGAGAGTTATCAAGAAGGGAAACTATCCACTGCCTGCCAGCACTCCACCACTCGTTGATCCTGATGACATAGACTCATACACAAAAGAACAACTGGAAGCTGTCCAAATAAATCACAAGGCAAGAAATCTGCTTCACAATGCGATAATTGGTGAAGAATATGAGAAAATATCTAGCTGTGATACAGCCAAAGAGATGTGGGACAAACTTGAGGTTACCTACGAAGGTACCAGCAAAGTAAAGGAAACTCACATCAATATGCTAGTTCACGACTATGAACTGTTCTCAATGAAGGAAGGAGAATCCATCGAAGAAATGTTTGCCAGGTTCAGTAAGATAATCAGCGACTTGAAAGCTTTTGGCAAACCTTACACCAATAATGCGATCAAGTTAGGAAAATTCTCAGAAGTCTACCAACCACTTGGCAGACCAAAGTGGTCACCCTGGAATCTCAAGATCTTAACAAGTTATCATATGATGAACTTCGAGGAGAGCTCATTGCTTTTGAAAGAACACACCTGAAAAAGACAAATCAGGAGGAGAAAAAGAAAAGTGTTGCATTCAAAACTACTACTGAAGTGGCTAAAAATGAAATTGATGATCCTGAAGCCGTACAAGAAGAAATTGCTATGATGTCTAGAAACATGGATGGACTGATGAGAAGATATAGAAATACAAAGAAAGGGAGATTTCCACCAAGAAGATTTAGACAATACAACGAACAAGATAAGAATGATGGAAAATGCTACGAATGTGGAAAATTTGGACACATCCAAGCGGAGTGTCCAGAACTGAAAAGGAAGATCTCTAGAGGATTAAACAAAAATAAATCATTTGGAAGCTGGAGCGATGAGGATGACTCAGACCGTGAAGAAATAGCAAATTTGCTTCATGACAATCCTAGAAAATGAGATCAACAAAACTTCAGGATGCTGGACAGATGAAGATGATTCAGACGATGAAAACTGTTTTATGGCAAGAGGAGAAACTAGCGAGGTAAGATCTTATGACTGTGATAGATGTAATGAATTGCAGGACATTCTTGATTCCACCTTAAAAGAGTCTCAAAAAATGATGAATGAGATTAAGAGACTCACTATGGAAATCAAAGACTGGAAACTCAAACATGAAGTATGTGAAATTGAAAAGGACGTACTTCAAGAAGAGTTTGAGGAATTGCAAATGCAGCTTAACAGCTTGCGCAAATCCACCAGTCACAGTTCTGTTAGGTCAAACCAGACGACTTACAAGTCAACTGGAAAGGAACCAATCAGAACTAAATCAACCAATCAGTCGTACCAGTCGACTTACAAGTCAACTGGAACGAAATCAGCTAATCTCATGATAGCTAGTTCCAATGCATATGAAAGACCTGAAAACAGGTCTGCGGCTAAATGTCACTACTGTAACAAAAGTGGGCATAAATATTCTAGTTGTCAATTTCGTAAACATCATATGTCTGGATGGGTTTGGAAACCTAAAAACTCTGAACCCAGTAACACTAACTCACCAGGACCCAAGAAAGCTTGGGTACCTAAAAGAAAGTAATTATTATGTATTGCAGGAACACCACAGAATAAGTCGCAAAGGAAAATGGTACCTAGATAGTGCGTGTTCCAGTCACATGACAGGTGACAAAAATCTTTTTAAGGAGGTTACAAAGATTGATGGAGGAAGCGTCAAATTTGGAGATGATTCAAGAGGCAAAATAGTTGGAACTAGAACTATTCCTTTCAACAACAACTGTGACATTACTGAGGTATATCTTGTTGATGGACTAAACTACAACCTCCTCAGTATAAGTCAACTTTGTGACTCAGGATATGAGGTAAAGTTTAAGAGAACAGGTTGTGCCATAGAAGACGAATCAGGTAAAATAATTCTTTCTGGAAAAAGGTACGGAAATGTTTACATACTTGATGGATTTGAAAATATAGATGGTCACATTTGCCTAACTTCTATATCTGATGATCCCTGGTTGTGGCATGATAACTGTGATTTTAACACATTTTATGCCCATACTTGCCTATGCTTTATGTATGATTTGCCATAAAATAAACCCAGAATGCTTATGAGTTGCGCTTGATTGCAGGTTTGAGCAACAAGATGACAAAAGTCAAAAATTGGCTCGAAACGGAGTGAAACCTGCTCAAGTGTCAAAGATCATGAAAGCAAGGATATTCAGAACTTGGTGCGGACCGCACCATCATGTCATGCGGCCGCACCATAGGAGTTCAGAGAGTTGTCATTCTCAGTTCCAGCCAATGCGGCCGCACTACAAGCTCACGCGGCCCGCACCACAAAAGTCCAGAGACCATCACAAGCCACTCATGCGGCCGCACTACAAGTTCACGCGGTCCGCGCCAGTCATCATGCGGCCGCACTCCATCATTGTGCGGTCCGTGTCAACATCTTCAGAAGGCAAGTCTCAGAAGTCAAGCAAC
>NC_031989.1:38011644-38025424 GCF_001879085.1 Nicotiana attenuata
ACCTGCGTCGCATGATTGATTCGCGAGTAGGGTGATTGTTTATTTTATGTTGACCGCGTCGCATGGTTAGTTCGCGAGCGGGGTAATAGATGCATCTATGGTTCGAGCCGTTCGACCCTCGGCAGTGCACAGTTTACATTTCTGTTGGAGCGGGCCGTCGACCTCGGCATGATTTGCGCATGATATATTGTCGCTTGAGAATTTTTAACTGTGAAATTGCCCTTCGTGGCTTGATTTAAATTGATAAGATAATGAAAAGTAAACCTTGAAAATCCCTTATTATTTGTTGAAGGTGTTTTGCCTGTTTTCCGGCTTTGTGAGTTAGAACTGCTGTATAAAATCCCTGATTTCCTCACACTTTTAGTATATTATTATTAGACCACTAGTAAGTGTCGAAGTTGACCTTCTCGTCTCTACTTCTTCGAGATTAGGCGGGATACTCATTGAGTACACGTTATTTACGTACTCATACTACACTTCTGTGCATTTTTGTTGCACAGGTATATGTAACCCTAGTGGCCTACTGGGCGTAGCAGTGCGGATGATTCCGGGACTAGGTGAGTTGCATTATTCGAGGCGACCCGCAGCTAGTATAGTCCCTTTCAGTATATTGTATTTATTTCTTGTCCACTGTATTTCGGACGGATATTTTATTTTATTTCTTTATCAGTAGATGTTCATGCACTTGTGACACCGGGTTCTGGGATGGTTTTTAAATATTTTGTATTGATTGCTAGTATTTAATTTGAATTGAAGCAGTTATCTTTTTACTTATGAAATTTAAAGGAAAATCTTAGTTTTTTAAAATTGTTAAAATTGGAGTTTAATTAAGTAATTGGTTGGCTTGCCTGACAGCGGTGTCTGGCGCCATCACGACCCTTAGTGGATTTTGGGTCGTGACACATACCTTGCTTCGAATAAGTGAATTCCATCTTCGATGCTACTCTTACCTTTACCAAGGTTTTGATTGCTTTCATTTTTTCTGCTATGATTATTAGTTAGGAGAAATACAATCTAATTGTTATTGAAGATATTTGTAGATGAAGTTACAAAAATACTATTTACTTCTCTGATTATTGTTAATAGTAATCAATAATAATTAATGCATAAGACTAAAGACAGTTCATGACCTTATCCAACAATCTTTCTTTTAATATTGCACAATATTTTGTACCAAGATAGTACTCTCTCTACAACTATTCCTCTCCCGCAAATACCACACCAAAGGCAAAAACTATTTTGCACCCTAAGCAAATCAAACTTTGTCGCATAAATAATTCTCTTTTTGTCAATTATTAAAAATCAAAGAGAATAATTTTCTATTTTAACATGACCACCACTAGATCCGAGAGAAGATAGTAAACAACGAAAATTGTATATGAAGGTTTACGATCACCTGGTAAGGACAAATAGACAAAGCAAAGTGGAACAAATTCAGAATAAACATTCAACTAAAATAAAATTCTCAAACCTGTTTGTAAAAAGACATAAAAGAGAAGGAAAACCAAAAATATTGAATCAACTGATAACCAATATATGTGATGTACGCTCTAACACCCACACATAACACCAGGGAAACTTTTAGTATCGATAACATGTATATGAAAATTAAACCACTAACATAAGAGTTATCAACAAAAACTTTTAAAGAAGAACTAATTCAATGGATTTACTGTGATAGTAGTTCTATATATTCATATTATCAATATAAATAATAAGTATGAAGAGAGACTAACGAATACATGAAAAATGAGTAAACCTTGCATAACCAGAAAGAGAACAACATAGCCGTGAAAAATAATTACCTGGCTGTTGATGAAAAATGTTTGTAAGTGTGTTTGGTTTTTGGCCGAGAGAAACGTTAAGGGTGCAAAAGATGTTCATGAACCGTTGTTTTTTTTTTGGGGAAAAAAATACGGTATACCCACATATAGTATATCTTTTCTTTATATGCCTCAGTTTGGAATTTACATAGTATATCCCTAACTAATTACTCCGTATACCCAATTAGTGATACCCAAGAATCGTGAATACCAATATTTTAGGTGATAATATCCCTTAAATGTAGCCATGACTGCTGAAACGTGTATGTATAGAATTTTAAGATTCACCTCTCTCCTAATAAAACCCTATTCCTCTTCTCCACCATATTTCTTTTTTTCAGCATACAAGTTTTATGTAATTCAATAAAACTTTATCAGTTGCAATGGAAGATATACCAATCATGATTCAACATGGCGGAGTATGGGATAGCGGCAATTATGTAAATTATTCTATTAACGGAGTTGTTATCCATTTTGGTTGCAAATACGATGAATTGGTGCAGGTAATTGCAAAGCATATAGGGATTCGCAATGGTACAAACTTGATTGATATTAAGTACAAGGTTAAGGAAGGGTATACACCAATCGAAGTGGTTAACGACATGAGCGTTCGGCTTTACATTGAATTGAAAAGGAGGAACTTAGAGTTCACACAGATTCCGTTATGCATAGCGATGAAGGAGAAGAATACTGGGCTGTGTTCCTCAAATGCAAAACGTAGAGGAACGTTGTGTGATGATTATCTAGGATTAGATATACCCGAAATGGTATGCGACGAGACTATGTTGATGATCGGAGATGTAACTTATCAAAATGATATTGGTGTACTTTCTGATGGTATAATAAGCGACCCTTTAAATCAAGAAATTGAAGAAGGACAGTAATACCAAGACAAAGAAACACTTTATGCTGCCATGAACCACTATGCAATACGCAAGAAATTCCAATTCATGGTTAAAAAGTCTTGTTCCAAGAGGTATATGGAAGTCTTTCTGTTCGTCAATAACAAATGTAGTACTCTTCTGTTTGGATTATTNCGAGTCTTTTCGATTGGGTTATGACCCATTAGCCTATTGTGATGTATTTCTTGTGGTCTTGATCAGATTCGACGCGCGAGGAGGTCGATTCGAGGGGAAAAGGCATAGCGAGCTAGACTTTGACCGGCTAGAGGTGAGTAATGATTTTAAATGATGTTCTGAGGGTTTGAAAACCCCGGACTTTTACAACTTGGTGCTATGTTGAAATGAGACACGCGTTCCATGACGAGCGCGGGGTCATTTACTATTGGGGACTGTGACTTGGTCCAGTCCGAATGATATTTTACCGCGTATTAGCAATGCCTTGTTGTTTTCACTATGATTTGGGCTTATTGCCATATTTGGGGCTCAGTGCCGACTGTTTGAACTCTTTATGAACTATCATCACTGTTTTCCTCACTGTTTGAAATATTATTTGAACTCAGTCCATGTGATTCACACCGTTTCCTTGAACTCAGCCATATTTACTCAAACTTGGAGTTTTAAACTGATATTTGAACTATTGTTTGAGCTGAGTATTATTGCTTTACTGTTGCCCGAGGGGTTGTTGACTATTTCTGGACTGATTGAGGCCGAGGGCCTTATGTGAGGGCATGATGAGTGAGGTGAGGAGGCTTTCAGGCCTCGTATTGATACTGTTCAGGCTTTCAGGCCTTGTTGATAGCGCTTGGGCTGTAGGAGCCCCTCCGGAGTCTGCACACCCACAGTGAGCGCAGGTACCCATCTAGAGTGATTAAATATTGAACAGTGGTAACAATGACACTGTTATACGCGTTTGGTCAGGTAACAATGACTGACCGGTCAGGTAACAATGGCTGATTTACTGGTTGAGTATGATTGATTTTTAACTTTTTTCAAAGGATTTCCTTACTATATTTCACTAGTTTCTATTGTTTTTCTGATGTTGCTGCTTGAGATAGCATTATTTATTTCCTTGTGGGATTTTATGTTCTCAGTCGTTATTTATTTTTATTATTCACTGGGTTGGAGTACTCACATTACTTCTTGCACCATGTGTGCAGAGACAGGCACAGCTGAGTTCGTACCTGAGCGCTGATTTCCTTCCAGACCAGGCGGACTAGGAGAGACGAGATAGCTGTCGACGTCCACAGCCCCGTTTCTTCCTTATCTTCTGCATATTTTATTCATCTGCCGACTATATTTCCAGACTTGTAGTATTTTCATCAACTCTGTAGTAGCTCGTGACTTGTGACACCCCGATCATCGGGCTGAGTTTGGGATGGTTTTTCCCCGTTATGTTACGTTTATTTCCGTACTTATGATTAATCAGTATCTATGGTTTAAACCTGTTATGCTAAGAAATTGTCAAAAGCAGTGTTGATTGTTCTGTTGGCTGGCCTTGTCTTCACGAGAGGCGCCATCACGACCGGGTGGGAATTGGGTCGTGACAAGTTGGTATCAGAGCCTAGGTTACCAGGTCTCACGAGTCATGAGCAGGTTTAGTAGAGTCTCGCGGATCGGTACGGAGACGTCCATACTTATCCTCGAGAGGCTGCAGAACCCTTAGGAAAACTTCATATTCTTGAAATTCTTGTCGTGCGGTTTTGTTGATCTGGGAACTAAACTTCTGTGTTTTATCCTCTCGCAGATGGCGAGGACCCGCGCTACAGGACGAGACAGACGCCCACCGGTATGACCTACTGAGGGTACTAGAGGCCGCGGGCGCGATCGTGGTAGGGGCAGAGCCGCGAGGATTGCACCCATTGCCCCACCAGTTGCCCCGGCTCAGGATCAGGCCCCAGCTGCAGACATTCCAGCAGCACCTGTGCAGGCACCGGCAGTGCCCATTGTGATTCCGGGTCTCCAGGAGACCTTGGCTCAGATACTATCAGTTTGCACTGGCCTAGCCCAGGTAGTTTCAGCCACTGCTACAGCGGCTACCTCTCAGGCCGGGAGAGGCAGTCAGACCCCCGCCGCCCACACACCGGAGCAGGTTATGCAGGGTTTACAGACACCGGGAGCAGCTCCAGCTCAGCCGGTTGCACCAGCAGCGCCAGTCGCACCAGTTCAGGACTTTGTAGTCCCAGTCATGCCAGACGATGAGCAGCGTCGTCTTGAGAGGTTCAGTAGGCTCCAGCCTCCATTTTTCAGTGGTGCTCAGGGCGAGGATGCCCAGGGATTTCTGGACAAGTGTCAGCGTATGCTTCGGACAGCAGGGATTTTGGAGACCAGCGGGGTAGCATTCACCGCATTTCAGTTCACTGGGGCTGCCTTCACATGGTGGGAGTCGTATGAGCGGCGTAGGCCGGCAGGTGCAGCGCCTTTGTCATGGCAGGAGTTCTCCACTATCTTTTTGGAGAAGTGGGTACCACAGTCTCAGAGAGAGGAGCTGCGCAGGCAGTTCGAGTGGCTTCGACAGGGAGACATGACTGTGACCCAGTATGAGGCGAGATTTTCTGAGTTGGCCCGTCATGCCTCGTGGATAGGTCCGACCAACAGAGAGAGGATCAAGAGGTTTGTAGATGGACTTAACTATCACCTTCGTGTTCTGATGACTCGAGAGAGAGTTCTGGGTATTTCCTTTGAGGATGCAGTTGACATTGCTCGTGATATTGAGATGGCTCGCCGTCAGGACAGAGAGGAGAGGGAGGCCAAGAGGCCTCGAGGTTCTGGTAGCTTCAGTGGTGCTCCGTCTAGGGGTCAGTTCCAGCAGAGCAGAGGTCGTTCATTTAGGCCTCCTCAGTCAGCTCGCTCTGAGTAACGTGGGTCATCTTCCGGCCGAGGTCATCAGGGGTATCAGCAGAGTCAGCCATCCCTCGGCGCTCTTCCAGCTCAAGGTTTATCACGAGCTCCATCTGTTCAGGGTTCCTCCAGACCGAGTGCGTCAGCCAGTCACTCTGATGCGCGGAGTTCCCTTCAGTCCCATTCCCCAGCACCCGGGACCTGTTATGAGTGCGGGGAGGTTGGGCACATGTGGAGGCAATGTCCTCGGCGCCGTGGTAGTCAGTCTCAGCAGAGGGGTCAGCCCTCGTCTTCTGGACCATCTTCTTCAGCACCCGCCCCGCCAGCTAGGGGTGAGAGTCAGGCAGCTAGGGGTCGCCCCAGAGGGGGAGGCCGATCGGGCGGTGGCCAGGCACGATTCTATGCTCTCCCAGACAGGAGAGACGTTATTGCATAAGATGCTGTTATCATAGGTATTATCTCAGTCTGCCATAGGGATGCCTCTGTCTTATTTGATCNCAGATTGTCATTGCTTAAGAAGAATCGGACGAACTTATGTGGAATCCTATGATATCTATATCTGATTAAAAAAAGTCTGTTAAGAACTGGTAAGAAGAGGTAATTATTTAATTACCCTACAGTTTGCCTAATGCATATGCATTCCCTATAGGCATGATTTCTATATGCACTGATTACATGAACGTTAAGGTCCTATAGGCAGGATTTCTAGATGACTTATATCATAATTAAACGTTAAACCCTATAGGCATGGTATCTAGGTGACTTGAATAAGAAACATCGAAGCATCTTATGTGCAGTATTTCTAGTAGAAAAATTAAAGTCCTAAAGTCATGATATCTACCCTTTATTGATGCAAGAAAGTAAAACCCCTCCCACACCCTTTTACTAGACCCCGAGTTCTATACAAGTTATTACAACCCAATGAATCAACTGAAATAATAAAAATACATCAAAAACTAACAGCTAGATCCAAGCAGCCTAATTCAATCCTAATGTCCAATAATATGTATTTAGCCAACTCCGGGGTCCAGATCTCCAAAGCCTTCTCATTATCCAGGGTGTTTCAAAGTTTCAAGGAACCTCAGGAATTCCAGGCATTGCTTACACCCAGGATGCCATTATGTGCAGTGTGGAATAGGCAGCCCTCAGGCATCCAAGTTCAGAGGGAGCTCAGGGGTCCCAAAGTATGGCTTGCAAGAGAGGGGCAGAACTTATAGCTAGGAGTAAGTGCAAAGTGTAAGGGAATTAAGGGGGCCATGACAAGTGGTGGTCATACCTAGCAATAAGGTAGGCTGGCACACCCCTGACCACTTGCTAGATGAACAAGTTAGGAGCAGACCTTTTGATGGTCAGACAAAGGTCTGGATAGTGATTAGGACACTATCAGACCTA
Source organism: Nicotiana attenuata (assembly GCF_001879085.1). NCBI lineage: Eukaryota > Viridiplantae > Streptophyta > Magnoliopsida > Solanales > Solanaceae > Nicotiana > Nicotiana attenuata. The sequence goes on from NC_031989.1 coordinate 38,018,600, forward strand.
AGTCAAGGCTCAAGCACATAATGGGGAGAATGGGAAGTGGGAATTGATTGAGTTAAGGAGTTCAATGAACCCAGTTCAGGATCATAGACAACAATATTGGGGTGCTGCTATGCCCTGAACAATAAACTCACATACAAAGGGGTAAAAGGGTAAAGGGGATTCACAGGGTATCAAATTCATGACAAACAATTGATTACACACATAACTTAAATACAGAAATATAAAGGAGAGGGAAACAAATATCAACTAAAGGAAATAGGCAGAATTAAACACATTGGTGTTGAGGCATGTAAACTAACTGAGACATACCAGTAGAGAAGCAAAAGAAGTGCAGAAGAAAGTAAAGTAAACACAGTCCACAGTAGCACAAGTATCAAAAGAGAGAGTTTTAAGTGAAATTGAATTGTGAACTCAGATGGTGATCTGTGTTCGTGTGTGTTCAAAGAAAAGGGAGGAGAGTATTTATAGCTTTGAAAACGTGTAGAGAAATAAGGTAATAAGTACAAGTCTATCACAAATATGGCATGGTCACAAATCAGAATCAAATTAGTATAAGACTCTCATTTAATCAGGGGATTCTTATTCAAACGGATACTAACAGGATTTAAATAAGGAAAGGGAGAATAAGCCCTGTAAATAGAATGACCGTTGCCATAAGAGAAGCAGTAAGGTAATACAATGGGCAATTAAGTCTAAGTACAAGGTTTGAAATTATTTTTCGAAAGATTCAGGGAGGCCAATCAAGGAAAAGAATCAATTACTCCTTAACAGGCGAGTAAAAATCAGCATTTCACAAANTTTAACTGAGTTATCTTAGTGGCAACCTTCTCTGGTAAGTTGGGTCGTATTTGTGTCTCAGGGACATCTACCAATTGTTGCTGCTCAACAAATTCTAATTTTGCATTTTTCTCATTTGCCTCAACCTCTTCAAATCTAGGATCTGTACATTACTCAATATATTCCAATTAGAAAAATAACAGGTTATGCGTCATGGTAAACATTTGTAAAAGAAAACTATTCATGAGAAATACCTGCAATACCAACATTGAAAAATTTGACAGTTGTAATACCATTACTGTGTTGACCAGACACATCCTTGACATCCCCATCATATAGGTTTTCCGATATCCCAATGGATTCACCTCCTTTCTCTATGTAAATGGTAAAATAATAGCATACCCACGAATTCACAAATTGATTCTACAGTATTCAAAATTAAAACTGTAATATTCCAATAATTTCTAAAAGAATTCACTCAATACTACCATTAGTCAATCAATATTGTAATGTATAAGAACACAATATTCATCTCTAAATAAAACTCACAATATTCTAATTTAGATGGTAATATTGGAAACAACATACTAATATTCTGATTTGGAATATACAACTTAATACTAATTAAATATGTAATGTTCTAATTTGGAATACACTATTCTAATTTGGAATACAATAATATTCGAATTTAGAATACAGCATTCATGTTTAAAAAACACAATATTCAGGTGTGGAATACAATACTTAAACCATTCTTTCTTAAAAATATTCCAATTTAGAATCCATTAGGTAACTCAAATAAATGATAATATTCCAATTTGAAATACAATATTCGCTACAAACATACNGACTTAGTAAAAAATTTCACATAAAATAAAAATATATGACCTTTATGGGTGTGTTGACCCTCTTTGTTCATCTTCAATGATTCAATTGCTTTAAATACGTCAGAGAACGTAGAAACGAGATATTCCTTCAACGATGTTATCTCCTTCTTTGATTCATTTTGTCCGAGCTTCACTTGTTTCTTTATTTTCGCTAGTCCAACCCTAACTTCTTTCTTTAGTTTAGCTTGTTCGTTGAATAGCTTTTTAATCTCAACACCCCAGTCAACCTTATTAGTTTTTTTGTCAATGTTGTTTTTGGGTTGTATTTTCGTGGACTTAGGGGGAGGAGTTGTAAAGTCGTCATCATCATCGAGGTTATGTGTTAACTCATTATGATGTACCTCCTCAAACAAACGGGTCAAATCAAGCATCTCCTTCTCCAATGTTGTTGGATAGATGTTGCGTAAATTTTACTGCAAAATAATCATCATGAAAAATATTAGTGATGATATAAAGTATTACATTAAATACTATGGTTCAGGTAATTGGATTGTTCTAAAATTTAGTAAAATTACCTGTGAATTATGCAGACTGAATATTTTTTTTTTCAAACGACTTGAATTTGGTTGTTCTATTATATTCCAATCATCATGAAAAATATTAGTGATGATATTAAGTATTACATTAAATACTATGGTTCAGGTAATTGGATTATTCTAAAATTTAGTAAAATTACCTGTGAATTATGCAGACTGAATATTTTTTTTTTCAAACGACTTGAGTTTGGTTGTTCTATTATATTCCAATTTAGTATCCTGGGGCATTTGTCCTCCACCTTTGAAACAATTAAACCATTAACATATGGGCAACATTCATAGAACCAACACTGGAAAGCAAGGGGGAAACCCGCAAGTCTGTACGATTGAGGCTTCGTGCGCAACTTATCTGTCAACCCATTAATGGTTGATTGGAACAGAACTTTACCCCAAGGGTAAGAGTTAAACTCCCCTCTATCCACAATTTCAAGGTAATCATTGTCAACATATTTCTGTGGGAGCATTGAAAATAAAAATGTATTCAAAAAATACAAAATGGAAATCTTCACAGCGTCCTCATCAGTCATCCACCTATTCTCCTTGAAACAAACGCTAATAGACGCCTTATTCACCAATGATTCCCCGCTAAAGTATGTATCTATTAAGTTGTTCTTATATTCAGAATTGTAATGTTTCTTTTCATCGCCAGTACATTTCAAACCTGAAATCAAGGCAAACTCCTGCAAGCCAAACCTCAACTTGACACCGTTCACCACAATCCAAATCTCATTCTGATTTGGTTGATATACTTCTCTTAAGAGGAGGGCATGTATAAGTTGATTCTGCACAAGCATTTTGGGCAAACCAAGAAAATGCCCAAAACAAGTTTTCTGAAACATGCCTAGCTGTTTTGGAGTAAGGTTCTCCTTCAATTCATCTACAATGTTAACATTTGTATTGTGGGTTGGCTTTGTTTTGTAAGCTTCACTGGCCGGCAAGTAAAAATTCCAATACTACAGAATAAAAAAGTTAATGTTAAATGGTTATAAAAATCATAAGTATGGTATTCCCTATGAATATTGCAGTATTCCTTTATATGGTCCAGTATTCCAAACCAACTGAATTGCACACACTAGTAGTTTTTAAAAAAGAACATATAATAAGCCAAATAAATATAATAAAAAGTATTAGATAGTATTCTAATAAATTTCCAGCAGTAGTCTATTATTAAAATAAAATTTAAAACTTATTAGTATTCCAATTAGATTTATAAGGTATACTAATGTGAAATTTTTTAAAAATACCTCCAAATCCCCGTGTGAAAGCTTCTTTCCGCCATTGTTGTTACCAACCTTTCGTCTTTTCGGAGCCGGAACACTAGTTTTTACCAGTGCATGTTTTTTCCTTCTATGAATAATGCCATCATCCTTTTTCGATGCTCGAACTTTAGAATTTTGAGTTCGTATTTCCGCAAATCTAACATTGTCATCCCTTTTGGAAGCCGATTCATAGATTGCATGTCGATTTTCTTCCAATAATTTCACTTCACCTGATTGAATTTCAATGGGAAAAGAAACTTTATCACCTTTTCCAAGTATTTTTTCAGTGCTATAAAAAGCCAATTTTCTCTTCATCCTTTCATCCTTTTTTTGATTGCTAATTGTTTGAGAGGCAAATCTTGAAATACTCAGTAAGAAGAATACGGAAGATGAAAAGCTTGAAAGAAGGAATACGGAATATGAAAAGCGTGAAAGAGATGTGGATGTTTAAAGATACGGTGTTTTACTAATCCCTTAAAAGGTGGGATATATTTACTAATCCCTTAAAAGGTGGGATATTTCTAATGGCATATAATGATATTAAAGANTGTTACTGTTTTACTATTATCTTGCTACATTATCGATGTGATTAATCTCATATTGTCTCCTCATTATCATATTGATTACTTATCGTTATATCTCACGTAGGGCCCTGACCTTCCTCGTCACTACCTAACCGAGGTTAGGCTTCGCACTTACTGAGTACCGCTGTGGTGTACTCACGCCTCTTCTGCGCATGTTTTTCATGTGCAGGTCCAGGTACTTCCGGCCGGGCGCACTATTAGTGATCCAGGAGACATCTACCAGAGACTTTGAGGTATATCTGCCACGTCCGCAGACCGGGAGTCTCTATCTTATTCCAGCTATAGTATTTGACTTTCCCCTTTCTTTCGGTTGTGTAGACATTCCGGAGTTAGAGCCGTATCATATACTTCTTTAGCCTGTGTTGCCCGTGAGATTTCGGGTTTTGGGATTTTTGATTCAAAAATTGTAGTGTTGAAGTGTATGTGCCAAGCGGCAAGTTATATACATTTCCTTAAGCTATTTAACTTTTAATCTAATATTTTCGTATCAGTTGTTACTTCCGCACTGTTAGGCTTACCTAGTCATCGTGACTGGGTGCCGTCATGACATGTTCACGGATGGTGAACTAGGGTCGTGACAAGTTGGTATCAGAGCTCTAGGTTCATAGGAGTCACGGAACACAGGCCGGTTTATTAGAGTCTCGCTGATCGGTACGGAGACGTCTGTACTTATCTACGAGAGGATATGTAACCGTTAGGAAAATTTCACTTCATTTGATTCCTTGTCATGCGAGATTTTTGACATCACAATCCTAAACTTCTGCCTTCTATTCTCTCACGGATGGTGAGGACGCGTGCTATTCGAGGAAGATAACCTTCGGAAAGGTTTAAAGTCAGCAGTGATTGTGGGTTCAAGTGCCACGAAGGTAGACTCTATTTAAGGCAGCGGCTGAGCAACAAAGGATGAGGAAAGACACGTGGGAAGTGTCAGGCGGTGGCTAAAATTTCTAGGAGTCCGAGTATAAGCAGCCAAGGGCCGAGTAGTTGATTGAGGAGAGTTTGGAGTGATCTGAGAATATTGGTGATTGGTGATTTGGGGTCTACGGATTTAATTAGAAGTATGAGCTATTATTCGGCGGGGAAATTGATATAACGGGAAGGAGCTTCTTGAATGAAGAAGGATACAACATAACTTTGAATTGGATGAATATTGCCGCACATCAAATTGATGTCCACGAGGGGTGAATGAACTTGTGCAGTTGGAGGGTGAGCTTGGACTCAGGATGGCTTATTGATGTCGTGGTGTTTGTGCCCCGTGCAGCAGTGTTGGGAGATGCCGGGGAGTGATTTCTACAGGTGAGTTATTCTTGTGAGCAGGTTAGCGGTCGCGTGGTTGGCGAGGCTTCTGCGAAGAATCCTTCTGGTTATATAGTGAAGGGATCGGTCGTGCGAATGTTGTTAATGATTCAGAGTATAAAAAGGGGGTTTCTACAGTAAGATATCGAGAATTTTGGTGGTTGATTGCGCAAGGATATGTCAATAAGAGATTAAGAATCCTAGTGAACTCCAGAGTTGTGTAATAGTGGCTTCAAACTAAGTGGGAGAGTCCCACCTCCTATGATTGGGTTGCATGGTTAACCACTTGCGAGGTTTTCAGGTTGTTAGCACATTTTTGGGTCACTCGGCTACGGGAAAAGAACATAAGTGGTAATTAGAGCAAAGGAATTGTTAAAGGGTGCTATGGTTGGCCTTATTGGCTCATGTTTAGACTTGCGGATTCGTAGAAGGGTTAGCGGAATGGGCATGTCAGTTGAGGGTGCGAATGTACGCCCAAGGAAGGTATGAAATGGTTCATGGGATTTAAGACGGCATGGTCTCGCGGTTCCAGGTCACCTGGGGTGAGTGCGGATGGAGAGTGTGTTATGTGTGGGAAGGAGTCATTGTTATTACTAAGGCAATCCGGGTAAATAGAAGGAAGATATATTGGTTAAACATAGTTGAGTTGGCGTATTGGTGGTAGAGGTCAATTCCTTCAGCGTGATCAAGTCATGCGTGTGGTTTGTGGCGGTACGTGTGAGGCTTGTCGGTCGCCGAAATTAATGTTGTTCAGAAGCACTCTTCTGATATGGCCTGTTATGTATAGGCGGATCCTGGAATGGCCAAGGTGGCTCAGGCTACTACTTGGAGGTTTGCATATTCTACGGTTATGAGAATTCACCTAAGTGTTGTTGTTGTTCTTCTGAAGTGAGTTAAGTGAAAAGCTTTTAAGTGATGAGGTGTTAGCCTATTAGCTGTTCCGAAGCCATGATGAAAAATGTGGCATGTTAGGTGCAGTGAGTGGTATGGGATTCGAAGTAAAGATCAAGGTAACAGCTCGGTGTGGTCAAAGATGGCACGAGCTCGGATGAGCAAGAACAAGGGGTGGAATGTTTAAAGCAAATTGGTATTGTCTTCAGCGTCACCTGAGATCGATGTGTTGTGAAAGAGGCTTTGTATCCTGGTTAAGGATTCTTGATCGCTTTTCAGCGTTAGTGCGGCCGATGGTTTAGATGTGCGGACCCGTTATTCATTTCGGAAGATTGTCGGAGCGTGTCCCACGGGAAGATTGTATAAGTGCGACATGTAGTCACTTGATTGACTAAAGATTTAAACCAAGTATGAGGATTGTGGTAATATCATTAATTTGAGAATTTATGCCGGGAGGGCACTTTGTTTGTTGGGTTGTGAACTGAGGAGGTTGCTCCGGTTATGATGGTTGTTCTTATGTGTTATGAGGAAAAGGGAATTACTATGGACCTTTGAAAGGTTATTAGCCAAGTTGTGCAATCAGAAATCGGTTTGA
>NC_031989.1:38025440-38067676 GCF_001879085.1 Nicotiana attenuata
GGTCAGGTAACAATGGCTGACTTACTGGTTGAGTATGATTGATTTTTAACTGTTTTCAAAAAGATTTTCTTCCTATATTTCACTGGTTTCTACTGTTTATCTGATGTTGCTGCTTGAGATAGCATTATTTGTGCCCTTGTGGGATTTTATGTTCTGAGTCGTTATTTAATTTTATTACTCACTGGGTCGGAGTACTCACATTACTTCCTGCACCATGTGTGCAGAGACAGGCACAGCTGAGTTCGTACCTGAGCGCTGATTTCCTTCCAGACCAGGCGGACTAGGAGAGACGAGGTAGCTGTCGACGTCCACAGCCCCGTTTCTTCCTTATCTTCTGCATATTTTATTCATCTTCAGACTATGTTTCCAGACTTGTAGTATTTTCATCAACTCTGTAGTAGCTCGTGACTTGTGACACCCCGATCATCGGGCTGAGTTTGGGATGGTTTTTTCCCGTTATGTTACGTTTATTTCCGCACTTATGATTAATCAGTATCTATGGTTTAAACCTTTTATGCTAAGAAATTGTCAAAAGCAGTGTTGATTGTTCTGTTGGCTGGCCTTGTCTTCACGAGAGGCGCCATCACGACCGGGTGGGAATTGAGTCGTGACAATAATACTATATATTATTCCGTTATTTGAGGGTTTCCCTCTTCTCTCATGAATATTATTCCATCATTTCGAGATTTTCTCTCTTACCCTAAAAACAAGTTCTTCAATATTTAACATTCGTCAGATTACCTACTAGTATGAGATCATTATTGTTGGTGTTTTTTCAATTAAAAACAGGTCTTGCATCTGTAGGACCATATAAGCAGTAAAAAAAATTCTGTCATAAATATGGGAGAATCTCATCTTGCTCTAAATTTGAACTTCCAATCCTTACACAAGAACTGATAGTTACTTAAACAGACCCAACAACAGTAAACCATAAATAAAAAATTCAGGAATACAGTAATTCGTATGGACGCTTTACTCACGACGTGGATTATCGAAGTACACTACTAGAAACTGGGTGAAATTCAAAAATAGTGTTATAGATAGAATTATATTTAAGGTGAATGTCTATATTTTAGAGAGATCTTAGGGTTTGTTACTTGGTGGCTAAGTGACTTTTTCCCTATAAATAGATGGGTTCTATTCCATTGTAAATCATCCCAAAAATTCAATGAGAATTCCCTCTTTCTCTTTCTCTGCATATTGCTCTAGTTCTTTTATTGTTTCATAACACGTTATCAGCACGAGACTCTAACCATTTGAGTAGAAGCTTTGGGATTGAGCATAATGATTGTCAATTGTTCCATAAACTTCCTTCATGATTAAATTTTGGATTTAAGGTAAGTATTTTACTTTATTTTTCTCTTTTAATTCATGAAATTCTATAATTTGATTTTATACACAAGCAAAGACAACAAAGTTTGATTATAACTCTAATGGAGTTTGTAAGAAATTATAACCACCTGAAGTGGTAAAATTTCTATGTCTTACCATGATCAAATTCATGTATGATTGTGGGCAAAGAATTGAAAGTCCGTCCCATTGAATTTGATCCATTCTCATTCCCTTAAGAGAATGTGATAGCAGTATGTGATAAGTCTGAAAAAAGACAAAATTATTACTAAGAATATATCAATGGATGTGGACGTGGCGATATACGAAATTATAATCGTCATCATTAATGTAATGAGAACAATAAAGATTCTCAAAATAATCCTTCACTTTGTGAAGTAATATTTGTCATCGATTTGACATGAGATTTTATAAAGCACATATAGATGATTATGGTCCATTCATGACTACGGGTTAGATTCCCGGGAGATCCCCCTGCATATTTACTTTGGGACTACGGGTTAGATTCCCGGGAGATTCCCCTGCATATTTACTTTGGGACTACGGGTTAGATTCCCGGGAGCTTCCCCCTGCATATTTAAATCTACGGGACGGCATCCCGGGAGCTCCCCTTGCACGTGCTATGTTTTAAAACTGAGAGTGCGGGATACCAAGAGATCCCAGAATTATTATTAAGGATACCAAGAGATCCTAGAATTATTATTGAGGATACCAAGAGATCCTCGGGATACCAAGAGATCCCCGAACGATTTATTGAGGATACCAAGAGATCCTCGGGATACCAGTAGATCCCCGATGTTAAATATCCGGTTGTGGTTTATACCTCTATTCATTGTTTGTGTTTGTTCTCTGTTACTGTTTTACTTATTATCTTGCTACATTATCGGTGTGATTAATCTCATATTGTCTCCTCATTATCATATTGATTATTATGTTATATCTCAGTAGGGCCCTGACCTTCCTCGTCACTACCCAACCGAGGTTAGGCTTGGCACTTACTGAGTACCGCTGTGGTGTACTCACGCCTCTTCTGCGCATGTTTTTCATGTGCAGGTCCAGGTACTTCNGATCCAAAGGTCCATTTTTAGTTCTAGAGATCGAAATTTAATTTCGAGACTTCCAGAATTTAAATCATGAATTATAGGACTGATCTGGAAAGTTTGGTCTAATTTCATCAAGTCGCGATTGGGTTTTTGACACGAAACATGAATTAATTGTTTAACGAGCGAAATAGTTATTGAACTGAGCAAATGAGCACCAAATTGTGTTTCGATTGAAGGAATAGGTTCGTATTATTATTTGTGACTCATAGGAACAAGAATCGTCGAATTCCGAGTTCGTATGATGGAGTTATAGCATTTTTAGTGAAATAAAAAGCTACTGCAATTTTCTGGGGCAAAACTGGTATTTCCGCTTCTGCGATGAACAGTAACCGCAAAAGCGGATGAACAGTGTTTTCGCTTCTGTGGTGAACAGTACCGCAGAAGCGGTGAACAGTAAAATCGCACCTGCGGTGAACAGTAACCGCAGATGCGAAAATAACAGACAGTGTATATTTCGAGCAGTCCGCTATTTTTCTCATTTTTGGAGCTATGGAGCTCGGATTGAAGCGATTTTCGAAGCGATTTTTACCATATAAAATGGGGTAAGTGTTCTTAACTTAATTTTGGTTGTATAACTTGAATCTATTACGAGTTTTGACGTTTAATCTGAGAATTTTGTTGAAAATGGTAGAAAACCCTCTTGGATAGAATCAATGATTTGAGGGTCGAAATGATATGGGAATTTTATAAATTTTGTATGGTTAGACTCGTGAGAGTACGAGGTTTCTGGAAAAATAAATTTTACTCGGTTCCGAGACGTGGGGCCCGAGGGGTATTTTGGTCATTTTACATAATTTCGCGTATTAGCTTAGGATTTAATTGTAGAATCAATTACTTGAATTATTATTTACATTATGCAACTTAATTGAATAGATTTGAGACATTTGGAATCAAATACTCGTGGCAAGAACGTAATTTTGGATTGAATTTTGAGCCGGTTCGAGGTAAGTGGCTTGTCTAACCTTGTGTGGGGGACTTTGTCCCTTAAGATATGAAATTGGTAATTGAGTGCCTTGTACGTGAGGTGACGAGCACGTACTTGAGCTAATTGTTGAAAATCCGAATTTTACTTAAAAATACTTGAGTTGAGTTTCTTTCGTATTTGCTTTATCCTACTTGCTATTATAGCCCGTGCTAGTATAGAAAACCATGTTTAGTGGACTAAACTTGCCTATTTGCTTAAAATGCCTTGTTTGCACTCTATGAAGCATATTAGGCTAGAATCTACTATTATTTGCCATGAGTTTGGTAATTATTTGATAGTTGGAGCTGTTGTTGTATTGATGTACTTCACTTCTGAATATTCTCTGATTGTGGTTGCATATTTACTTTGGGACTACGGGTTAGATTCCCGGGAGATCCCCCTGCATATTTACTTTGGGACTACGGGTTAGATTCCCGGGAGATCCCCCTGCATATTTACTTTGGGACTACGGGTTAGATTCCCGGGAGCTTCCCCCTGCATATTTAAATTTGGGACTACGGGACGGCATTCCGGGAGCTCCCCTTGCACGTGCTATGTTTTAAAACTGAGAGTGCGGGATACCAAGAGTTCCCAGAATTATTATTGAGGATACCAAGAGATCCTTGAATTACTATTGAGGATATCAAGAGATCCTCGGGATACCAAGAGATCCCCTAACGATTTATTGAGGATACCAAGAGATCCTCGGGATACCAGTAGATCCCCGATGTTAAATATCCGGTTGTGGTTTATGCCTCTATTCATTGTTTGTGTTTGTTCTCTGTTACTGTTTTACTTATTATCTTGCTACATTATCGGTGTGATTAATCTCATATTGTCTCCTCATTATCATATTGATTATTATGTTATATCTCAGTAGGGCCCTGACCTTCCTCGTCACTACCCAACCGAGGTTAGGCTTGGCACTTACTGAGTACCGCTGTGGTGTACTCACGCCTCTTCTGCGCATGTTTTTCATGTGCAGGTCCAGGTACTTCCGGCCGTGCGTACTATTAGTGATCCAGGAGATATCTACCAGAGACTTTGAGGTATATCTGCCACGTCCGCAGACCAGGAGTCTCTATCTTATTCCAGCTGTAGTATTTGACTTTCCCCTTTCTTTCGGTTGTGTAGACATTCCGGAGTTAGAGCCGTATCATATACTTCTGTAGCCTGTGTTGCCCGTGAGATTCCGGGTTTTGGGATTTTTGATTCAGAAATTGTAGTGTTGAAGTGTATGTGCCAAGCGGCAAGTTATATACATTTCCTTAAGCTATTTAACTTTTAATCTAATATTTTCGTATCAGTTGTTACTTCCGCACTGTTAGGCTTACCTAGTCATCGTGACTGGGTGCCGTCATGACATGTTCACGGATGGTGAACTGGGGTCGTGACAATGTGACAACATCTGATTTATGAATGCATATTCATTCTTGGAAGAATATGAACGTGCTAGTGGTAGTGAATATACCACACTCACCTCTAGAAGGAGGTTTGAGATGATATAAGAAGATAATGTCATTATTATGGCATAAATGGCCATTGGTCACGTACCTATTGTACGCCAAAATATTTTGGCAATATGATTATTAAATGACAACAATAATGCAAGAAACATATCTTGCATATAATTTTGACCATGACCATAATGGTATAATTTTCTCCTTGAAAGAAGTATATGACCATATGGATGTTGATGAATATGTGGTAGTACAAAATTAATTGAGAGCTCTGGAAGAGCCAATTATCACTATTTTGGAGAAATAAAATTGATTATCAATAAGATATTGTGTTGTAGTAAGTCTCAAAGAAACTTATTTAGTTTCTAAAGTATTTGCGAAAGCTGTTGGTTATATTGAGACTATAAATAAAGGAAAAATTTAATATCTTCTATTACTACAACTTGTAACGGGATAATATGTATGTGAAAAGCTACCCGCTTTATTTTTCAATTTGTACTACATAAATAAAATAGTGCCACAATAAAGTGGATGTTTATTGATATAAAAACTCATATCATAATAAACTTGGAGTTTATTAATAATTGCACATGTCATGGTGTAAACCTGAACTTTATCAATATTGATAATTTACCAGTTGGCATAACTAGTTTAACCATATCAATTTAAGTATAATGTGCAAAAATAAAAGAGAGTTCATATGAGTAAATATTAAAGAACTAGAAAGTTCTTTATGAATTCTCTTACGTTGCTTGTTCTTATTAATTAATAGACCAACTAAAATTGGGATTGAATCCCATGAATGTTGGAAATATCAAAGGTGAATATGGGCCCATTCATCTGCAATGTATACCACATAAGATGCATCTATGAGATGGTTACATGTGCAATTATTATTAAACGCAACATGGTGTTTTCTAGGTAACTTGCTCAATAATTAGATTTAGAGCATAATTTTCAGATTTTTTATTCAAGATAGTTCATCTTGATAAGTTGGTTCACATCACAGTTGGTTTAGCAAAATAATTTATTGAGTGCTTCCACTTAATAGCTAAACAATTGCTTATGAGAACACAGGTATCTATATCAGTTTGATATACGTTATATACCAAAGTATATTATTTTCTCCCCTCACAAGTGGTTCAGGGTCAGGAACTAAATAATTCCATCTTATTATTATTGATGTGCGGTGTATATTTTGATTAATACCATAACGCACAAAAATGAGTTCTCAAAGTCGAGGAAAACAAGTTAGTTTTTCTAACACGAGGGGGAGATATGATAAATAGTTGAGAAAAAGTTACGTGGAATGAATTATTATTTCTACATTTAGATCCTCGAATAAGATAATATGAACTTGAAGTTCATAAAAAGATAATTCATTTGCAATATATTACAAAGCATACCAGACGCATTTGCTGACCCAAAGAAAGTAACTATATTCTCATTGGAAATGCTCATATTAAGTCCTAGAAGGACAAAGTCTATGGTATGCTTAAAATGTATAGACAGATCGGTTTCAAATAAACTTCTTGCTAAAGAAGATGAGCAAATGATCATAATAAAGGAGGCAAGTGATCTAGAAGATCACATGACATAAAACTTCATGAAATCTCAGGAGAGATTCAGGTACCTAAAAATATGAATAAAGAGATCTCTATGTCATGTCTTTATGAAAAAAAAGCCGAAACCGATATAAATTGTTCGTCAACGGAACATAGCGCTAAATATAGATGAGGACCTCAAGTCTGTCGAATACAGACACAAAAATATTGGCCAAATAGAAGAGACACAATTCAAATAGAATTGGTTTCATATGAAAGATAAGTATTTGGACCTGCAGTTCAAACACTTGAAAATATAAAGTCAATGATACGTGCAATCAGTTTTCGATATCTTATTTGTATAGCATGACATGAAAACTTGATATGCATCTAATTAAAATTTATTATATGACTTAACTTATATGACAATCCTTGAAGGATTTAAATCGCTTAAAGCATATACAATTCTTGGTCTTGAAGTACCACATCCTAAGTGCAATTTGTGCACATATGTATCTTGCTATAACTATAAGCATGATAATATGATAGCGAGAATCTCTATGGAGATATTGAAAAGGCCATTCAAAGGCATTTTATGAATATTTCAAGGTGCAACATATTCATTCAAGTTCATATGACTGATTTATTTATCAAATCTATACCAACGATCTATTAAAGATGGTGCACAAGATTGGAATGTGAAGGCTCAAGGATGTGAATTGATGCTCTCATCAGGAGGAGCTAATACGTGTTGTACTCTTTTTTCCTTACAAGATTTTGTCCCGATGGGTTTTCCTTGCAAGGTTTTTAACGAGGCAGTCAAAAGGCGTATTGTACATATGTGTACTCTTTTTCTTTTTCTAGAATTTTTTTCCCATTGGGTTTTATTTTAGTTAAGGTTTAACGAGGCACATCATCTGTTGAATAAACATTCAAGGGGAGTGTTATAAATAGAATTCTATTTAAGGTGAATGTCTATATTTTAGAGAAATCTTACGGTTTGTTACTTGGTGGCTAAGTGACTTTTTCCCTATAAATAGATGGGTTCTATTCTATTGTAAATCATCTCAAAAATTCAATAAGAATTCCCTCTTTCTCTTTCTCTGCATATTGCTCTTGTTCTTTATTGTTTCATAACAAATAGCTAGATTTACAAGTGGTAATTGAAAAATAGTCATAGTTTCAAAAGTTATCGAAATTTAGCCAATTTTCATGTAAAGATAAATCTTAACAAAAATACTATCCAAAATTCGGAAAATATTTCAGCATAATATGTTGAATTTTTTACACGTGAACTTCCGGCATAACATGCTTCAATTTGATAATGTGACGGAGTTCCAGAATTCATACACAGGTGCTCCAATTATGCTTGAATTTCATAATATGGTGGAGTTCCAATACAATATGCTGGAGATTCATACACAGGTGCTCCAATCCAATCTCCGGTATATTATGCTGAACTTTCTTTGTGCTGTAGTTCCAGCATAATATGTTGGAAGTTCATACACAGGTGCTCCAATCTCCAGTATATTATGCTGGAACTTTCCGTGTTGCAGCAAAATAGTGGCTATTTTTCAAGGACTTTGCAAACGCTCTCTATTTTTCAATTACCAGTCCAAAATTTGGCTAGTCCGTGCTATTTTAACCTAGAAATTGCCCTATTTCCGTCGAAAAAACCCGATTGAAGTCGGTCGAAAAAGGCCTATTTCCGACCGAAATCAACTGAAACACAGAGGACGCTAAATGACTCGTCGATAAGAGCCACCGAGGACGGTATTTTTTTTATTTAAATAAAAATAAAAATATCAATTCCGAACGAGAGCGGTCGGTAAATTAATTTAAAATTATAATATAAAGAACACTAAATGACCGACGTTGGTCGGAAATTAAATAATTTAGAAAAAATATATTTTAAATATTCTGCCCGATGTCGGTCAAAAATTTAGATAATACTGGAAAAATTATAAACATACCGTCCGTCTTCCGTCAAAAATTAACAATTTATGAGAAATTTTTCTCAACATTTGTGACTGAAGTCGATCGGTAATTAAAAAATTGAATATTTTTTATATAAACCGGCCGACTTCAGTCGGTTTTCTGGGTAAAATCTGGGCAAAAATAGCCTATTTTATCGCTGCCCCACTTGCCAAAACAAGAAAACTGTACCAAACGCCTAATTTTAGCATATTTTACCGTCAAAATGCTTTCAATTAGCCAATACTACGTTAAATTAATCAAAACTACTTTAAATCCACCAAAACACGTTCAAACTCCTAGTACAACAATAATCAAAGTAAAATATTAAACAGGAACTAAAACAAGTCAATAAATTATTATTTTCAGTACAAACCATCAAAAGCATTCGCAATCATATCATGAAATCCACATAATTCTGAACATTATTCTCCATTAACCTACTATTTTAACCAACAATCATATTTTGAAATATTTCATTACTATCATCAATCTCACTGTGATTAGTCCACATAAAATAATTATCTATAAATTCCCTACTATAAAGATGAGTCTTAACCAGATCTGGTTTTAACAATGGTATATATTTGCACTTCACACAAGGATACCTAATCAAACCATCAATTTGAAATGCCAAAAGTGATATTGCATGTCTAATAAACACATCAACCCCTTGAACTGTAACGACACAAAGGGTCATCACCTGTTTTCTCACTCATTCAATGTCTCCGAGGCCTTGAAAACCTCATTTAGGCTTGCCTTGATTTGCGTGCGCAGTTCGGGCGCGTAGCCGGGAAGCTTAAATATGAATTCTGTGTAAAAATTGATGAATTTTGATATTATTATGATTAAAGTTGACTTTGATCAACATTTTGGATAAACGGACCCGGACCCGTGATTGGACGGTCCCGGAGGGTCCGTAGAAAAACATGAGACTCGGACATATGCCCGGAGTCGAATTCCGAGGTCGAGAGCCCGAGAAATGAATTTTTCTGTGAAATTGTTTTTCAGAAATTAATATGGAAATTTGAAAAGGAAATTGATTAGAACGTGTTGGTATCGGGCCCGTATTTTGGTTCCGGGCCCCGGTACAGGTCTTATATGTGGTTTAAGCGCTTTCTGTGAAATTTGGTTGAAATCGGACGTCATTTGACGTGTTTCGGACCTAAATATCTAAAAACGAAAGTTTATGAAGTTTGATGAAAAAGTGATGATTTTGAGGTTTAATTCATTGATTTTGATGTTATTTTGGCGATTTGATCGCACGGTTAAGTTCGTAGGATGTCGTCGGGTTAGTGTGTACGATTGGTTAGGAGCCCCGAGGGCTCGGGAGTGTTTTCGGAGGTGTTCGGGATGGTTTTGAACTTAGGAAGGCATCAGATTTTTCTGCAATTTTTACACAGAAGAATCCTTCTTCGCGTTCGCAATACCCCTTCGCGTTCGGATAGCTTTGAGGCCACCCTTCTTCGCGTTCGCGTTGAGGCCATCGCGATCGCGATGCTTTGATTTTTCCTTCTCCGCGTTTGCGTGATGGTCGACGCGTTCGCGTAGGCCAATTGTTTGGACCCCCCAGTGCTTCCTCTTCGCGTTTGCAATCCTTCCCTCGCGAACGCGTAGCTTGCCAGCTCCCCCTTATTCGCGAACACGACACTCCTGTCGCGAACGCATAGAAAAAAAATGCCCAGTGATTTTTTTAAAAAGTTTCAGAACAGTAGCTCGGGTTTTATTCCAAATTTCTCACGAACTCTCTTCTCCCCTAAGCTCTAGGAATCCATTGAAGCTTCCTTTCATCAAGACCTCTTGGGTAAGTAAATTTCCACTCATTTCCTTCATTTTCCTTCATTAATTAGTAAATTTCTAAGCCTAAATCATGTCATCTAGGGTTGAAATTGGGGGAATTAGGTAGAATTAGGGCTTTTTGATTTTTCTTGATTTAGACCTCGTTTTGGGGTCGAATTTGAAAACAAATTGTATATCCGGGCTCGTGGGGGAATGGGTGATGTGAAATTGGTTCGAACCTCGGGTTTTGACCAAGCGGGCCCGGGGTCGATTTTTGAAATTTGGGAAGAAGACTTAGAAAACTATATTTAGGCATTGGGTTTGATTTGTTTAGCTTATATTAATGTTGTAAAGTCGTTATTTCATAGATTTGATTGAGTTGGAGCCGAATTCGAGAGAAAAAGCGATCGTTGTGGATTGATTTAGCCGTGGAAGTTGAGGTAAGTGTTTGGTCTAACTTTGGCTTGAGGAAATAGGAGTAGAGTCTTACTTGCTAATTGCTATTTGTCGAGTACGGTGTATAGGCATGGTGACGAGTATCTATACGCTGGTGTCTAGCATGACCGTGTGTCCTTATATTGAGATTATCCTGAACTTGTTGTGATTATCCCATGCTTATTCGATGATTTCTATATACTGTAAAGAGCATGAGACAGAGATTATGATTATTAGACTCCGTGGAGCATTGGCTTGAGTTGTGTTGCGAATTGTGAAGGTATATGAGATGAAATGATTCTTTGGAGCTATGGCTCAAATGATAAAGTGAGTTATAGAGTAAGAAATGAAAGCAAAAGAAAGAGATATTGGTTATTCCCTTGCCGGGACGTTTTATTGATATGATGATTTTCTCCCTCGCCGGGATATTGAGTTATTGACTTTTCTCCCTTGCCGGGATTAAGGGTGTTATTGTGTTCCCCTGCCGGAATTTCTTTCACTAATTGTTTACTCCCTTGCCCCTTATTTTCGACTGTTTCCTGGGTGAGGATTAATAATATAAATATATGGATCGGGTTGCGCGCCGCAACAATGATAAATGATATATACGTGGATCGGGTTGCACGCCGCAACAATACTAAATGATTTATGGATCGGGTTGCACGCCGCAACAGTGATGATTATGGATTGGGTTGCACGCCGCAACAGTGATGAATATGGATCGGGTTGCACGCCGCAACAGTGATGATTATGGATCGGGTTGCACGCCGCAATAGTGATGATTGAGGATCGGGTTGCGCGCCGCAACAAGTTATAGCTTAAGTGTGTTTATTCCGGATTCAAGTTACTGTTGGCTGTTATAATCTTAGAATTTAGACTCCTTGTTTATAATTGTTGCCTCCCCACAGCATGCTCCCTCTCCCTTATAAACTGCTTATTTCCTGTTTATTTTTTTTGCAATATATATATCGTAACTGTACAGGTTTAACTGGTAGTCTGGTCTAGTCTCGTCACTACTTCACCGGGGTTAGGCTAGGCACTTACCAGCACATGGGGTCGGTTGTGCTGATGCTACACTCTGTGCATCTTTTTGCACAGATCACAGCGCCAGAGCAGCAGCTTTTGGACAGCAGTAGAGGATTCGAGAGCTGACTTCAGTCCAGGGACATTCGAGGTAGCCTTGCTGACGTCCGCAGGCCCGGAGTCCCTTTCTATTTTATTCAGTTTGTTATCATTTGTACCGAAGCAGACAGTTTTATGTTTCTTTCGAACCTTGTATTTAGTATTCTCTAGACGTTCGTGAGCATTGTGACACCAGTCTTGGGTAGAGGATTTTGTTAAACTTCCGCATTTCTTTCAGTTAAATATATTTGAGACTTCCGTTTTATTATTAAATGCTTCATTGTTTCTAATATTGACGATGTTTGCTAAAAGAGGTAATTGATAATTGGCTTGCCTAGCTCCTACTAGCAGGCGCCATCACGACCCCCGAGGGTGGGAAATCCGGGTCGTGACAAGTTGGTATNAGGTGTTTGCGATGTTATTTACGATGTGTAATTGAATTGAATAGATTTGAGCCATTTGGAGTCGGATACTCGTGGCAAGAGCGTGGTTTCTAGTTGATATTGAGCCGGTTCGAGGTAAGTGGCTTGTCTAACCTTGTGTGGGGGACCTCTTCCCCTTAGGACATGATATTTAATATTTGAAAGCCTCGTACATGAGGTGACGAGCGCGTACTTGAGCTAATTGTTGAAAATCCGAATTTTACTTAAAAATACTTGAGTTGAGTTTCTTTCGTATTTGCTTTATCCTACTTGCTATTATAGCCTGTGCTAGTATAGAAAAGCATGTTTAGTGGACTTACTTTCCTATTTGTTTAAACTGCCTTGTTTGCACTCTATGAAGCATATTAGGCTAGAATCTACTATTATTTGCCATGAGTTTGGTAATTATTTGATATTTGGAGCTGTTGTTGTATTGATGTACTTCACTTCTGAATATTCTCTGATTGTGGTTGCATATTTACTTTGGGACTAAGGTTTAGATTCCCGGGAGATCCCCCTGCATATTTACTTTGGGACTACGGGTTAGATTCCCGGGAGATCCCCCTGCATATTTACTTTGGGAGTACGGGTTAGATTCCCGGGAGATCCCCCTGCATATTTACTTTGGGAGTACGGGTTAGATTCCCGGGAGATCCCCCTGCATATTTACTTTGGGAGTACGGGTTAGATTCCCGGGAGATCCCCCTGCATATTTACTTTGGGACTACGGGTTAGATTCCCGGGAGCTTCCCCCTGCATATTTAAGTTTGGGACTACGGGACGGCATCCCGGGAGCTCCCCTTGCACGTGCTATGTTTTAAGACTGAGAGTGCGGGATACCAAGAGATGCCAGAATTATTATTGAGGATACCAAGAGATCCTAGAATTACTATTGAGGATACCAAGAGATCCTCGGGATACCAAGAGATCCCAGAATTATTATTAAGGATACCAAGAGATCCTAGAATTATTATTAAGGATACCAATAGATCCTCGGGATACCAAGAGATCCCCGAACGATTTATTGAGGATACCAAGAGATCCTCGGGATACCAGTAGATCCCCGATGTTAAATATCCGGTTGTGGTTTATACCTCTATTCATTGTTTGTGTTTGTTCTCTGTTACTGTTTTACTTATTACCTTGCTACATTATCGATGTGATTAATCTCATATTGTCTCCTCATTATCATATTGATTATTATGTTATATCCCAGTAGGGCCTCGAACTTCCTCGTCACTACCTAACCGAGGTTAGGCTTGGCACTTACTGAGTACCGCTGTGGTGTACTCACACCTCTTCTGCGCATGTTTTTCATGTGCAGGTCCAGGTACTTCCGGCCGGGGCACTATTAGTGATCCAGGAGACATCCCAGAGACTTTGAGGTATATCTGCCACGTCCGCAGACCAGGAGTCTCTATCTTATTCCAGCTGTAGTATATGACTTTCCCCTTTCTTTCGGTTGTGTAGACATTCCGGAGTTAGAGCCGTATCATATACTTCTAGCTGTGTTGCCCGTGAGATTCCGGGTTTTGGGATTTTTGATTCAGAAATTGTAGTGTTGAAGTGTATGTGCCAAACGGCAAGTTATATACATTTCCTTAAGCTATTTAACTTTTAATCTAATATTTTCGTATCAGTTGTTACTTCCGCACTGTTAGGCTTACCTAGTCATCGTGACTGGGTGCCGTCATGACATGTTCACGGATGGTGAACTGGGGTCGTGACAGGTTTCACTGTAACTAAAATGGCAACTACATCTGAAAAGTAGGTCATTAAAGAAGTAGTTATAAGTATATAGGATTTATGCATGAAAATGATTTGTTTATTCCTATAAACAGTTACCAAAGATAGTGCCGTCAGTTAACTTTTCCGCCTCTTCCAAGAACAAAAAACCATTTGAGAATTCTTGGGTGGAAATGTCTGTTTTAGATTCCTTGATGATAGTGTTGTCAGTAAAAGCTATTTCAACTACTTTGTGAACCGAGGAGTAGTTTGGATTGACACGATCTAGGCGACCATTGATAATGAAGTAACTCCTGCTTGGTTCAAAGAAGTCTTTCCATTTCTCTACATGCTTATTAAAAAGTGTTGCTTGGATCTTTGTCCCCTATAAAGGTGCAACAAACATTTTATGCTTTCAAGAAAGACAATATAAATTAGTAAAGTATACATTATAAATGTAAAAAGTATTACCTCTTCATCAACTA
The DNA here is from genome assembly GCF_001879085.1 of Nicotiana attenuata. Classification (NCBI taxonomy): domain Eukaryota; kingdom Viridiplantae; phylum Streptophyta; class Magnoliopsida; order Solanales; family Solanaceae; genus Nicotiana; species Nicotiana attenuata. The sequence continues at coordinate 38,039,804 of NC_031989.1, forward strand.
ATATAAGAGTTTTGAAAACACCTTCGTTCCTTTGGTTTTTGTATGGAATTACTTTACTCCTTCGAACAACAAAGACTTTTATAACCCAGTCAGAGGAGTATTTTGGTACCTTGCTAATAGGTAAGCATTGTTTCGATAATTCTACTTCAGTCGCCATTTGAACTTAGCCTGTAATGGTTAGATGGATGCATGGACGAAGGTAAAATAATATAATAGTAACGATCTTGATGTTTCCATTATGATTTATTGTATCATTTCCAATAGACAATAGATTATAGCATTCGTAATGGCAGACAAATAGTGCTGGCAATAGCGTTTGGTAATGCAGTGTAAAGATTGGAATAACTTTAATAACTACAAACTTAAGTATTAATTAGTTTTTAAAATTAAAGAAGTAAAGTATTACCACTAATTGTTTGAGCGAGTAGTCTTGGGAACCTGTTAGAAGAGTAGTAAAGTAATTAGTATTGTAGCGACTAATTAACTTTATGTTTAGGAAAATATCTACTCAAAGTAGAATAGCGTGAGTCTACAATATATGTTCCTAAATCTTGTTCTTAGGAAAATATTAATAGCACGAGCATTCAGAAAATGTTTGGTTGAAAGTGAATTATAACATAAAGTGTGAGAAATCCATGAGTGTACAGGAAGTCCATTAGCTTCCCCAATTTATTATTTGGCTAATGCAGAAGCTATGCGCATGAAGGAACCATTAAGGACCACACCTGGTCTTTGAATATGCATCATAATTAAGGTGTAGAACTATCATGAATAATTATCACATTACTATATTATTGCCAACTATGAAAGAAAATCTAAGACAACATGGAAACTGAAGCATAGAAAAATTCAAAACAGTTCTTTAGTTATCTATGGATATCAGGATAATGGGTAGTAAGAACTTAATATACCTTGACATTTGCTGTGAAGCAGGTACATTAGAAAATTTAAATATCAGAAGCGTAGTTTAATGGGTGTGTAATAGTTTCCAGTATAAATAACATAACTCAAATCGATGATGTAGTGTATATAATTTTGCTGTTAAGTTCATTATAAGGGAAATAACTGCAAGCAATTGGATGATGAAGCAAATCAACGCTTAAAAATTACTATATTACATGGGTACGAATACATTATCCATAGCAGAAAGAGAGACTATTACATCATATGTAAGGGCAAACATATAGTAAGGTAAAACTCTAGGTGAAATTGTAAGTTAGTATCTACAAGATATATGTATTCTACATATATTGCAACCAACATTATAGGGACAAATGAGAGAAATACTAATGTGCTAACAGCTGGAACACAACTTAATGGGATTGGAACTGGTATCTCATAGACATAGAAATACTCATAGTAATGGCAGGAGGCTGTAGTGTTGAATTTTTTTTGTAACTATAGGCAGCCTAACCTATTAACATTGACTGTTCATAAGTTTCTTTTCCTTTTTTCAATCTTTTTTTGATATCGTTTCGGTTGGAGAGGGTAACGGGTACTTNCCCCTGTTTCGTCATTCTTCCTCAACTCCCATCCTAGTTTTGTCTACCCCCTCATGTTTCCCTCTCCAACCCCCATGACTAAGAAGAAAAAGAAAAAGAAAAAAGAAAAAGAAGAAGAAAAGAGAGCTACTGGGTCTTGTAAAAATCACAATTATTGACCTTTTGAAAAAGCTTGAAAATTTGATCGGGTTGTTGATTTTGGTATTCCATGACCTAGAAAATTAATTTGAATTCGTGATTATTGTTGAGTAAAAATTTACTAAAAATATGCTGAAATTTTGGTGATTAATTTTGATAAAATTCAAAAAAACGCCATTAACAAGTTTGAAGCTTTGGATTTGAACTTGAATTTGAAATTTGTATAAGGATGTTAAAAATCGGCAAAGAATTGAATCTATAGTTTGGGAAGAAGGTACTTGTGGTGGAAGGGTCGGTGGTAGTATGGTGGTGGAGGAGATGATGGGATTGGGAAGATGAGGGGGAGTGCTTCTTTTCTGTTTTTTTTTCTTTGGAAAAGGGGGGGGGGGGGGGAGACAGAGGTTTTCTTTTTCAGTTTTTTTTTCCTCGATTTATGACACGTGTCAGATGCTCATTGGCGCGTGTAATAGCAATCTTTAAGCAGATATGGTCAAACACCGAAGTGGTGTGTAATTGATACACTTTTAAAAGTTTTGGTGTGTAATATTATTCTCGCATTTAACATGTGTGTAAGAGGGATTTGGGTACAAGGTCGATAGGTAAAGTATGCATTTTGCCTATTTTTAAATCTATACATCCTCAAATGCAACACTAATTTTTGTTTTGTGAAAGCATTTTGTTTTAAGATCGAAATGATTTGTCTCGTGTTAGAGAAAATCTACGTTCTTGTTCAATCATTCGATAATATTATGTACATAGTCTCTCCAATCGTCGAACTTCAACAAATAATTATTTGGTACTTATCATATCGGGTCACCATAGGCATAAACATAAAAAATAAAATTTAAAAAGCTTTGAATATTTTCACATCAACACTAGTTGAAAAGAATAAAAAGAATAAAAATAAAACCTAATATTGAATATGTAGCGGAAGATTGTCTACGATTAGTTTACGAAATGAGGTCTATCCAAATGCACAAAATATAGAGAACGACATTAAAATGGCGAACTTATAACAAAAGGAAAAGGGAGTGTATATGTATTATAAATGTCCAACTCCACGTATTAGAATATATTCTCCGTGAGATACATACCTAAGCTATATTATTAGTAAGGGGGCGACATAAAGTTAAGATAAAAGTCTTGCATGTGAGGAGGTTGAATAATAAAGTATTGTTAAAGGTTGTTTGCGGTATTGCTTGATGTTCTGTATCTCATCGTTCGTCTTCTATGTATAGTCGTCCGAGTCCTTGGAAACCAGTTGTCACAATCTCGAGCCTAGGCCCACACGATAAAGTGCGTGTACCATTTGAACTTATGCTATGCCTTATAAGATTCTTCACTTTCCTCCCCCATTCCAATGTGGTATTTACCTAAGATGATACGTGCATCCCTTATTCAGAAGCTTGCCAGCCTAAAAGTCTGGCATTCCTGCTTGACCCTCCCTCATCAGCCCGCCCACCGTCATGGACATCATAAGGCTGATGAGGGCGGGTCAAGCATGACTGGCAGACTTTTAGCTGACAAGCTTATGAAGAAGGGGTGCACATGTCATCTTAGGCGAATCTCACATTGGAATGGGAGAGGAAAGTGAAGAACCTTATAAGACATGACATAAGTTCACATGGTACGTGCGCTTTTGGGGCTCGATGTGGCACAACCCAAAAAATACGTGTCGGCCTAGGCCTAAAGTGGACAATACGTGTCATGGGCTTGGGTCGTGACGCCAATTCAAGCCTAGGTCTAAGTGTTTTAACCGTTGGGCCGATATCCTCTCCCCCGATCTCGTAGAGGTTTTTCCTTTAGACCCAATCAAAGAGGGTTGATATGAACTGAGATGAGGCTAAGAATGCGGGTGCATGGCCCATGTGCTGTATTGCTGGGTCGGCCTTTGATGTTTACTAATAGGGATTTTTTCATTCCTATACACTATACGAAACTTTATTACAAAAAATATCCCTATTTTCAATATTACCCGACCTGGACACATTTTTCCTACAGAATCTATACAAATCGTTTAAAAAGGAATCCTTTATGCTATAACATTTCTTTTTTAGGAGCGAGAATTTGGGATAGTAAAGGATTCTACCGAGATTTTTTGAAACGCATTACTCGCGATTAATTAGGCCTAAAATTATTCCGTTTCTCTCACAATTTCGATACTCTGTTTTGCGGATACTCTGTTTTTCACTATATATTCTGGTTTCACAAGCAAAATCGTATCAATTATCTACAATTATACTGAATCACGTGCAATAATGTCGAAAATAGCTATTATGCTTCGGCTAGATGGTAATTGGGATAGCTTTGGGAGATACGGGGATTTTCATATCGACGGGATTGTAATCTGGGAAGATGCAACTTATAGCCAATTGATTTCTACAATCGCAGAGCATAAAATGATTGATACATCAGAAAAAATAATCGAAATCAAGTACATTATCAACGAAAATTGTCCGCCAATGGAAATTAGGAACGATATGGGAGTTCTAGTATACATGGAGACGAAAAAGGAAAACATGAGCTTAGGAATGTATCCGCCATGTATAACAGTGCGGGATTTTGATTTGGAATGCAGTATGTCTATGTCGAACGCAATTGCAGGTTTGATCTGTTATACCAGTGGTAAAATTTATTTTTATCTCATGCGTGCTACAATGTTTCTACAATATTTATATAAAAAAACTACATAACATGTGTAGATCAAAATAAGTATTGAATTTCATTTGTTCTACAAATTTTCTAAATAAAAACTACATAACATGTGTATATAAATTTTTATGAATATGTAAATCCTGGATTTTATTGGTCTACAATTATTCTACAAAATATCTACAATATATTTCATAATAGTATTTAGCTTTAATTGATTGCAGGTTCATCTGGAACACTGAAGTTGATTGATATGCCAACAGCTCCTGAGATAGTGGAATATGAAAGTATAATCATAACAGAAAATACACCAACTGTTATTGAAGTAGGCCAAGTATACAAAGACAAGAAAACAATTGCTAGTGCAATGAAGCACTATTCTGTCATGAACAAGTTCCAATTTAGGGTGAAAAAGGTCTAATGCTAGAAGGTATGAACAGTTCAATGGTTAAAGATCATGTCTTTGTTTATTTTGTAGTTTATTTATATTTTTTTGTTCTTCAGCATTTGTAATATCTTTGTATACAATTTGTAGATAATTTGTAGTTTCTTTGTATATAAATTATTAAATATAATATCTTCATTGTTTAAATTTTTTTTGTTCTGTAGCTACTGCCTGGTATGTGTTGGGGAAGATTGTACATGGCACTCAAAGTCCACCAGCATAAATGATTCAGCAACGTTCAAGGTTCGAAAATTCAACAGCTTGAACACATGCTCTTTGATGGACAATACCTACATACAACGCAAACATACTTTCATGGTAGTGGGTAGCATGGTTATTATACCAAAATATGCTGATCCTAAGACAATTTACACACCAAAAGACATTCAAACTGATATGTTTTCTGTACATGGCGTGAACTTAACATACATACAAGCTTGAGAGAAAAGGAAAAGGCTTTGGAATTTTTGAGAGGTCATTCTGTTGACTCCTAGTGTAACGACCCGCCCGGTCGTTTTTAGAATTTACACCCCATTCCCCTATTAACTGCTTCCTCTAAGTTCATTTCTACTATTTTGGCTTGCCGGAACGTTCGGTGTTGGGATTCGAAGTGTTTTGGGACACTTAGTCCCTAAATGAGAGCTTAAGAGTTGAAAAATGGTCAGTAATCGAAACTATGTGAAGACGGCCTCGGAATGGAAATCCGATGGTTCCGTTAGCTCCGTTAGGTGATTTCGGGGTTGGGAGGTGTTCGGAATATATTTTGGAAGTCCGTAGCTCATTTAGGCTAGAAATGCCGAAAACTAATATTTTGGCGATTTCCGGTTGATAGGTGAAATTTTGATCCGAGGGTCGGAACAGATCTCCGGAAGTTTCTGTAGCACCGTCATGTCATTTGGGATACGTGTGCCAATTTTCAAGTCATTCGGACATGTTTTGGTCGGGTTTTTGATCGAATGTGTGTTTTTGAAGTTTTAAAAGAACTTAGGCTTGAATTCGATGTAATTTGATGATTTGGGTGTTAGTCGAGGTGTTTTGATAATTGGAACAAGTTTGAATAACGTTATAGGATATGTTGGAACTTTTGGATGAGGTCCCGGGGGCCTCGGCTGTGTTTCGGATGCCCAACGGGTCATTTTTGGAAGATTTTTGTTGTTTTGAGCACAAACATGTAATGATCCAAAGGTCCATTTTTAGTTCTAGAGATCGAAATTTAATTTCGAGACTTCCAGAATTTAAATCATGAATTATAGGACTGATCTGGAAAGTTTGGTCTAATTCATCAAGTCGCGATTGGGGTTTTGACACGAAACATGAATTAATTGTTTAACGAGCGAAATAGTTAATGAACTGAGCAAATGAGCACCAAATTGTGTTTCGATTGAAGGAATAGGTTCGTATTATTATTTGACTCATAGGAACAAGAATCGTCGAATTCCGAGTTCGTATGATGGAGTTATAGCATTTTTAGTGAAATAAAAAGCTGCTGCAATTTTCTGGGGCAAAACTGGTATTTTCGCTTCTGCGATGAACAGTAACCGCAAAAGCGGATAAACAGTGTTTTCGCTTCTGCGGTGAACAGTACCGCAGAAGCGGTGAACAGTAAAATCGCACCTGCGGTGAACAGTAACCGCAGATGCGAAAATCACAGACAGTGTATATTTCGAGCAGTCCGCTATTTTTCTCATTTTTGGAGCTATGGAGCTCGGATTGAAGCGATTTTCGAAGCGATTTTTACCATATAAAATGGGGTAAGTGTTCTTAACTCAATTTTGGTTGTATAACTTGAATCTATTACGAGTTTTGACGTTTAGTCTGAGAATTTTGTTGAAAAGGATAGAAAACCCTCTTGGATAGAATCAATGATTTGAGGGTCGAAATGATATGGGAATTTTATTAATTTGGTATGGTTAGACTCGTGAGAGTACGAGGTTTCTGGAAAAATAAATTTTACTCGGTTCCGAGACGTGGGGCCCGAGGGATATTTTGGTCATTTTACATAATTTCGCGTATTAGCTTAGAATTTAATTGTAGAATCAATTACTTGAATTATTATTTACATTATGCAACTTAATTGAATAGATTTGAGCCATTTGGAGTCAAATAGTCGTGGCAAGAACGTGATTTTGGATTGAATTTTGAGCCGGTTCGAGGTAAGTGGCTTGTCTAACCTTGTGTGGGGGACTTTGTCCCTTAAGATATGAAATTGGTAATTGAATGCCTTGTACGTGAGGTGACGAGCGCGTACTTGAGCTAATTGTAGAAAATCCGAATTTTACTTAAAAATACTTGACTTGAGTTTCTTTCGTATTTGCTTTATCCTACTTGCTATTATAGCCTGTGCTAGTATAGAAAAGCATGTTTAGTGGACTTACGTGCCTATTTGCTTAAACTGCCTTGTTTGCACTCTATGAAGCATATTAGGTTAGAATCTACTATTATTTGCCATGAGTTTGGTAATTATTTGATATTTGGAGCTGTTGTTGTATTGATGTACTTCACTTCTGAATATTCTCTGATTGTGGTTGCATATTTACTTTGGGACTATGGGTTAGATTCCCGGGAGATCCCCCTGCATATTTACTTTGGGACTACGGGTTAGATTCCCGGGAGATCCCCCTGCATATTTACTTTGGGACTACGGGTTAGATTCCCGGGAGATCCCCCTGCATATTTACTTTGGGACTACGGGTTAGATTCCCGGGAGCTTCCCCCTGCATATTTAAATTTGGGACTACGGGACGGCATCCCGGGAGCTCCCCTTGCACGTACTATATTTTAAAACTGAGAGTGCGGGATACCAAGAGATCCCAGAATTATTATTGAGGATACCAAGAGATCCTAGAATTACTATTGAGTATACCAAGAGATCCTCGGGATACNTGGAGAGACTATTGTTTATCCAGACCAGCAGGGTCGCCATCATTGACTTGGGACCAGTTTGCAGAGTTGTTTTTGGAGAAGTTTCTCCCAGTTACTCAGCGAGAGGCTCTTCGCAGGCAGTTCGAGCGCCTCCAGCAGGGCTCTATGACAGTCACGCAGCATGAGACCCGGTTCATTGATCTAGCTCGCCATGCTATTGTGATAGTCCCCACCGAGAGAGAGAGAGAGAGGGTGCGGAGGTTTATTGATGGGCTGATCCAGCCGATCCGTCTCCAGATGGCTTTGGGAGCCGGGAGTGACATTTCGTTTCAGGAGGCGGCCAACAGGGCCCGTAGAGTTGAGATGGCTCTTGCACGGGGAGGTGGTCATGGGTCAGATAAGAGGCCCCGTCATGCAGGTAGATTCAGTAGTACCTCGTCTGGAGGTAGAGATTCTTATGGTAGAGGCCATCCTTCGAGGCCCTTTCAGTTAGCCCTACAGGTCTCTTATGGTACTTCAGGCGGTAGTGGGTCTCAGCCGCATTATTCTGATCAGCAGCCTATTAGTGCACCACCGCTTCAGAGCTTCCGAGGTGGTCATTCAGGTCGACAGGGTCAGTCTCAGTCTTCTCAGTTGCAGCATTCAGGCGGGTGCTATGAGTGTGGTGAGTATGGTCACATCAGGAGGGCTTGCCCGAGGTTGAGGGGTACTCAGTCACAGTAGCAGGGTCCTCGTCCTATGATTCAGGCAGCAGGTGATCCACAGGCCGCCCAGCCAGCTAGAGGCGGGGGTAGAGGCCATAGAGGTGGAGGTAGAGATCATAGAGGTGGAGCTCGGACCGCCAGAGGTAGAGGCCAGCCAGCAGCCGATCGTCCCAGGGATATGGTCCAGGGAGGTGGGGCCAAGCCCCGGTGTTATGCTCTTCCAGCCAGGCCAGAGGCTGAGTCTTCAGATGCAGTTATTACAGGTAATGTTCTGGTCTGTGATAGGGATGCTTCAGTGCTATTTGACCCTGGGTCTACGTATTCGTATGTGTCGTCCTATTTTGCACCCTACCTGGTTATGCCTAGTGATGCTTTGGGTATACCTGTTTATGTATCTACACCGGTGGGTGATTCTATAGTGGTCGACCGAGTTCATCGTTCTTGTGTGGTAGTGTTTGAGGGTCTTGAGACCCGTGTTGATTTATTGCTCTTAGACATGGTGGATTTCGACGTCATATTAGGGATGGATTGGTTGTCCCCGCATCATGCCATCTTGGATTGCCACGCCAAGACCATGACCTTGGCTTTACCAGATTTGCCCCATTTGGAGTGGCGAGGGACCCCAGGTCATGCCACTCGCAGTGTTATCTCATATGTGAAGGCTCGACGCATGGTCGAGAAGGGGTGTTTAGCTTATCTGGCGTATATTCGTGATTTCAGCGCAGAGGTCCCTTCTGTTGATTCTGTTCCTATTGTTCGGGAGTTCCCCGAGGTTTTCCCTTCAGACCTGCCGGGTATGCCGCCCGACAGGGATATCGATTTTTGTATTAATCTGGCTCCAGGCACGTAGCCCATTTCTATCCCGCCGTATCGCATGGCCCCGCCAGAGTTGAAAGAGTTAAAGGATCAGTTGCAGGATTTGCTTGAGAAGGGTTTCATCAGGCCCAGCATTTCGCCTTGGGGTGCGCCGGTGTTATTTCTGAAGAAAAAGGATGGTTCGATGAGGATGTGCATTGATTACCGGCAATTGAACAAAGTGACGATAAAGAACAAGTATCCACTGCCGAGGATTGATGATTTATTCGACCAGCTTCAGGGTGCCAGGGTATTGTCCAAGATTGACTTGCGATCTGGCTACCATTAGTTGAGGATTAGGGCATCCGATGTCCCTAAGACAGCATTCCGCACTCGGTACGGGCGTTATGAGTTTTTGGTCATGTCATTTGGGTTGACCAATGCCCCAGCAGCATTCATGGAGTTGATGAACCGAGTGTTCAGGCCATATTTGGACATGTTAGTGATAGTCTTTATTGATGATATTTTGGTATACTCCCGCAGCCAGGAGGAGCACGAGCAGCACCTCAGAGTGGTTCTTCAGACCCTGAGGGATAGTCAGTTATATGCCAAGTTCTCCAAGTGTGAGTTCTGGCTGAGTTCAGTAGCATTTCTGGGTCACGTTGTATCAGCAGAGGGTATTCAGGTGGACCCGAAGAAGATAGAGGCAGTCAAGAACTGGCCTCGACCAGCATCAGCCATAGAGATTCGGAGTTTCTTGGGGTTGGCAGGCTATACAGACGGTTCGTGGAGGGGTTTTCATCTATTGCAGCCCCGATGACCAGATTGACCCAGAAGGGTGCGCAGTTCAGATGGTCGGATGAGTGTGAGGCGAGCTTTCAGAAGCTCAAGACAGCTCTGACTACGGCACCGGTATTGGTTTTGCCCACAGGCTCAGGGCCTTATACAGTCTATTGTGATGCTTCCCGTATTGGACTTGGTGCAGTATTGATGCAGGATGGCAGAGTCATAGCCTATGCTTCGAGGTAGTTGAAGATCCACGAGAAGAATTATCCGGTTCATGATCTAGAGTTGGCAGCCATTGTTCATGCTCTGAAGATTTGGAGGCATTATCTATATGGCATGACGTGTGAGGTGTACACTGATCATAAGAGTCTTCAGTACTTGTTCAAGCAAAAGGAGTTGAATTTGAGGCAGAGGAGGTGGTTGGAGTTATTGAAGGATTATGATATTACTATTTTGTACCACCCGGGGAAGGCCAATGTGGTGGCCGATGCATTGAGTNGGGAGCTTCCCCCTGCATATTTAAATTTGGGACTACGGGGCGGCATCCCGGGAGCTCCCCTTGCACGTGCTATGTTTTAAAACTGAGAGTGCGGGATACCAAGAGATCCCAGAATTATTATTGAGGATACCAAGAGATCCTAGAATTACTATTGAGGATACCAAGAGATCCTCGGGATACCAAGAGATCCCAGAATTATTATTGAGGATACCAAGAGATCCTAGAATTATTATTGAGGATACCAAGAGATCCTCGGGATACCAAGAGATCCCCGAACGATTTATTGAGGATACCAAGAGATCCTCGGGATACCAGTAGATCCCCGATGTTAAATATCCGGTTGTGGTTTATACCTCTATTCATTGTTTGTGTTTGTTCTCTGTTACTGTTTTACTTATTATCTTGCTACATTATCGATGTGATTAATCTCATATTGTCTCCTCATTATCATATTGATTATTATGTTATATCTCAGTAGGGCCCTGACCTTCCTCGTCACTACCCAACCGAGGTTAGGCTTGGCACTTACTGAGTACCGCTGTGGTGTACTCACGCCTCTTCTGCGCATGTTTTTCATGTGCAGGTCCAGGTACTTCCGGCCGGGCGCACTATTAGTGATCCAGGAGACATCTACCAGAGACTTTGAGGTATATCTGCCACGTCCGCAGACCAGGAGTCTCTATCTTATTCCAGCTGTAGTATTTGACTTTCCCCTTTCTTTCGGTTGTGTAGACATTCCGGAGTTAGAGCCATATCATATACTTCTGTAGCCTGTGTTGCCCGTGAGATTCCGGGTTTTGGGATTTTTGATTCAGAAATTGTAGTGTTGAAGTGTATGTGCCAAGCGGCAAGTTATATACATTTCCTTAAGCTATTTAACTTTTAATCTAATATTTTCGTATCAGTTGTTACTTCCGCACTGTTAGGCTTACCTAGTCATCGTGACTGGGTGCCGTCATGACATGTTCACGGATGGTGAACTGGGGTCGTGACATATGATGAAGCCATAACAGCTTTTAATGAGTTTAGAAATGGATCTCAAGCTGATAATATATCGGCATCGAAGGTGTATGTGGTATTTCGTGGTAAAAAGCCAGGATTATACAACTCTTGGTGTGAGTGTGCTCCCTTGGTTATACGTTTCAAAGGAAGCATCTTCAAGTCTTACAAATCTTATGATGAAGCAGTAGCAGCATTCAATGAATTCCAAAAAGAAAATGTTTACAGTGAAGAACAATCTTCAAGTTCGTGTGTTGATGAAAGTGCTCTGTCATCTGTGTTGTTAGCTGGAATGTTTGTAGAGATGAAAATTTCAAAAACTTGTTCAGTTTGATTATTGTTTATTTTGGTTATTATCAGTTTGATTGTTTAGTTTGATGTGTTACTGGTTGCCGTATTCAATCTCTGTAGAATAGATGCCAAAGCCTTTGTCTTTTGTACTCCATGTTGGAATGAAATAAGAATATAATTTTTTTTTTAAATATTTTGAAATGAACTGAATGTTTTAATTTGTCTATATCGCTAGAACCTTGTAAGTGCCAAAGTGTTATCATTTTGAACTTGTTTTAATCCCTTCTACATTGATTCATAAGCACTCAACTATCTTCAAGTACTCATCAACTATCTCCATGAGTTCAGTATGTGCTATATTTTGCATCTTGAAGTACTAAACTATCTTCATAATTATTGACAATACATTTTCCTATTTGTCCAGTGTTGTTGTCATAAGTTGAATGCGCTATATTAATTTGGAAAATAAATTGACCAATTTTAGAGTACTTAATTAATCTTTACAAATGTTATTATTAGTACTTTCATTTCATTAGGCATCAAACGAACAGTTGGAATATTGAAGACAATAGGACTGTTTTGTTAACTTTAATCAAACGATCATTATGCCTCGCTGTTTTTAGAAGGGTTTTCTATACCCTTTTGTTGTATCATCAAACTCTATTCTTGCTAATACAAGACCCCAGGTAATCTGGAAAAAGTTCATAAAAAAATATAAAATATAAAAAAGATTCAAAACATAATAATAATAATAATTTCCTTCATTAATACGACATTGGGTGATAACATCACCAATACATAACTTGAAAAATAAAAACATCAACATAGGGGCCGGGTAGAAAACTTCATAGACGAACAAATACATAATAAAAAAGAAATGAAATAAATCTTCATAATGCATGGACTACTCAATATGCTAGTTTACTGAAAGAGACTTTGAGGTCTTGGAGGCAGACTCGGTATCACTAGTGATAACAATGACAGAATTGCTCTTAGCTCCACTATGGACGGATGGTGTGGGCATATCGTCAAGCATAGTATAGAGCGAAGTAAGGGGATGCTCTTCCAACATGACACTCTTGAGGTAATCAATGCTACTATCACGAACCACCCTCTCAATCAACTCTGTAACCTCACGCTTCAACTTGGTGTAATCACGCTTCAGATCTTGGTACAAGATGTTATGACTCACAGGTGAGCCATGCAGCGGTTGTTCAACATGTTTCTTTGTCGGGGTCTTATCCATCTTTATGCTTAGTAGTATTTCTAGTTTGATTATCTTATGTAGGTCTAGCATATTTTCAGAAAAATATATAGGGAAGATTATAATCTCTTTCCACTTCTCGGTAGGAATTAAAGTCTCTTTGTAGAGACCCTAGGCAACCATTACACTTCCCAATAGCAGCCCCTTTCCACTCCTCCATGCATCCATTGCACTTCCTAGTAGCCCCTTACACTCCTTCATGCAACCATTACATCTCCAGTAGTATATTTCACTCCTCTATGCACCATTATACTCCTCCATGACTACAATTAATTATAGAAGCTTGTCTTTAATTTATCCATCCGCTTATACAGATTGTTTTGGTTTTATTTTATTTTTTAAAATTCTGCCATATAGTGAAAGTGCACTTCTTAGGTTTTATCTCATATAGTCTTACCTTAGAAGACTTGATTAATCCATGTAAAGATTGTATAATATGGCCCACGTGAGTATTTTGATTTAATATAAATATAATTTTTTGTTAAATTAATATTTGGATAAATTAGGGTAAGTTAATTATGATTATAACTCCCCACTAACCCACTTTGATGGAAAGTGGAAAATAACCGATGGTCACTCTCTCTGCCTAGCGTAACTCCATCATATTGTATCCTTACAAAGATTATTTGATCCTTGTTTAGGTTTTGGTTTAGGTTTAGGTTTACGTTCTCTTTTGATTTAGGTTCGTTTAGGTTTACGTTTAGGTTTAGGTTTTGATTAATGAGCAAATTAATGTCGATTTTTAAACTTTTTTGGAAAAAAGAAAATAATCTTCATAGTCTTGTTCTTGTTTGTAAAATGATAGAAAAAAATTGGGGGACTTCTGCACTGTTTAATGACTTCCCAATTTTAATTGGCTATTTATAAAATATTAGTCTTCTGGAAATAAAAAAAAATATAACAATAATAAATGGAAAAAAAACACAAACAATATTATAAAGAACAATCATATTAATCCATTACTACGATCTATTTGAAGTCATTACATATAACTAAAGAGATGAAATTATCAAGCTAAGCATTAGTTAATCCTAGCTCTTCAACAGAGAAGATTACAACCCCTGATGTAGCCTCAACTAGTTCAAAGAGAAGGACATTCCCTTTCTNTTGTGGACAATTCCAGCTTGATGAACTTCCTTGTCCACATGCTTTGGCTGCTTAAGGCTACAAGGAGTGAGTCTTATGAAAATAATTGTTCTCCTTATTACACGAGGGAGAGCCTCTTGCATACTTATGAAATACCGGTAGACCCGCTGCCTGATGAAAGCAAATGGAATGTGCCACAACATATAGCTGAAGAAGTTATAAATCCACCTACCGGGAAAAGACAACCAGGAAGATAAAAAACAAAGATACAAAACACATGATGAAGTAAAGGCAAAGAAGTACAAGGTTTCATGTGGCAACTGTGGAATAGAAGGGCATAACAAAAGATCTTGCAAGAATGCTCCCAAGAAGAAATAAAATTTGATATAGTCAACAGACTTTTTGATAGAAAGTGTTGAAGTGTTCAGGAGAATTATAGTTGAGGTGTAATTGTGTTGATATATTGAGTAAAGACCGTTTTCTATAATGAAATGATTTTCACTCTTAATGTAGTTGGTTTGAATTTGTTTTGTTTAATTACTGAGTGTATTGAGTTCAGACTTTCATAACTTGATTGGATTATGAATGATTTATATCAATAGAACACAATCACTTAATTATCTATATCACAAATCATTAGTGATCAATGATTCTTACAAGTTATCTACAAAAAATCTATAAAATAACTACATAATCTGGCGTTTGATAGAATAACTACATAATAATTAAGTTCTAAAGGAGTTTTATGCTAACATTAATGAGTTATGAAACTTGCTCACAGGTAACAATTTGTCTACAACCTTTCTACAAAATCAACTGCAACTAAACAAATTAACTACATTTTTCCTGCAGAAAATGTCAACTAATTCATCTTCTTCCGGACTTGTGTTATCTCGTTCACAACTGTTAAAAATATGGGAATAATGAAAACAAAGGGTAACAACAAAAAACAAAAGTAGTAAAATACAATACTAACAATTTTGAACCAAAAAATGATCTCCATAGTGTTTTTGATTTAAATTAGTAATTTCGTGGACAAAAATAACAAGACTAAAGGTAAAACAGTTGTAGCACAAATCTGCTACAAATATGTTTTAACTAACTTGTTCTAAGGTAACATATTGTCTACAACTTTACTACAAACCCACTTGTCACGACCCCAAATCGTAAACCGGTCGTGATGGCGCCTTTCGTGAAACAAGGCCAGCCGACACAAACTCCCAAAACCAATTAACAGTTATAGTAATTCATAAGCAATTATTAATAAGTAATAAACCCCAAAACAGAACGAACTAAAAGAAAGTGCGGAAACAAAATACAGCCCGACATCGGGGTGTCACCAGTCATAAGCATCTAAAATCCGTCTTAGAGTATGAAAGACAACATTGTCTAATACGAACTAGGACAAACGAAATAAAAAGTAGGAAGGAGAAGCACCGGGGTGCGAAACGCCGAGCAGCTACTTAGTCAACTCCAAACAGCTGCTGGAAGCAAATCAACCCTCGGTAGCGTGACCTGAGACTCCTGAATCTGCACACAGGGTGAAGGGAGTAATGTGAGTACGCCAACTCAGTAAGTAATAAAAGTAAAAGCAGCTGAGCGATAAGAAAACACATAAATACACAGCAAAATGCTACAACGAGGCAGTGTAAAACCAGCACAATACAGTAAAACAGTAAAAGCTCATAAAAACATTTTAGTTGGAAAAATCTCTTTAAAACAGCTTTCAGCAGTTCAAACGAGTAAATGAAAACAAGTAGAAAAGATAGAAACCCAAATCGGCCCTCGAGCAAATTACCAACAGAACCAGCCCCTCGGGCTATCTCACAATCACTCGTACCAGCCCATTGGGCAATAACATAGAACAGCATCAGCCCCTCGGGCTATATCACATCACAAACTGGGTACCCGCGCTCACTGGGGTGTACAGACTCCGGGAGGGGCCCCTTACGACCCAAGCGCAATAATAAGCCATCTCGTGGCATAATCAACAGGCTCTCGACCTCATATAAATCACAAGCCACCTCGTGGCATAATAAATCTGGCCCTCGGCCTCTCATATATCACAGTCAGTACCACATGCTGCGGCGTGCAACCCGATCCCATAGTATCCTCACAACACAGGCCCTCGGCCTTACTCAGTCAGAATCTCACAAGCCACACGGGCAACAATAAAACATGATACTCAGCCCAGAAATAGCATTTAAAATATCAAAAACGAGTAAAGATGGTTGCGTTGTAAAAACAGGAGGGTATAGCATGACTAAATAAACATACTAAGTCAAGACAGTGAGGAATAGTAGTAAAAATCCTAGCACGAGGCCCAAATATGGCATTTAGCCCAAACATGATGATAGCAAACAGTTTTTTAATCAAATACGCAGAGAAACAATAATACGGGACGGACTAAGTCACAATCCCCAACGGTGCACGACCCCATGCTCGTCATCTAGCGTGTACGTCACCTCAAAATAGCACAACGATGTGAAATCCGGGGTCTCATACCCTCAGGACATCATTTACAATCATTACTTACCTCTATTCGGTCCAACTCTAGCCCGCGATGCCTTTGCCTCTCGTCTCGGCCTCAAGTCGCGTCGAATCTAAATAAAATCAGAATCACGACGTCAAAATATGCTAAGGAACAAAACCCATGCAAAAGTAATCAAATTACGACACGAATCCCGAAATTAACCAAACCCGACCCCCGGGCCCACATCTCGGAATCCGACAGAATTAACATCAATGGAATCCTTATCTTCCCACGAGTTCATTCCTATCAAATACTTTAAAACCCGACCACAATTGATCCCTCAAATCCCTAGATTTAGGTCTCCAATTTCAAGCCCTAACTTCTAATTTTCAGGCTTATTTTCCACAAATTCCATGATTAATTAGGTAGAAATCACATTAGGATTGAGTATTAAGTCCATAAATCTTACCGCCAAGTGTTCCTCCTTGATTCCCTTTTCAATCCTATTCAAAAGCTCTAAAATCGCACAAAAATGGTGAAGAAAAGGCTGAAAATCGCGAAGTCCATAATTTATATGTTCTTCCCCATCTAAACCGTTTCTGCGGTACAAATCACGCACCTGCGGACCCACACCTGCGAGCCCAGGTGCGCTTCTACGCAATTCACTTAAACACTCAAAGGCCGCACCTGCGGTCAGATCCCGCACCTGCGCTATCGCAGGTGCGCTCGAACAGCCACTTCTGCGGTTCCAGCTCCCCGTGGCCATTTTCGCATCTGCGACCCACTGGGCACTTCTGTGAGCCCGCACCGGTCCCCAAGCCGCAGGTGCGGTTATGACAGACTTCAGCAGCTTCAGCTGCCACTTTCCAACTCCAACTTCCTGTCAACCATCCAAAATTACCCCGAGGCCCCCAGGACCCCAACCAAAAGCACAGACAAGTCATATACCACCACCCAAACTTATACCAATCTTCAAAACACCTCAAACAAGATCGAAACCACCAAAACACATCAGATTCAAGCCTAAGAACTCTAAAACTTCCGAATTCCGCTTTTGATCAAAAAGTCTATCAAACCTTGTCTGAATGACCTGAAATTTTGTACACACGTCCCAAATGATACAACGGACCTACTGCAACTCCCGGAATTCCATTTCGACCCCTATATCAAAATCTCACCTATCAACCGGAAAACGCCAAAATTCCAATTTCGCCAATTCAAGCCTAAATCTACTACGGACCTTCAAAACACGTTCCGATTACACTTCTAAGTCCCAAATCACCTCCGGAAGCTATCCGAATCATCGTAATTTACATCCGAGCCCTATTTCACATATGTCAACATCCGGTTGACTTCTTCAACTCAAGCTTTCTCAAAAGAGACTAAGTGTCTCAAACCTTACCAAAACCTCTCCGCACCCGAGCCAACCAACCCGATTATACATAATACAGTTGAACAAGGCAATAAGAAGCAGAAATGGGAAAAACAGAGCGGTAAGTCATGAAACGACCGGCCGGGTCGTTACATCCTCCCCCTCTTAAACAAACGTTCGTCCTCGAACGGGTCAAGAAATATACCTGAAGCCTCGAATAGGTGAGGATATCTACTCCGCATCTCCCGCTCGGTCTCCCAGGTAGCTTCCCCCACGGGCCGACCTCTCCACTGCACCTTTACTAAGGCTATATCCTTTGACCTCAACTTTCGAACCTGACGCCCCAAAATAGCTACCGACTCCACATCATAAGTCAAATTATCATCTAGCTGAACCATGCTGAAATCCAGAACGTGCGACGGATCGCCCGTATACCTCCGAAGCATAGAAACATGAAATACCGGGTGCACACTCGACAAGCTGGGTGGAAAGGCAAGCTCATAAGCCACCTACCCAATCCTCCGAAGTACCTCAAAAGGCCCAATGAACCGAGGACTCAATTTACCCTTCTTCCCAAACCTAAGAACACCCTTCATGGGTGAAACCTTCAGCAGAACCTTCTCACCAGCCATGTAGGACACATCCCGAACCTTCCTGTCAGCACAACTCTTTTGTCTCGACTGCGTGGTACGAAGCCTCTCCTGAATCACCTTCACCTTGTCTAAAGCATCCGACACTAAGTCTGTACCCAGTAGCCTAGCCTCGCCCGTCTCAAACCAACCAACTGGAGATTTACACCGTCTCCCATACAAAGCCTCATATGGAGCCATCTGAATACTCGACTGGTAACTGTTGTTATAGGCATACTCTGTGAGCGGTAGAAACTGATCCCATGACCCTCCAAAATCAATGACACAAGCTCGCAACATGTCCTCCAATATCTGAATAGTGCGCTCGGAGTGCCCATCCATCTGAGGGTGAAAAGCTGTGCTCAACTCAACCTGAGTACCCAACTCTCGTTGTACAGACCTCCAAAACTGTGAAGTAAACTGAGTACCTCTGTCTGAAATGATGGAAACTGGGACGACATGAAACCGAACAATCTCTCGGATGTATATCTCTGCAACCACTCCGAAGAATATGTAGTACACACAAGAATAAAGTGCGCGGACTTGGTCGGCCGATGCACAATCACTCAAATAGCATCGAACTTCTTCAAAGTCCGTGGGAGCCCAACTACAAAGTCCATGGTGATCCGCTCCCACTTCCACTCTGGAATATCCATTCGTTGAAGCAAGCCACCCGATCTCTGATGCTCATATTTCACCCGCTGACATTGAGACACCGAGCTACGAATCCTACAATGTCCTTCTTCATTCTCCTCCACCAATAATGTTGTTTCAGATCCCGGTACATCTTCGCGGCACCCGGATGAATGGAATACCGCGAGCTATGGGCCTCCTCCAGAATCAACTCTCGAAGGCCATCCACATTGGGCACGCATATCCGGCCCCGTATCCTCAATACCCCATCATCACCAATGGTCACATCTCTGGCATCGCCGTGCTGAACCCTGTCCTTAAATACAATAAAATGAGGATCATCGTACTGGCGCTCTTTGATGCGATCAAATAAGGAAGACCGAGAAATCACACTAGCTAATACCCGACTGGACTTCGAAATATCCAACCTCACGAACCGATTGGCCAAGGCCTGAACATCAACTGCAAGAGGTCTCTCCCCAACAGGAAGATATGCCAAACTCCCCATACTCACCGCCTTCCGACTCAAAGCATCGGCCACCACATTGGCCTTCCCCGGATGGTACAAGATCGTAATATCGTAATCCTTTAGCAGCTCCAACCATCTCCGCTGCCTCAAATTGAGATCCTTCTGTTTGAACAAGTGCTGGAGGCTACGATGATCAGTAAATACCTCGGAAGACACACCATACAGATAATGCCTCCAAATCTTCAACGCATGAACAATGGCAGCCAACTTCAAATCATGAACAGGGTAGTTCTCCTCATGGGGCTTCAACTGACGAGAAGCATAAGCAATAACTCTACCCTCCTGCATCAATACACACCCAATACCCATTCTCAAAGCATCACAATACACTGTATATGAATCTGAAGCTGATGGCAACACTAATAGTGGAGCTGTGGTCAAGACAGTCTTGAGCTTCTGGAAGCTCTCCTCACACTCATCAGACCACTGAAATGGAGCGCCCTTCTGAGTCAACTTGGTCAAGGGTGATGCTATGGATGAAAATCCCTGAATAAACCGGCGGTAATAACCCGCCAAACCAAGGAAGCTGCAAATCTCTATGGCTGAGGACGGTCTGGGCCAACTCTGAACCGCCTCTACCTTCTTCGGATCAACCTAAATACCCTCGCTGGACATCACGTGCCCCAAGAAAGCCACTGAACTGAGCCAAAACTCACATTTGGAGAACTTTGCATAAAGAAAGAATATAGAAGATACTAATATTGTCTCCTTCTATCATTTTGTTTTCTTGAGCCGAGGGTCTTTCGGAAACAGTCTCCCTACTACTTCGGGGTAGGGGTAAGGTCTGCGTACACACTACCCTCCCCAGACCCCACTAGTAAGATTTTACCGGATTGTTATTATAATTAGCTTATGATAGCAATTTCCATAGTTTGGAAATCGAAATTGATGCCACGGAGTATTCACTTACTTGGCCAGAATTGCTCCCTTTATACTAACATAATGAGTGCAGGTCATTACAAAAAAAACTGGAAAATCCGTTGATCCGGCATAACTTCCGTGAAGTGAACAAAGTTGCTCACTTTTGGCTGCTAAAGGATCCAAGTAAGCAAGATGCAACCATTTAATAACCTTGCATCATCCTCTTGCTACCTTTTTGAAGTTGTTATATGAAGATAGAAATGGATCTACTAGTTCTAGATTTGTTTCTACGAATGTACTTGTAACCATATTAGTTAATGAATGAAAATTTAGTCCTTCTACCCAAAAAAAAAAAAATTGTGTTCGGAATTTGCTCTACATAACATACAATATTCCTAAGAGAACAATCAAGACTAATTTCAACTTGTAGCAATATTAGCACTGATACTTTGGCTCAGTACTATATTTTGAATGGGGATGTAAATCACCCAATGGCGTAAAGTCATCTGTATGTGTGCGTGTGTATATAATTATCCATTTAACCAAAAAAAAAAGGTTCCTAAGAGAACGTAATGCAAGATATTGTAAAATATTAAATTTGACGATGTCTACAATTTAAAACATATAAGAAACAAAGAAGATTGTGTATAATTGCATCACACTAAATAACATTGTTATTTCTACATATAATGAATCATTGAATCTGTCACATTTAATTTCTATTAAGCTCGAAAATAATTGTCACAAGTGTATATGCAAAGATCAAACCACATCCTCAAAAAAAATTCATCATAGTTATGAGATAACAAACTTTGTTCCAAAATTTAAACAACAATAAAGATAAATTAAAAATTGTAACTTTCAAGAAATTAACTTTTCTCTAATGGAGATAGTTGTACACAATGAACAAACAATTCAAAGAACAACAATAGATTGGTTCAAGGGAATTAATCAAGGAAAAATAATCACACTCGTCTAAGGATATATAGTTTTCGAAAGTTTTTATATTAGAACAAATTTGGGACGTTGGAACAAGAAACAACAGCTTGTATGTAAGAAACCATATCAAGAATAGTCGTCACAAGTAAAAAGAAGAAACTATACAAAATGATTTTGCAATTCTAGTTAGGGTTGTGCATGGGTCGGATCAGATCGGATTTAGCACATTTCGGATCGGATTTCGTATTTCGGATTCTAAAAATGCAATCCGAATCCGATCCCCGAATTAATATCGATTCAGATCGGATTTTAAAGTTTGGACCAGATCGGATTATTATGCCTCAAAGTTGCAAACTCATATGTATATTTTCTTTGTAAAAGAGGCAATACAATAAGAAAATTCATGTTTCTGCAATTATGAGACTATAGTGCCAATATAGCTAAATCCATCAATTGAAAAGGTAATAACTTGGAGAAAAATGTAAAGGAAGAACTAACTATCCGAAATTAAAGTTTAGTATTTATACATGCCCCGATAATTTCAGATTTTGGATCGGATCGGATTGTATTAAAATTATACCAATCCGAAATACGAAATTTTAATAAAGACTATCCGAAATCTGATCCAAATCGAAATCCGAAATTCGTAATTGAACGGATCGGTCGGATTTCGGATATCCGATCCAAATGAACAGCCCTAATTCTAGCAAGAAAAAGGTGAATCGATGCATTGTTTTATGCACCAGATTTATATCACAAACTTCAGACTACTTGGTTAAAGTTATCAAGCAAATAATTACCTACAATCAGTACTCTTTATAACATCATCCTTATATAACAACTATTCACTATAAAAGTCAAAATTTTCTCGAAATTGATTTTTATGTTATATTTTACGCTTCTATAACTGCTTTTTACCTATAACAATAACAACCATCTTTATAACAGTATGCTTTTTTTAAATTGCCCTCTATCACAGCCATATAGAATCTTTAAGATTACCAATAACAAAATCAGATATTTTTAAAATTTTAATGCACCACGTATAATAAAGAATAATATGTTACTTCAATAATTAAAGATTCACTCAATTCCGTTAAAAGATATGTTTGTATATTTTTATTCTATTGATCAAAAGTTATTATCGTACACATATTTTTTTATTGGACAAAGTTTTTAATTAATTTATTAATAATGTATTGGTACTTTTTTTGCTAATTAGAAATTTTATTTATAACCAAGTAAATATTTATCCAAACTTTAGATCACTGGACTAAACTTATCAAGAACCGACATGACCAAAATTTTCATTCTTTCGGTTATAAAACGCTAAGATTATATTTGAATAACTTTTTAAAATGGGTGACCCTAATTATCATACGTAACTATAGTTTACCTAATTACTATTCGTAGGTGTTGTTCAAGCTTGTATCATTTGTATTCAGACGCACAATGAATACAACATGTGTTAATTGTATTCGTTCGCCAACATGTTCGTGTAACAAATACAACCAAGGCAAAATACAGAAATACAGTAAATAAGATGCTCTTGTTGGGAGTCGGACTCAAAACCTCTTCTTACTAAGCGAGTGCTCTACCAACCGAGCCACGAGAGCTTGTTGCTCTTTTGTTTCGGTTCACAACAATTGATTTTTTGTTTAAATACTATTTTTGCTATGAAGTCAAATATAGCTACGAATGGTAATTTTTAAAAAAAAATATAGCTATGAATGATAAATACAGTGTAAATATTTGATGTGCCGCGTAAATTTTCCTTTTAAAGTAGAGATAAAAAATAGAATTAGAGACCTCAAAAAAGCTGAGAAAATCAGCAATCCCACATGCCCGTAAAAATTGCACGGGGCGCCCAAACCTGTACCCGCTTTGTCTTTCTGTTTGCACCCATACCCACTTTTTTGTTAAAAGCCATTTGAAAAGACTATTGTACCCTTTTTTGTTAAAAGACTACTTTCTCTCCAAGTATACGCTAGTGCTCTACTGTTTCTCTCCCGCGTTATTCGCGTTTTTCGATTTGCTCTTCTCAGAAATCAAACGGTTTTCGTCGTTCTTTCGAATTTTCAACTGCTAGTCGTCGTTGTTACCATATTACGATTTAATCACAGGTACATTGCATTAACTTTCTGGGTTTTGTTTTATGATTTAATTTCTGGTTTTGGGTTTTGATATTCATGTATTTATGATAGGGTTTAGTTTGATAGGTTGTTCATGTTGTTAATGTAATTTCTATAAATTCTTCTGTGATTCGACGTTCAAATTTTTAAAAATTTTCAGAGTTAAACAGATGATAATGATACTTTAGGATAGGAGCTGAAGTTTTTTTTCATTGTTTTGGTNTTACTTACTGATTTCCTGTTGTTACTTGATTTATTTGTGATGTTATTTGTGTTGCCGGGATTTTATTGTGATTTCATTTATTCCCTTGCCCTTATTTTTGTGATTGTTGCTTGGGTGAGGAAGAGTGTAAAGCACGAAGGGTGATGCCGTGCATTGTTTTGGTGAGAGAGTGTTAAAGCACGAAGGGTGATGCCGTGCATTGTTTTGGTGAGAGAGTGTTAAAGCACGAAGGGTGATGTCGTGCACTTGTCTTGATTTCCTGATTTTTATTAATAACCGAGTTATGGTTTCTCTACATTTAATTGTTGGATTTCTGTTGATACTTGTTGAACCCCGTAGCATGATCCGCCTTCCTATCTTCAATTGAACTGTGGTGATCTTTATTTTTAATCGTTGTTCTTCTATTATTATTCGATGTCCCCGCAGCATGTTTCCCCCTCCTATCCTTAGCTGTACATTTCTGCTTGTATTATTCCACTGTATATGATTTAACTGCACAGGTTTATTCTTGGTAGTCTGGTCCTAGCCTCGTCACTACTTCGCCGAGGTTAGGCTAGGCACTTACCAGCACATGGGGTCGGTTGTGCTGATACTACACTCTGCGCTCTTTTGTGCAGATGCCAGTGTTGTAGGTTTCGGACCGCAGTGAGGTTGCTGCTTCTGGTCCATCAGGTGACCCGAGGCAGTCTTGCAGGCATCCGCAGGCCTTGGCGTCTCTTTCTAGCTATTATTGCTGTTTCTTTCTTGTATCTCTAGAGACAGTGTTGTATTATTTCTTTCAGACCTTTATTTGTAGTAATCTTAGACAGTCTGTGAAGTTGTGACACCAATCTTGGGTAGTATTGTTATGAAATGGCATTAACAGTATTATTAAGCTCGAAATTAAGTCTTCCGCTTGTTAAATTTTGTTGATTATTAACTGTTGGATTATAACTGTTAACGGATTTAAAAATGGAAACAAGGCAAATAATTCAATTGATTGGCTTGCCTAGCTTTCATTACTAGACGCCATCACGTCTCCCGAGGGTGGGAAATCCGGGTCATGACATGCATACTCCTACCTTTGGCGGTGAGCGACATCAGGACCCCTCGGATTTTATTGATCGTTATAGGGACAGACTGCACAACATGAGAGTATTGGAGTCCAACGGGCTGGATTTCTCCAATTTTCAGTTGGAGGCCAAGGCCCATAGATGGCGGCAGTCCTATCTTTATAGCAGGGCAGCGGGTTTGCTTCCCTTGACTTGGGATTAGTTCACACGTCTCTTTTTGGAGAGATATATTCAACCCTCTAAGAGGGAAGAGCTACGGGCCAGTTCGAGCGGCTCCAACAGGGTCAGATGTCTGTGATCGACTATGAGGCGAGGTTCTCTGAGTTGTCCCGCCATGCACTTATGATATTCCCCACCGATACGTAGAGAGTGCAGAGGTTTATTGCGGTCTTGCATTATGGTATTCAGGTTACTATAGCCCGAGAGGTGGAGATGGGGACTCTTTACGAGCAAGTTGTGGAGATAGCTCGGCGGACCGCATCTAGGGCCGATTGTATACGACCGGGGAAAAGAGGCCTCGACATTCTGGAGGATTCATCAACCCCCCGTTTGGGGGCAAATGTCAGCTCATGAGGGGTCAGTCCAGCGGACCCACTTATTCAGCACCACCGCCTTCTCGGGGCGCACTAGTGCGGCCCTGTTTCAGTGCCATTCTAGTGAGCTCCTACCATCCATCGGCTATTTAGGGCCCTCCAGCGGGTTTTCAGGTCCCTAGGGCCAGACTCAGGGTCAGTCATCATCCACACAGAGAGGCTGCTATGAGTGTGGGGAGTTTGGTCACATAAGGAGATCTTGCCCCAGGTTTTGGGGCAAGGCAGTGTAGCAGGGCCATCATCCCATGATTACCGTACCAGCTGTCGCACCGGCCATCTGGCCTACCAGAGGTGGAGGGCATGTGGGTAGGGGTCGCCCTAGAGGTGGAGGCCAGGCAGGTGGTACTCCAGCTAAGTTCTACGCTTCTTTACTCAGACCAGATGCATTAGCCTCAGATGCCGTGATCACATGTATTATTTCTATCTGCGGTAGGGATGCTTTAGTATTATTCGATCCAGGGTCTACATATTCATATGTTTCTTTTCTATTTTCTCATTATCTAGATGTTCCTAGTGAGTGTTCTTGTTTATGTGTCCATGCCCGTGGGTGATTCTGTTATTGTGGATCGGGTCTACCGGTTCTGTATTGTGGCTTTCTGTGGTTATGAGACTAGAGAGGAGCTTATATTGCTCGATATGATCGACTTTGAGTTCATCTTGGGCATGGACTGGTTGTTTTATATCATGCCCTCCTTAATTGCCATGCCAAGATTGTACCTTGGCGATGTCAGAGTTTCCTAGATTGGAGTGGAGTGGTTCATCTATCAGTACATCTAGTCGAGTTATCTCTTTCCTGAAGGCTCGACACATGGCCGAGAAGGGTTGTTTGGTATATCTAGCTTATGTTCGGGATACTGCTGCAGAGACTTCTACAATTGATTCAGTGCCCATGGCACGGGAGTTCACCAATGTGTTTCCTTTTGATATACTAGGAATGCCACCAGATCGTGATATCGATTTCAGTATTGATTTGGCACCAGGTACCCAGCCTATCTCATTCCACCGTACTGCATGGCTCCAAAAGAGTTGAAAACGTTGAAGGAGTAGCTTTAGGAGTTGCTGGAAAAGGGTTTAGTTCGGCCAAGTATGTCGTCGTAGGGTGCACTGGTGTTATTTGTGAAAAACAAATATAGGAGTAAGCGGATGTGCATTGATTTCCACTAGTTGAACAAGGTTACCACTAAGAACAAGTACTTGTTGCCGCATATTGATGATTTGTTTGACCAATTTTAGGGTGCTAGGGTATTCTCTAAGATCGATTTGATATCTGGGTATCATCAGCTGAAGATTCGTGCTTCTGATGTTTCGAAGACGGCTTTCCGGACTAGATATGGCCACTATGAGTTTCTCGTGATGTCTTTCGGCTTAACTAATGCTCTGGTGGCATTTATGGATTTGATGAACCGATTGATCAGGCCATATCCTAACTCCTTCTTCATTGTCTTCATTGATGACATAGTGATCTACTCTTTAGTATGGAGGAGTAGAGCAGCATTTGAGAGTTGTGCTTCAGACCTTATGGGAACAGAAGTTATATGCTAAGTCCTCCAAGTGCGAGTTCGTGTTAGATTTTGTGGCATTCTTGGGACGTTGTATCAGGAGAGGGTATTAGGTGGATCCTAGGAAGATCGAGGCAATCAAGAGTTGGCCACGACCTACCACAACGATCGAGATCAGGAGTTTCTTTGGGTTAGCAAGTTATTATCACCGGTTTGTGGAAGGCTTCTCATCTATTGCTGTGACGACCCGGCCCGTCGTCACGTGAGTTACCGCCCCGTTTTTCCCATATTATGTTTCTCTATGCTTCATTATCGGTATTTGAGGTAATCGAGTTGGATTGGTTTGGTCTTGGTAGGAGATGAGACATTTAGTCTCTCTAAGGAAAGCTTATTTTGGAAAAGTCAACCGGAAGTTGACTAGTTGGTTAGAGGGCTCGGATGTGATTTTCGGAGACTCGGTTAGCTTCGGGGGATGATTTGTGACTTAGGAGCGTGATCAGAATTGGTTTTGGAGGTCCGCTGTAGAATTAGGCTTGAATTGGCGAAGTTAGTATTTTGGCAAATTCCGGTTGGTAGGTGAGATTTTGATCCGAGGGTCGGAATGGAATTCCGAGAGTTTCAGTAGCTCCGTTAGGTGATTTTGGATGTGTGTGCAAAATTTTAGGTCATTCGGAGATGTTTTGGTCGGGTTTTGATCGAATGCGTATTGCGGAAGTTTTGAAGAAACTTAGGCTTGAATTCGATGTGATTTAATGGTTTTAGTGTTGTTAGACGTGTTTTGAGGATTGGAACAAGCTTTAATAATGTTTTAAGATGTGTTGGTAACTTTGGTTGAGGTCCCGGGGGCCTCGGGGTGATTTCGGGTGGCTAACGGAAGGAATTTGAAGTTGGAAAATCGCAGGTTTTTGGTTGCAG
>NC_031989.1:38067693-38133500 GCF_001879085.1 Nicotiana attenuata
CGAGATGATCTTATATGGTGGGCCAGAAGGTCTTGTTGAAGGTTTCGCCTATGAAGGGCGTCATGAGATTTGGAAAGAAAGGAAAGTTGAGTCCACGGTTCATTGGTCCTTTTGAGATACTTCGGAGAGTTGGGGAGGTGGCCTACATGCTTGCTTTGCCACCCAGCTTGTCGGGAGTTCACCCGGTATTTCATGTTTCTATGCTCTGGAAGTATGTTGGAGACCCGGCCCATGTGTTAGACTTCAGCACGGTTCAGTTGGGTGATGACTTGACTTATGATGTGGAGCCAGTGGCTATTTTGGGTCGTCAGGTTCGAAAGTTGAGATCAAAGGATATAGCTTCGGTGAAGGTGCAGTGGAGAGGTCGGCCCGTGGAGGAGGCTACTTGGGCGACCGAGCGGGAGATGCTGAGCAGATATCCTCACTTGTTTGAGACTCCAGGTATGTTCCTTGACCCGCTCGAGGACGAGCGTTTGTTTTTGTTGGGGAGGATGTGACGACCCGGCTTGTCGTCACGTGAGTTACCGCCCCGTTTTCACCATATTACGTTTCTCTATGCTTCATTATCGGTATTTGAGGTAATCGAGTTGGATTGGTTTGGTTGTGGTAGGAAATGAGACATTTAGTCTCTTTAAGGAAAGCTTGTTTTGGAAAAGTCAACCGGAAGTTGACTAGTTAGTTAGAGGGCTCGGATGTGATTTCTGGTAATTCGGTTAGCTTCGAGGGATGATTTGAACTTGGGAGCGTGATCGGAATTGGTTTTGGAGGTTCGGTGTCGAATTAGGCTTGAATTGGCGAAGATAGTATTTTGGCAAATTCCGGTTGGTAGGTGAGATTTTGATTCAAGGGTCGGAATGGGATTCCGAGAGTTGCAGTAGCCCCGTTAGGTGATTTTGGATGTGTGCGCAAAATTTCAGGTCATTCGGAGATGTTTTGGTCGGGTTTTTGATCGAATGCGTATTGCGGAAGTTTTTAAGAAACTTAGGCTTGAATTCGATGTGATTTGATGGTTTTAGCGTTGTTTGACGTGTTTTGAGTATTGGAACAAGTTTGAATAATGTTTTAAGATGTGTTGGTAACTTTGGTTGAGGTCCCGGGGGCCTCGGGGTGATTTCGGGTGGCTAACGGAAGGAATTTGAAGTTGGAAAATTGCAGGGTTTTTTTGGTTGCAGCAGGTGTTTCCGCATCTGCGGAAAGAAGATCGCAGATGCGGTCTCGCAGAAGCGAGCTAGGCCTCGCTAGAGCGGAAATAGGAGCCCAGGTCAGGTTCCGCAGAAGTGGGACATTGGGTCGCTTAAGCGGTCCTGCAGATGCGAAGTTGGATCGCAGAAGCAGAAAGTCGCCTTAAGTGAAAGGTCCGCAGGAGCAGACATTGACCGCATAAGAGGAAGGCGCAAAAGCGAGAATTAATCCGCAGAAGCGGAAATAACTGGCAGGTTAAGTGAGAACATCTTCTTCGCGAATTTTTGAAAGAGTGACATTTTGGACTCCGAACCTTGAGAGCTTTGAGGCGATTTTGAAGAGGGATTCGAGGGCTATTATCAGGTATGAACTCTGGGACTTAGAGCTTGATTTTATGGTGTATAAACATGAATTTGGACTGAATAATCAAGGAATCAAAGGTCAAAAATGGTGGTTTAGGGCTTGAATTTAAGAGAGTTTAAAATAGGGATTTGAGGGGTCAAATGGACCCCGATTTTGATGATTTTGATATGTATGGACTCGTGGCAAGACGAGGAATCCGGAGGTGTGAATTTCGTAATTTTTCGAGAAGTAGGCCCGGGGCTCGGGTTTTGCCAACTTCGTGATTTTTGATATTTTTCGAGTCTTTTCGATTGGGTTATGACCCATTAGCCTATTGTGATGTATTCCTTGTGGTTTTGATCAGATTCGACACGCGAGGAGGTCGATTCGAGGGGAAAAGGCATAGCGAGCTAGACTTTGACCGGCTAGAGGTGAGTAATGATTTTAAATGATGTTCTGAGGGTTTGAAAACCCCGGATTTGCACAACTTGGTGCTATGTTGAGATGAGACACGCGTTCCATGACGAGCGCGGGGTCATTTACTATTGGGGACTGTGACTTGGTCCAGTCCGGATGATACTTTACCGACGTATTAGCTAATGTACTTTGTTTGTTTTCNTGAAGTTTTTGAGTAATAACAAAAAAACTTCAGCTGCTTGGCCGAAGTTTTTTTAGTGCAATATCATTTTTTTTAATTTAGCCAGTGTATGTGGAAAACTTCAGCCTCCTGCTGAAGTTTTTGAGTAATAACAAAAAAACTTCAGCTGCTTGGCCGAAGTTTTTTTAGTGCAATATTATTTTTTAATTTAACCAGTATAGGAGGAAAACTTCAGGCTCCTTCTGAAGTTTTTATGTAATAAATAAAAAACTTCAGCTGCTTGGCCGAAGTTTTTTTAGTGCAATATCATTTTTTTTAATTTAGCCAGTGTATGTGGAAAACTTCAGCCTCCTGCTGAAGTTTTTGAGTAATAACAAAAAAACTTCAGCTGCTTGGCCGAAGTTTTTTTAGTGCAATATCATTTTTTAATTTAGCCAGGCTCCTTCTGAAGTTTTAAGTAATAAATTAAAACCTTCAGCTGAAGTTTTTGTTTATACCTGTCGAACTTAAGCCTTCTTAGGTGTTGAAGTTTTAAATGATCTTTTTGATAATGTCCTGATGTTATTATTTGTATCTTTTACTTTTTTTTGACAGATGGCTCCTAAAGCACCTAAAGATCCTAAAGTAGCTAAAGAAGGCAAAGCACCTAAAAAACCTAGACTACCTGTAGTAGTCCCAGGTCCTTATGTCCCTCAGCCTCTACCTACAAAACCATGACAAAGATATTTTGAGTTTACAGAATGGTTTAACTCTAAGGGTTACTGGAAGGGGAACCATGATTTGAAGAGTTTAATTGCATCTTTCTTGACTCCTGCACAACATGCTAAGCTTAGTAATGGTCCATTTAAACACATTATTGCTATGGAGAATATCAAATGGAACATGAAGTTGGTTCATTGTCTGTGTCTTTCTCGAATATTCACGAATGATCGAGACTCTATTAGTTTCAAGATATTTGGGCATGATGTTTCCTTCACCCTTGAAGACTTTCACATTATGTGTGATTTGCCGATAACAGCACATAATATTGAAAAACTATTTAATCGAAAGAGCACTGTTCTAAACCGGTATTTTGGTAAGTCCAAGGGTGTGTATCTGAAGGATATTTGAGGTTTATGACTCGCAATGCAATTCCAAAGAATGCTGTGAATTATCCACACGTATGCGAGAATGATGAAGATGCAGTTACGCTTGTGGAAATTCTTATTTTAGAGTCTATTCTGTTTGGGAAAAATAACGATTCATGTGTGAATGAGGAGTATGCATCTATCATTGAGGACGAGAAGGCTCGTGTTGAATATGCCTGGGGTAATGTGGCTTATGAGAAGCTCATTCATTCATTGAAACATGTATTGGACAAGCAGAACAAACATCATGCAACTGAGTATAAACTTACTGGATTTCCATATCATAATATACTTTTTTGTATTAAACAGAGATATCGCGACTTTAGGGTATTGGATATAATTCCTACAGAAGAGGAATTGAATTCAATGCCTTTAATTAGGAAATTACCGTGTAGTAGGATTCGTTCAAATGTAGATAATGCAGTTCCTTCAACTGGTAAATCACCACTTACTCTGAGTCGACCAAACGAATTGAATCGAAATCCTGTCATTGGTAAATCACCACCTACAAAGAATCGATCAAAAGAAGTGAATCAAACTCATGACATTGGTGAATTACCACGTAGTTGGAATCAACCAAAAGAACTGAATCAAACTCCTTTTATTGGCGAAGCATCTCGTACCAAGAGTCGTTCTACTCCATCTACATCTGACTTTGATGAAGATGAATTACTTGATAAAATATGCTCAGTAAGTTTTTATCTGAAGTTTTTTGGGTTTGTTTTTGTAAAAGTACAACATGTTTTTTGAGCTGAAGTTTTCTTCTATATTTGAATTTTTGTTGTGTTATCTATTGTAGAGGTTAATGACGGAGGTTCAAAGGCAAAATGAAAAAGAAAGAAGCACAATCATGAACGAAGTTTTTGATAAGTTTAAAAAGGAGGAGCGAACTGCTATTGTGGATGCTGTTTTTGTAAAAGTGAAAGTAAGCTAATTTATAGAGAAGTCTTTTTATTTGTGCTCATTTTATTCCGATTAATCATTTTTAGTAATTTTTTTTCTAGGAATATTTCGATGACAAGTTTGAACAGTTGTTTACGATTGTCAACAAATCAAATGGAATCGATCGAGAATATGACAGGATGAATGACTGTTGTGAAGATCCATTGGCTTTTGAAGGCGATCAAAATGTTCAAGAAC
Source organism: Nicotiana attenuata (assembly GCF_001879085.1). Taxonomy (NCBI): domain Eukaryota; kingdom Viridiplantae; phylum Streptophyta; class Magnoliopsida; order Solanales; family Solanaceae; genus Nicotiana; species Nicotiana attenuata. The sequence continues at coordinate 38,072,083 of NC_031989.1, forward strand.
AAGTTGAAGAGCAACGTTCGAGTCCTGATAGATTGAGCAGATATGTAAATGATGAAGCACATTTATCAACTGAGAATATTGGTAGTGAGGAAGGTGCTCATAATCAAGTTGTCGAGACTGAAGAACATACTGCTCGTGATGCATTGCCTAATGTCGCAGATGATAATGCTACATATAATGAAGCGGCTGTCGGAGGCATTGAACTTGTTCAACCACAAAGTGGAGAGAAAGGTACAGATGATCAAGTTGTTGGCACTGAAAAACATTCACCGAGTTGTGCTTCAGAAAGTGATCAAGCACCTGTTGGTACTTCAAATCTGAAAGACGATCGGTATGCAGGAGTAATAGCGATTTGCAATGAACTTCTAGGTGTTGCTACACAGGAAATTGTTACTACAGGTACAAATTACAAAACATGTTTTTTGGTGAATTTTTTGGTTTTGTAACTGGTGAACTTTCAGCTATAGAGCTGAAGTTTTTTTTATAACTGTCGAGAGCTGAAGTTTTTTTTATAACTGTCGAACTTCAGCTCTAGAGCTGAAGTTTTTTTTATAACTGTCGAACTTCAGCTCTAGAGCTGTAGTTTTTTTTAGATAAGTGTTGAAGTTTTTGTTTGTGATTGGCTAACTTTAGCCTTGTTAGAGTTGAAGTTTTAATTGTTTTTTTATAATATCCTGTAGTGAAATTTTCACTACATGTATAATTTTTTTTGTGTTTTATATATAGAAAATTACTTGATGTATTCCCCCTCTTTTATGAATATGCAATGGAAGTTGAAACTAGTCGTGGTTCAATTGCCACAACTCAAAAACTCTGTGATGATGCTCATTTGAATGAAGGTAANGCAGAAGCGAGCTAGGCCTCGCAGGAGCGGAAATAGGAGCCCAGGTCAGGTTCCGCAGAAGCGGGACATTGGGTCGCTTAAGCGGTCCCGCAGATGCGAAGTTGGATCGCAGAAGCGGAAAGTCGCCTTAAGTGAAAGGTCCGCAGGAGCGGACATTGACCGCATAAGCGGAAGGCGCAAAAGCGGGAATTTATCCGCAGAAGCGGAAATAACTGGCAGGTTAAGTGAGAACATCTTCTTCGCGAATTTTTGAAAGAGTGACATTTTGGACTCCGAACCTTGAGGAGCTTTGAGGCGATTATGAAGAGGGAATCGAGGGCTATTATCAGGTATGAACTCTTGGACTTAGAGCTTTATTTTATGGTGTATAAACATGAATTTGGACTGAATAATCAAGGAATCAAAGGTCAAAAATGGTGGTTTAGGGCTTGAATTTAAGAGAGTTTAAAATAGGGATTTGAGGGGTCAAATGGACCCCGATTTTGATGATTTTGATATGTATAGACTCGTGGCGAGACGAGGAATCCGGAGATGTAAATTTTGTAATTTTTTGAGAAGTGGGCCCGGGGCTCGGGTTTTGCCAACTTCGTGATTTTTGATATTTTTCGAGTCTTTTCGATTGGGTTATGACCCATTAGCCTATTGTGATGTATTCCTTGTGGTTTTGATCAGATTCGACGCGCGAGGAGGTCGATTCGAGGGGAAAAGGCATAGCGAGCTAGACTTTGACCGGCTAGAGGTGAGTAATAATTTTAAATGATGTTCTGAGGGTTTGAAAACCCCGGACATGCATAGCTGGGTGCTATGTTGAGATGAGACACGCGTTCCATGACGAGCGCGGGGTCATTTACTATTGGGGACTGTGACTTGGTCCAGTCCGGATGATATTTTACCGCGCATTAGCAATGACTTGTTGTTTTCACTATGATTTGGGCTTATTGCCATATTTGGGCTTATTGCCGACTGTTTGAACTCTTTATGCCATATTTGGGCATATTTTCACTGTTTCTTGAACTCATCCATATTTACTCAAACTTGGAGTTTTAAACTGATATTTGAACTATTGTTTGAGCTGAGTATTATTGCTTTACTGTTGCCCGAGGGGCTGTTGACTATTTCTGGACTGATTGAGGCCGAGGGCCTTATGTGAGGGCATGATGAGTGAGGTGAGGAGGCTTTCAGGCCTCGTATTGATACTGTTCAGGCTTTCAGGCCTTGTTGATGGCGCTTGGGCTGTAGGAGCTCCTCCGGAGTCTGCACACCCACAGTGAGCGCGGGTACCCATCTAGAGTAATTAAATATTGAACAGTGGTAACAATGACACTGTTATACGCGTTTGGTCAGGTAACAATGACTGACTAGTCAGGTAACAATGACTGACCAGTGGTAACAATGGCACTGTAATACGCGTTTGGTCAGGTAACAATGGCTGACCGGTCAGGTAACAATGGCTGACTTACTGGTTGAGTATGATTGATTTTTAACTGTTTTCAAAAAGATTTTCTTCCTATATTTCACTGGTTTCTACTGTTTATCTGATGTTGCTGCTTGAGATAGCATTATTTGTGCCCTTATGGGATTTTATGTTCTCAGTCGTTATTTAATTTTATTACTCACTGGGTCGGAGTAGTCACATTACTTCCTGCACCATGTGTGCAGAGACAGGCACAGCTGAGTTCGTACTCGAGCGCTGATTTCCTTCCAGACCAAGCGGACTAGGAGAGACGAGGTAGCTGTCAATGTCCACAGCCCCGTTTCTTCCTTATCTTCTGCATATTTTATTCATCTTCAGACTATGGTTCCAGACTTGTAGTATTTTCATCAGCTCTGTAGTAGCTCGTGACTTGTGACACCCCGATCATCGGGCTGAGTTTGGGATGGTTTTTCCCCGTTATGTTACGTTTATTTCCGCACTTATGATTAATCAGTATCTATGGTTTAAACCTGTTATGCTGAGAAATTGTCAAAAGCAGTGTTGATTGTTCTGTTGGCTGGCCTTGTCTTCACTAGAGGCGCCATCACGATCGGGTGGGAATAAGGTCGTGACAAGTTGGTATCAGAGCCTAGGTTACTAGGTCTCACGAGTCATGAGCAGGTTTAGTAGAGTCTCGCGGATCGGTACGGAGACGTCCATACTTATCCTCGAGAGGCTGCAGAACCCTTAGGAAAACTCCACATTCTTGAAATTCTTGTCGTGCGATTTTGTTGATCCGGGAACTAAACTTCTGTGTTCTATCCTCTCGCAGATGGCGAGGACCCGCGCTACAGGACGAGACGGACGCCCACCGGTACCACCTACTAAGGGTACTAGAGGACGCGGTCGCGGTCGCGGTCGTGGTCGCGGTAGGGGCAGAGCCGCGAGGACAACACCCATTGCCCCGGCTCAGGATCAGGCCCCAGCTGCAGACATTCCAGCAGCACCTGTACAGGCACCGACAGTGCCCATTGTGATTCCGGGTCTCCAGGAGACCTTGGCTCAGATACTATCAGTTTGCACTGGCCTAGCCCAGGTAGTTTCAGCCACTGCTACAGCGGCTACCTCTCAGGCCGGGGGAGGCAGTCAGACCCCCGCCGCTCACACACCGGAGCAGGTTATGCAGGGTTTACAGACACCGGGAGCAGCTCCAGCTCAGCCGGTTGCACCAGCAGCACCAGTTGCACCAGTCGCACCAGTTCAGGACTTTGTAGTCCCAGTTATGCCAGACGATGAGCAGCGTCGTCTTGAGAGGTTCAGTAGGCTCCAGCCTCCATTTTTCAGTGGTGCTCAGGGCGAGGATGCCCAGGGATTTCTGGACAAGTGTCAGCGTATGCTTCGGACAGCAGGGATTTTGGAGACCAGCGGGGTAGCATTCACCGCATTTCAGTTCACTGGGGCTGCCTTCACATGGTGGGAGTCGTATGAGCGGCGTAGGCCGGCAGGTGCAGCGCCTTTGTCATGGCAGGAGTTCTCCACTATCTTTTTGGAGAAGTGGGTACCACAGTCTCAGAGAGAGGAGCTGCGCAGGAAGTTCGAGTGGCTTCGACAGGGAGACATGACTGTGACCCAGTATGAGGCGAGATTTTGAGTTGGCCCGTCATGCCTCGTGGATAGTTCCGACCGACAGAGAGAGGATCAAGAGGTTTGTAGATGGACTTAACTATCACCTCCGTGTTCTGATGACTCGAGAGAGAGTTCTGGGTATTTCCTTTGAGGATGCAGTTGATATTGCTCGTGATATTGAGATGGCTCGCCGTCAGGACAGAGAGGAAAGGGAGGCCAAGTGGCCTCGAGGTTCTGGTAGCTTCAGTGGTACTCCATCTAGGGGTCAGTTCCAGCAGAGCAGAGGTCGTTCATTTAGGCCTCCTCAGTCAGCTCGCTCTGAGTATCGTGGGTCATCTTCCGGCCGAGGTCATCAGGGTTATCAACAGAGCCATCTATCTCTCAGCGCTCTTCCAGCTCAGGGTTCATCATGAGCTCCATCTGTTCAGGGTTCCTCCAGACCGAGTGCGTCAGCCAGTCACTCTGATGCGCGGGGTTCCCTTCAGTCCCATTCCCCAGCACCCGGGAGCTGTTATGTGTGCAGGGAGGTTGGGCACATGTGGAGGCAATGTCCTCGGCGTCGTGGTAGTCAGTCTCAGCAGAGGGGTCAGCCCTCGTCTTCTGGCCCATCTTCTTCAGCACCCGCCCCGCCAGCTAGGGGTGAGAGTCAGGCAGCTAGGGGTCGCCCCAGAGGGGGAGGCCGATCGGGCGGTGGCCAGGCACGATTCAATGCTCTCCTAGACAGGAGAGACGCTATTGCATCAGATGCTGTTATCACAGGTATTATCTCAGTTTGCCACAGGGATGCCTCTGTCTTATTTGATCCCGGTTCTACCTACTCTTATGTGTCTTCATATTTTTCCCATCATCTGGGTACGACCCTCGGGTGTCTTTCTTTACCTGTTCACGTATCTACCCCGGTGGGTGATACTATTATTGTAGACCATGTGTATCGGTCTTGTCTGGTGACTATTGGGGGTCTGGAGACCCGAGTTGATCTGTTGCTGTTGAGCATGGTTGATTTCGATGTTATTCTGGGCATGGACTGGTTATCTCCGTGCCATGCTATTCTGTACTGTCATGCTAAGACAGTTACGTTGCTATACCGGGTGTTCCGAGGATTGAGTGGCGTGGTAGGACTGACTATGTTCCTAGCAGGGTGATCTTTTTCCTAAAGGCCCATCGGATGGTTGGGAAAGGTTGTCTATCGTATTTGGCTTTTGTGAGAGATGTTGGAGCTGAGACCCCTAGTCTCGAATCTGTTCCCGTTGTGAGGGACTTCCCTGATGTGTTCCCATCAGACCTGCCGGGCATGCCACAGGACAGGGACATTGATTTTGGTATTGATCTGGTGCCGGGCACTTAGCCCATTTCTATTCCTCCGTATCGCATGGCACCAGCAGAGTTGAAAGAATTAAAGGATCAGCTTCAGGAACTCCTAGATAAGGGGTTTATTCGTCCTAGTGTGTCACCGTGGGGTGCGCCGGTTCTACTTGTGAAGAAGAAAGATGGCACAATGAGAATGTGCATTGATTACAGGCAGTTGAACAAGGTGACAGTGAAGAACAAGTATCCATTACCTCGTATTGATGATTTGTTTGACCAGCTCCGGGGGGCAAGGGTATTCTCTAAGATCGATCTCCGATCAGGCTATCACCAGCTGAAGATCAGGGATTTGGATATTATGAAGACTGCCTTCAGGACTAGATATGGGCACTATGAGTTTCTGGTTATGTCTTTTGGGCTGACTAATGCCCCAGCTGCGTTCATGCATTTGATGAACAACGTATTTTGGCCGTATCTGGATTCTTTTGTTATTGTTTTTATTGATGATATCCTTGTGCACTCGCGTAGCCAGGAGGAGCACGCCTAACATTTGAGAGTGGTACTACAAAGATTGAGGGAGGAGAAGCTTTATACAAAATTCTCCAAATGTGAGTTCTGGCTTGGTTCTGTGGCTTTTCTGGGGCACGTGGTGTCCAGCGATGGTATTTAGGTAGATCCTAAGAAGATAGAGGCGGTTCAGAGTTGGCCTAAACCATCCTCAGCCACGGAGATTCGGAGTTTCCTCGGTTTGGCGGGTTATTATCGCCTGTTCGTCCAGGGTTTTTCATCTATTGCTTCACCCTTGACCAAGTTGACTCAGAAGGGTGCACCATTTGTGTGGTCTGATGAGTGCGAGGAGAGCTTTCAGAAGCTCAAGTCAACTTTGACCACGGCTCCAGTGTTGGTGTTGCCATCAGCTTCGGGTTCTTACACTGTATATTGTGATGCTTCGAGAGTTGGGATCGGATGTGTGTTGATGCAGGAGGGTAGAGTTATTGTATATGCTTCTCGTCAGTTGAAGCCTCACGAGAAGAACTACCCTGTACATGATTTGGAGTTGGCTGCTATAGTTCATGCTTTGAAGATTTGGAGGCACTATCTGTATGGAGTATCCTGTGGGTATTCACCGATCATCGCAGCCTTCAGCACCTGTTCAAGAAAAAGGATCTTAATTTGAGACAGCGGAGGTGGTTGGAGTTACTCAAGGACTATGATATTACTATTTTGTACCACCCGGGGAAGGCCAATGTGGTGGCCGATGCTTTGAGCCGGAAGGCGGTCAGTATGGGTAGCTTGGCGTACATTCCAGTTGGGGAGAGGCCCTTTGCAGTTGATGTCCAGGCTTTGGCCAATCGGATGGTGAGGTTAGACATTTCGGAGCCCAGTCGGGTGTTGGCTTGTGTAGTTTCTCGGTCTTCCTTGTATGACCGCATCAGAGAGCGCCAGTATGATGATCCACATTTGTGTGTCCTTAAGGACAGGGTTCAGCACGATGATGCCAGGGATGTGACTATTGATGATGCTGGTGTGTTGAGGATGCAGGGCCGGATTTGTGTGCCCAATGTGGATGGGCTGCGGGAGTTGATATTAGAGGAGGCCCACAGTTCGCGGTATTCCATCCATCCGGGTGCCGCGAAGATGTACCGGGACTTGAGACAGCACTATTGGTGGAGGAGGATGAAGAAGGATATTGTGGGTTATGTAGCTCGATGTCTCAANTCAGAGGCCCGGTGGTGTACTTCAGCGGATGGATATTCCGGAGTGGAAATGGGAGAGGATTACTATGGATTTTGTGAGTGGTCTCCCTCGTACCTCGAGGAAGTTTGATTCGATTTGGGTGATTGTGGATCGGCTTACCAAGTCCGCGTACTTCATTCCGGTGTGTACTACCTATTCTTCGGAGCGGTTAGCAGAGATTTTCATCTGGGAGATTGTTCGGCTGCATGGGGTCCCAGTTTCTATCATCTCAGATAGGGGTACTCAGTTTACTTCCCAGTTTTGGAGGACTTTTCAGCGAGAGTTGGGTACACAGGTAGAGTTGAGCACCGCATTTCATCCTCAGACGGACGGGCAGTCCGAGCGTACCATTCAGATATTGGAGGACATGTTGCGTGCCTGTGTTATTGATTTTGGAGGTTCTTGGGCTGAGTTCTTGCCACTTGCAGAGTTTGCTTACAACAACAGTTATCAATCCAGTATCCAGATGACGTCGTATGAGGCCTTATATGGGAGACGGTGTAGATCTCCGGTTGGTTGGTTTGAGACCGGCGAGGCTAGACTATTGGGGACAGAGTTGGTGCAGGATGCCTTAGAGAAGGTGAAGGTGATCCAGGAGAGACTTCGTACAGCTCAGTCGCGTCAGAAGAGTTATGCGGACCAGAAGGTTCGTGATGTATCTTATAAGGTGGCGAGAAGGTCTTGTTGAAGGTTTCGCCTATGAAGGGCGTTATGAGATTTGGAAAGAAAGGGAAGCTGAGTCCGCGGTTCATTGGACCTTTTGAGATACTTAGGAGGATTGGGGAGGTGGCTTATGAGCTTGCTTTGCCACCCAACTTGTCTAGTGTGCATCCGGTATTTCATATATCTATGCTCCGGAAGTATGTTGGGGACCCATCTCATGTATTGGACTTCAGCACGGTTCAGTTAGATGATGATTTGACATATGATGTGGAGCCAGTGGCTATTTTGGGTCGTCAAGTTCGAAAGTTAAGGTCAAAGGATATAGCTTCAGTGAAGGTACAGTGGAGAGGTCGGTCCGTGGAGGAGGCTACTTGGGAGACCGAGCGGGAGATGCTGAGCAGATATCCTCACTTGTTTGAGACTCCAGGTATGTTCCTTAACGCGCTCGAGGACGAGCGTTTGTTTTGGTTGGGGAGGATGTGACGACCCGGCCCGTCGTCATGTGAGTTACCGCACCATTTTTCCCATATTATGTTTCTCTATGCTTCATTATCGGTATTTGAGGTAATCGAGTTGGATTGGTTTGGTCTTGGTAGGAGATGAGACATTTAGTCTCTAAGGAAAGCTTGTTTTGGAAAAGTCAACCGGAAGTTGACTAGTTGGTTAGAGGGCTCGGAGATTCGGTTAGCTTTGGGGGATGATTTGTGACTTAGGAGCGTGATCGGAATTGGTTTTGGAGGTCCGGTGTAGAATTAGGCTTGAATTGGCGAAGTTAGTATTTTGGCAAATTCCGGTTGGTAGGTGAGATTTTGATCCGAGGGTCGGAATGGAATTCCGAGAGTTTCAGTAGCTCCGTTAGGTGATTTTGGATGTGTGTGCAAAATTTCAGGTCATTCGGAGATGTTTTGGTCGGGTTTTGATCGAATGCGTATTGCGGAAGTTTTGAAGAAACTTAGGCTTGAATTCGATGTGATTTAATGGTTTTAGCGTTGTTAGACGTGTTTTGAGGATTGGAACAAGTTTGAATAATGTTTTAAGATGTGTTGGTAACTTTGGCTGAGGTCCCGGGGGCCTCGGGGTGATTTCGGGTGGCTAACGGAAGGAATTTGAAGTTGGAAAATTGCAGGTTTTTGGTTGCAGCAGGTGTTTCCGCATCTGCGGAAAGGAGATCGCAGATGCGGTCTCGCAGAAGCGAGCTAGGCCTCGCAGGAGCGGAAATAGGAGCCCAGGTCAGGTTTCGCAGAAGCGGGACATTGGGTCGCTTAAGCGGTCCCGCAGATGCGAAGTTGGATCGCAGAAGCGGAAAGTCGCCTTAAGTGAAAGGTCCGCAGGAGCGGACATTGACCGCATAAGCGAAAGGCGCAAAAGCGGGAATTAATCCGCAGAAGCGGAAATAACTGGCAGGTTAAGTGAAAACGTCTTCGTCGCGAATTTTTGAAAGAGTGACATTTTGGGACTCCGAACCTTGAGAGCTTTGAGGCGATTTTGAAGAGGGATTCGAGGGCTATTATCAGGTATGAACTCTTGGACTTAGAGCTTGATTTTATGGTGTATAAACATGAATTTGGACTGAATAATCAAGGAATCAAAGGTCAAAAATGGTGGTTTAGGGGTTAAATTTAAGAGAGTTTAAAATAGGGATTTGAGGGGTCAAATGGACCCCGATTTTGATGATTTTTATATGTATAGACTCATGGCAAGACGAGGAATCCGGAGATGTGAATTTCGTAATTTTTTGAGAAGTGGGCCCGGGGCTCAGGTTTTGCCAACTTCGTGATTTTTTGATATTTTTCGAGTCTTTTCGGTTGGGTTATGACCCATTAGCATATGGTGATGTATTCCTTGTGGTTTTGATCAGATTCGATGCGTGAGGAGGTCGACTCGAGGGGAAAAGGCATAGCGAGCTAGACTTTGACCGGCTAGAGGTGAGTAATGATTTTAAATGATGTTCTGAGGGTTTGAAAACCCCGGACATGCACAACTTGGTGCTACGTTGAGATGAGACACGCGTTCCATGACGAGCGCGGGTCATTTACTATTGGGGACTGTGACTTGGTCCAGTCCGGATGATATTTTACCGCGTATTAGCAATGACTTGTTGTTTTCACTATGATTTGGGCTTATTGCCATATTTGGGGCTTATTGCCAACTGTTTGAACTCTTTATGAACTATCATCACTATTTTCCTCACTGTTTGAAATATTATTTGAACTCAGTCCATGTGATTTACACCGTTTCTTGAACTCAGCCATATTTACTCAAACTTGGAGTTTTAAACTGATATTTGAACTATTGTTTGAGCTGAGTATTATTGCTTTACTGTTGCCCGAGGGGCTGTTGACTATTTCTGGACTGATTGAGGCCGAGGGCCTTATGTGTGGGCATGATGAGTGAGGTGAGGAGGCTTTCAGGCCTCGTATTGATACTGTTCAGGCTTTCAGGCCTTGTTGATAGCGCTTGGGCTGTAGGAGCCCCTCCGGAGTCTGCACAACCACAGTGAGCGCGGGTACCCATCTAGAGTGATTAAATATTGAACAGTGGTAACAATGACACTGTTATACGCGTTTGGTCAGGTAACAATGACTGACCAGTCAGGTAACAATGACTGACCAGTGGTAACAATGGCACTGTAATACGCATTTGGTCAGGTAACAATGGCTGACCGGTCAGGTAACAATGGCTGACTTACTGGTTCAGTATGATTGATTTTTAACTGTTTTCAAAAAGATTTTCTTCCTATATTTCACTGGTTTCTACTGTTTATCTGATGTTGCTGCTTGAGATAGCATTATTTGTGCCCTTGTGGGATTTTATGTTCTCAGTCGTTAATTAATTTTTTTACTCACTGGGTCGGAGTACTCACATTACTTCCTGCACCATGTGTGCAGAGACAGGCACAGCTGAGTTCGTACCTGAGCGCTGATTTCCTTCCAGACCAGGCGGACTAGGAGAGACGAGGTAGCTGTCGACGTCCACAGCCCCGTTTCTTCCTTATCTTCTGCATATTTTATTCATCTTCAGACTATGTTTCCAGACTTGTAGTATTTTCATCAACTTTGTAGTAGCTCGTGACTTGTGACACCCCGATCATCGGGCTGAGTTTGGGATGGTTTTTTTTTCCCGTTATGTTACGTTTATTTCCGTACTTATGATTAATCAGTATTTATGGTTTAAACCTGTTATGCTAAGAAATCGTCAAAAGCAGTGTTGATTGTTCTGTTGGCTGGCCTTGTCTTCACGAGAGGCGCCATCACGACCGGGTGGGAATTGGGTCGTGACAAGGTGGTATCAGAGCCTAGGTTACTAGGTCTCACGAGTCATGAGCAGGTTTAGTAGTATCTCGCGGATCGGTACGGAGACGTCCATACTTATCCTCGAGAGGCTGCAGAACCCTTAGGAAAACTTCACATTCTTGAAATTCTTGTCGTGCGATTTTGTTGATCCGGGAACTAAACTTCTGTGTTCTATCCTCTCGCAGATGGCGAGGACCCGCGCTAAAGGACGAGACAGACGCCCACCGGTACCACCTACTGAGGGTACTAGAGGCCGCGGGCGCGGTCGTGGTCGCGGTAGGGGCAGAGCCGCGAGGACAGCACCCATTGCCCCACCAGTTGCCCCGGCTCAGGATCAGGCCCCAGCTGCAGACATTCCAGCAGCACCTGTACAGGCACCGACAGTGCCCATTGTGATTCCGGGTCTCCAGGAGACCTTGGCTCAGATACTATCAGTTTGCACTGGCCTAGCCCAGGTAGTTTCAGCCACTGCTACAGCGGCTACCTCTCAGGCCGGGGGAGGCAGTCAGACCCCCACCGCTCACACACCAGAGTAGGTTATGCAGGGTTTACAGACACCGGGAGCAGCTCCAGCTCAGCTGGTTGCACCAGCAGCACCAGTTGCACCAGTCGTACCAGTTCAGGACTTTGTAGTCCCAGTTATGCCAGACGATGAGCATCCTCGTCTTGAGAGGTTCAGTAGGCTCCAGCCTCCATTTTTTAGTGGTGCTCAGGGCGAGGATGCCCAGGGATTTCTGGACAAGTGTCAGCGTATGCTTCGGACAATAGGGATTTTGGAGACCAGCGGGGTAGCATTCACCGCATTTCAGTTCACTGGGGCTGCCTTCACATGGTGGGAGTCGTATGAGCGGCGTAGGCCGGCAGGTGCAGCGCCTTTGTCATGGCAGGAGTTCTCCACTATCTTTTTGGAGAAGTGGGTACCACAGTCTCAGAGAGAGGAGCTACGCAGGCAGTTCGAGTGGCTTCGACAGGGAGACATGACTGTGACCCAGTATGAGGCGAGATTTTCTGAGTTGGCCCGTCATGGCTCGTGGATAGTTCCGACCGACAGAGAGAGGATCAAGAGGTTTGTAGATGGACTTAACTATCACCTCCGTGTTCTGATGACTCGAGAGAGAGTTCTGGGTATTTCCTTTGAGGATGCAGTTGATATTGCTCGTGATATTGAGATGGCTCGCCGTCAGGACAGAGAGGAGAGGGAGGCCAAGAGGCCTCGAGGTTCTTGTAGCTTCAGTGGTGCTCCGTCTAGGGGTCAGTTNGCCTTAAGTGAAAGGTCCGCAGGAGCGGACATTGACCGCATAAGCGGAAGGCGCAAAAGCGGGAATTTATCCGCAGAAGCGGAAATAACTGGCAGGTTAAGTGAGAACATCTTCTTCGCGAATTTTTGAAAGAGTGACATTTTGGACTCCGAACCTTGAGAGCTTTGAGGCGATATTGAAGAGGGATTCGAGGGCTATTATCAGGTATGAACTCTTGGACTTAGAGCTTAATTTTATGGTGTATAAACATGAATTTGGACTTAATAATCAAGGAATCAAAGGTCAAAAATGGTGGTTTAGGGCTATAATTTAAGAGAGTTTAAAATAGGGCTTTAAGGGGTCAAATGGACCCCGATTTTGATAATTTTGATATGTATAGACTCGTGGCGAGACGAGGAATCCGGAGATGTGAATTTTGTAATTTTTTGAGAAGTGGGTCCGGGGCTCGGGTTTTGCCAACTTTGTAATTTTTGATATTTTTCGAGTCTTTTCGATTGGGTTATGACCCATTAGCCTATTGTGATGTATTCCTTGTGGTTTTGATCAGATTCGACGCGTGAGGAGGTCGATTCGAGGGGAAAAGGCATAGCGAGCTAGACTTTGACCGGCTAGAGGTGAGTAATGATTTTAAATGATGTTCTGAGGGTTTGAAAACCCCGGACATGCACAACTGGGTGCTATGTTGAGATGAGACACGCGTTCCATGACAAGCGCGGGGTCATTTACTATTGGGGACTGTGACTTGGTCCAGTCCGGATGATATTTTACCGCGCATTAGCAATGACTTGTTGTTTTTACTATGATTTGGGCTTATTGCCATATTTGGGGCTTATTGTCGACTGTTTGAACTCTTTATGAACTATCATCACTGTTTTCCTCACTGTTTGAAATATTATTTGAACTCAGTCCATGTGATTTTCACTGTTTCTTGAACTCATCCATATTTACTCAAACTTGGAGTTTTAAACTGATATTTGAACTATTGTTTGAGCTGAGTATTATTGCTTTACTGTTGCCCGAGGGGCTATTGACTATTTCTGGACTGATTGAGGCCGAGGCCTTATGTGAGGGCATGATGAGTGAGGTGAGGAGGCTTTCAGGCCTCGTATTGATACTATTCAGGCTTTCAGGCCTTGTTGATGGCGCTTGGGCTGTAGGAGCCCCTCCGGAGTCTGCACACCCACAGTGAGCGCGGGTACCCATCTAGAGTAATTAAATATTGAACAGTGATAACAATGACACTGTTATACGCGTTTGGTCAGGTAACAATGACTGACCAGTCAGGTAACAATGACTGACCAGTGGTAACAATGGCACTGTAATACGTGTTTGGTCAGGTAACAATGGCTGACCGGTCAGGTAACAATGGCTGACTTACTGGTTGAGTAAGATTGATTTTTAACTGTTTTCAAAAAGATTTTCTTCCTATATTTCACTGGTTTCTACTGTTTATCTGATGTTGCTGCTTGAGATAGCATTATTTGTGCCCTTGTGGGATTTTATGTTCTCAGTCGTTATTTTATTTTATTACTCACTAGGTCGGAGTACTCACATTACTTCCTGCACCATGTGTGCAGAGACATGCACAGCTGAGTTCGTACCTGAGCGCTGATTTCCTTCCAGACCAGGCGGACTAGGAGAGACGAGGTAGCTGTCGACGTCCACAGCCCCGTTTCTTCCTTATCGTCTTCATATTTTATTCATCTTCAGACTATGGTTCCAGACTTGTAGTATTTTCATCAACTCTGTAGTAGCTCGTGACTTGTGACACCCCGATCATTGGGCTGAGTTTGGGATGGTTTTTCCCCGTTATGTTACGTTTATTTCTGCACTTATGATTAATCAGTATCTATGGTTTAAACCTGTTATGCTAAGAAATTGTCAAAAGCAGTGTTGATTGTTCTGTTGGCTGGCCTTGTCTTCACGAGAGGAGCCATCACGATCGGGTGGGAATTGGGTCGTGACAATTGCAGCACCTTTGACTAAATTGACCCAAAATGGTGCTCCGTTCCGATGGTCGAATGATTGTGGAGCTTTTAGAAGCTCAAGACAGCTTTGACTAGAACACCAGTTTTAGTGTTGCCTTCCAGTTCAGGGATATATGCCGTGTATTATGATGCTTCACGCATTGGCCTGGGTTGTGTATTGATGCAGGAGGGGCGAGTTATTGTATATGCTTCACGTCGACTGAAGCACCACGAGAAGAATTCCCTGTACATCATTTGGAGTTGCCGCAACAGTTCACGCCCTCAAGATCTGGAGGCATTATCTTTACGGGGTGTCATGTGAGGTTTACACCGATCATCGCAGCTTGCAGCATTTGTTCAAGTTGAGGGATCTCTATTTGAGGCAGCGCATGTGGCTTGAGTTACTAAAGGACTATGATATTACCATCCTTTATCATCCAGGCAAGGTGAATGTGGTTGCGGATGCCTTGAGCAGAAAGGCCGAGAGTATGGGTAGCTTGGCATTCATTTCAGCGGGGGAGAGGCCATTGGCTTTGGACATTCTGTCCTTGGATAATCGACTTGTGAGGTTGGATATTTCAGAGTACAACCGAGTTCTTGCATGTGTTGTGGGTCAGTCTTTATTATTTGTGTGGATCAAGGCTCGTTAGTTTGATGATCCGCACCTTCTAGTTCTTAGAGATACGGTACTACGGGGTGGTGCCAAGGAGATTACTATCGGCGAGGATCGTGTTCTACGACTCCGAGGTCGCTTATGTGTTCCTTATATTGATGCCTTGAAGGAGAAGATTTTAGAGGATGCACACAGTTCTCGGTATAATATTCATCCTGGTGCTATGAAGATGCATCGCGACCTGAGGCAGCATTATTGGTGGTGGCGGATGAAGAAAGACATAGTTGAGTATGTAGCGACGTGTCTAAATTGCCAGCAAGTTAAGTATGAGCACCAGAGTCCAGGTGGCCTACTCCAGCAGATGGTTATACTGGAGTGGAAATGAGAGTGGATCACTATGGACTTTGTGGTTGGGTTGCCGCGGACGTTGATGAAGTTTGATGTCGTTGGGTCATTGTCGACAGGCTGACCAAGTCGGCGCACCTTATTTCGGTTGTGACTATGTACTCTTCAGAGAGATTGACCCAGATTTACATTCAGGAGATTATCCGGTTGCATGGTGTGCCTATTTCCATTATTTTAGATAGAGGCCCTTAGTTCACTTTGCACTTTTGGAGAGCAGTACAGAGTGATTAGGGCACTCGGGTAGAGCTCAGCAAAGCCTTTCATCCGTAGACCGATGGGAAGTCGGAGCGGACAGTTCAGATCTTGGAGGACATTCTCAGAGCATGTGTGATTGACTTCGGAGGGCAGTGGGATCGATTCTTGCCTTTTGTCGATTTTACTTATAACAACAATGATCAGTCCAGCATTGAGATGGCTCCATTTGAGGATTTATATGGTTGGCGATGTCATTCGCCCATCGGATGGTTCGAGCCCGGCGAGTCTAGGTTGTATGGCACTAATTTAGTGAAGGATGCCTTGGAAAATGTAAAGTTAATTCAGGAGCGACTTTGCACAGCATAGACCAGACAGAAGGTTATGCTGATCAGAAGGCGCATGATTTATCATTTATGGTGGGCGAGAAGGTTTTCTTGAATGTCTCGCTGACGAAGGGAATCATCAGGTTCGGAAGAAGGGCAAGTTGAGCCCAAGGTTTATCGGCCCATTTGAGGTATTAAGGCGAGTTGGGGAGGTTGATTATGAGCTTGATTTGCCTCCCAGTCTATCGGGAGTTCATCTGGTCTTCCATATGTCTATGCTCCGGAGGTACCATGCTGACAAGTCGCATGTGTTAGATTACAACACGGTTCAACTAGATGATAGCTTGAGTAACGAGGTGGAGCCAGTTGCTATTGTTGACAAACAAGTTCGCCAGTTAAGGTTTAAGAAGATTTCTGTGGTAAAGGTCCATTGGAGGGGTCAACCCGTCGAGGAGGCGAATTTGGAGACCGAGGTGGACATGTAGAGCAGATATCCTCACCTATTCAGCACTCGTATGATTCTAGACCCGTTTGAGGATGAACATTTGTTTAAAAGGTGGATAATGTAACAACCTGGCCGTTCATTTTGCTTTTTAGATCCCCGTTCCCCTAATTAAGACTCCTCGTATGTGTCTTTATTGTTTTATGACTTGCGGGGATGGTTGACTTGGGTTTGGAAGGGTTCGGGTTGAAACCGGAATACTTGGTTCCTTAATAGTGGCCTAAGATGGCCAAGTTTGACTTGACTCAATATTTTGAGTAAAAGACCTCAGAACCGGGATTTGACGGTCCCAATGTTCGTATGATGATTTTGGACTTGGGCGTATGTGCGGATCGAGTTTCGAATGACCCGGGAGCATTTCGATGCTTAATGTTGAAAGTTGGCGCATTGAAGGTTTTCAAGTTCTTTAAATTTGGTTTGGAGTAGATTTTGGTGTTATTGAAGTTCGTTTGGGATTCTGAGCCTGGGAATAGTTCCGTATGGTGATTTATAACTTGTACTCATAATTAGGTGTTATTTAGAGTAGTCTAAGTATGGTTCGGTGCGTTCAGAGTAAGTTGAAAAGCTTGAAGTTCATAATTTGATTCAATTTGGTTTAGGGGTGCGATTCTTAGTTTTGATGTTATTTTTCGTGTTTCGAGAGTTCGAGCAGGTCTGTATTCTGTTTGTGGACTTGCTGGTGCATTTGGACGGGGTCCTGAGTGGCTCGGGTGAGTTTCGGACAATCCGGAGCTAAGTCCAAAAATTGGTCACTGCTGGTTCTAGTTTCGTTCTTCGCGATCGCGGGGGTTGGGTCGCGTTTACGAAGAAGGAATTTGGGGGACTGGGAATTTGTGCTTTGCGTTCGGGACACCCAGTCCGAGTTCGCGAGATCTGTCACCTGTGGCCTTCGCGTTAGCATGAGTGGGTCCGCAATCGCGTAGAGGAAGCTGGGGCTCAGGGTGGCACGTTGATTGGTCTTTGTGTTCGTGAAAAAGCCCTCGCATTCGCGTAGGGCAGGCTAGGCAAGCCTTAGCGTTTGCGAGGATCTGATCGCGTTCGTGAAGTTCAATTTTCTTGGGCCTTGGCAGCTTGCCTTCACGATCTTGAGGCCTCTTCCGCAATCGGGAAAAAGGAATGCTTGGGCAGAAAGGCTTTTAAATTTAGAGACTTAGGCTTATTTGGTTCATTTCTCTCAACTTGTGGCCGATTTTAGAGCTCTTTGAGGAGGGTTTTTCATCTAGCACCTTGGGGTAAGAATTTTCTACACAATATGAGTTTAATACATATACTATGGGTAGATTTTAACATAGAAATTGTGAAAATTTTAGGTGATTGTTGAATTTTTTTGTTTTGATAAAAATAAAATTAGACCACGAAAATGATTATGGAATTGAATAGAAATTATATATTTTGGTTCGTGAGGTTATGGGTAACATTTATCTTTAAAAATTTCTGAAATCCGGGCGCGTGGGCCCGTGGGTGAATTTTATGAATCTTCCAATTTGGGTTGGGTTAATTACTCTAATAGCTAAATTATGAACTTTTGAGTATATATTGATTGAATTATACAATATTTGGCTAGTTTCAGATTTTCGGCACCGACCCGAGGCCTTTAGAATGATTTGTGGACCAGAAAGTGAACTTGGGAAAGAGGTAAGTCTATTGCCTAACCTTGTAAAAGGAAATTTACCCCATAGGTGTTTAAATTACTATTTGCTACCAGTTGTGGGTGCTTTGTACGTATGAAGTGACGAAAGTCCATGCATAGCTAGAATTCATGTTATGTCTGAGTAGACCTAGGCCTTTATTATACTATTACTTGCACTATTTGGACTCAACTTGTTAGTTTAATTTCTTGTATTAGTAAGTAAAACTTGGTTAAAGATAATGTTAAATCGAGCTTTATTACTTAGAAAGTTGGCGAAAATGTATAATGATTGATGGAAATTATATCCTTTCATGGGCTTACCTCGGAGTTGTAAATATGAAATTCGAAATCCGAAAAGTTTCCCTATTCCTATAGATCGAGTCGAAGGTTTCGGCAATATTTACTTATATATTATGGGATGCATCCATGGATTTGACCGTATGACCTCGGTAATGTATGTACACGAATATTATGGATCGGGCTGTAAGACCTCGGCAGGTGCGTGTTGTCACTCGGAGTTCGGTTTCACTTGATATGTCTGTCATGACTTGAGGATTTATAATACATGTTAAGCCCCTTACTTTTTGAGATTAATATGTAATATTTGAGGACTTTAAATTGTTATTTTGATAAATGGTCATTTAATTATTTCCTCCTATTTCATTATTGTTGTTTCATTTTATGCCTATTAAATAATCATGTACATTATGCATATTGCCAATTAGTAAGTGTTGAAGTCGACCCCTTGTCACTAATTCTTTGAGGTTAGACTAGATACTTACTGGGTACATATTGTTTATGTACTCACGCATACACTTCTGCACATATTGTGCAGGTTTTGATGCAAGTGCATCTGGAGTTTGTCCGAGCGCGTACCCACATTATCCGGAAGCTTAGTGGTAAGCTGATTTCCCATGCTCCATTCTGCAGCACCCGACGCCTTCTCTTGTCATGTTTTTATCATTCCTATCTATTTTGTTTCAGACAGTAACTTCTTAGGGAGTTTTGTATATTCTACTAGATGCTCGTGCACTTGTGACACCGGGTTTTGGGAATTCTAGTAGACATTCATGGGTTTTGATTATTTAACTCACCACCTTACTTCTCCTTTTAGTTTATGTTTTACATTATCGCACTCATTTACTATTTGTTTCCGCATTTAAATAAAAATCAAAGACTTTAAAAAAAATTAAAATGAGGATTTAAATGGGTAATTTACTGTTGGCCTGCCTAGCGGCGATGTTGGACTCCATCACGGCCTATAGTGGAAATTGGGTCGTAAACGATAATCGAGGAACAAAAGGAGAAAAAATAGTATAAAATCTAAAATGATAAGATTTATTAGAATTTCAAAATCAAAAAGCGGTTTTGATTTATGACAACAAAAATCATACATATGTAAAATATCACGTAACTTAAATCTTAATAGATAAAGCCAAAAAATAAAAATATTAGGCAATGGAAGAATACTAAGCAACAAAGCATAAATTTAAAAGATAGTTGACTTTAATAATTAAATCTTAAAAATCAAAACCTTAATAAAAATTCAAAGGAGAAGAAAAATTTAATTTCTATGCATATAATACAAATATTAATTATTAAAAAAAATTAGTAGATTTATAATTAATAAAAAAATAATTTATATTTTGGACTAACTCAAATGAAGATGTACAATGAAAAAAAGTTTTAAGAAAAAGATTTAGGAGTAAGAAAAATATTATATTAAAAAGAGAATTAACAAAAATATTAAGTCAAGTAACAAGTTAATAAAATATTATCATAGCAAATAAAATAATATTAAGTATAGTAGATTATGTAATAAAGAAAAGTAAGGAACTGAAAAGTTATTCGATGACACTATGATTTTTTTTTTTAAATTTCCTAGATTTTCTTATTGGGCATGTTTTATTGGATAAAAAAGGAAATTGAAATTTAATTCAAGCAATATGATATAATGTGGTCAAATAAGTTTGATTATACAATATGATTTATGCTCTTCATGTATCACGTAGGTGCTATAATACAACAACAACATACCCAATATTATCTCACATCTTGGGGTCTGGGGAGGGCAGTGTGTACGCAGACCTTACCTCTACCTTGTGAGGATAGAGAGGATGTTTCCAATAGACCCTCCGCTCAGGATGCTATAAATAGTGAAAAAGAAAAGGAAAACTGAATTACAACTTAAAGAAGAAATAAAATAATTTAGTAACCTACGGAATATTATTTGTACTCTTAAATAACATATTACATATTACTAAAATTAGAGAAGTAGAACAATCATCCAATACACATGGTTGACATCATTATACCATATGAGAGTGTAATTGAAATTTCTATTATGTGGATGAGTAAAAATAACAGATTATGGTTTACATGGCTGTTTTTTGTTATTTAAAAAAATTTGAGGTTATTTTTATTACTATTTTATTTTAATTTATGTGGATCTATTTAACTTGACATAAAACTTAAGAAAAGAAAAAAAATATTATTATAATATTTGTGGTTATGAAAATTTTAAAACTTATGATATTAAATATAACATAGTACTTTTATTACTAAAATTTGTATTAAAGATAAAATAAAAAATTGAAATTAAATTATTTCATAGAAATAAATTATTCTCATTGATTATACAATAAGTGACATGTGGAACGAGGGACAATAAATATTCCATGAAAAAATATGTTGTACTCTATGCATCAAAATAGTAACAAGTGAGAAATTTTGTAACGATCCGATCGGTCGTTTTGAGCTCTAGCGCGTCGTTCTGCAGTTTGAGGCCATGAGCAGCTTCACTTCAGGAATTATGACTTGTACGCGTGGTCGAAATTGAATTTCGGTAAGTTCAGAGTTGATTTGGAAAGAAAATTCCCATTCGGAAGCTTTAAGTTTAAAGAATTGAGTAAGGGTTGATATATGAGTAAACGACCTCGGAATCAGGATTGAAGGTTCCAACAGGTTCGTATGATGGTTTTGGACTTGGGCGTATGTCCATATCGATTTTTGGATGACCTGGGAGCGTTTCAGCGCCTATTGTGGAAGTTGGCATTTTGGAAGAATTCCATAAATTTGGGTTGAAGTGCATTTCAATGCTATCGATGTCCGATTGGGATTCCGAGTCTGGGAATAGCTCCGTATGGTGATTCTGGTATTGGGAGCGCGATCGGAAGTTGATTTGGAGGCCCGTAGGTCAATTTGGTGTCACTTGGCTAAAGTTAGAAATTTGAAGGTTTTTGAGAAGTTTGACCGGAAGTGGACTTTTCGATATCGGGGTTGGATTCCGATTCCAGAAGTTGGAGTAGGTCCGTAATGTCAAGTATGACTTGTGTGCAAAATTTGAGGTCAATCAGACGTGATTTGACAGGTATTAGCATCGAATGAAGAAGTTCGAAGTTTTAAAGTTTATCAAGCTTGGAATGGAGTGTGATTCGTGATTTCGACGTTGTTTGATGTTATTTGACGCCTCGAGCAGGTCTGCATTATGTTTTGGGCTGGTTGGCGTGATTGGTCGGGGTCCCGGGGGCCTCGGGTGAATTTCGGATAGCTAACAGATCAAATTTGGAATTTGAAGAAGGAATGAAGCAGCTGCCTTCTGGTGTAACCGCACCTGCGAGACTTGGGCCGCAGTTGCGGAGCCGCAGAAGCGGCCATGGGGGACGCAAATGCGGTGTTGGGCCAGAAGTGAAGATACCGCAGATGCGATCATATAGCTGCAAAAGCGGGACCGCACCTGCGGTAGATGAGGCGCAAAAGCGGAAATGGCAGCCTGGTGGGAAACCGCAGGAGCGGTAGTGGGGCCGCACCTGCGGAGCCGCAGTAGCGGTCGAGTGACCGCAGGTGCGGAAATGCTGGAGGTAGTGAGGTTCTTTAAATCGGGGGTTTGGCTCATTTCAACTCCGTTTCTTCCATGGGAGCCAATTTTGGAGCAACTTTGAGGTGCCATTTTCACCACCAAGCATGAGGTAAGTGGTTTATACTAGTTTTGAGTTAAATACATGAATATATACTGATTTGAGCATGAAAATTAGTGGGAAATTGTGGGGTTTGGTAGGAAACAAAAGATTTGGTATTTTTGGATTGTTACCACGAATTTAGGCATGAAATTGAGAGTAAATTATATATTTGAGTTCGTGAGGTTGTGGGCAAATTTTATCTTCGAAAAATTTCGGAATCCGGGCACGTGGGCCCGAGGGTGATTTTTATCGACTTTTTGATCGGGGTTAGAAATTATTATAAATTGGGTTATAATGAGTGTTTGAGCATATATTAATGAGTTTGCATAATTGTTGGTTAGTTTTGGAGCGTTGGGCATCGGTTTGAGTCGTCGGAAAGGCTTGGAAGCCGATTATGGAACTTCGGAGCGAGGTGAGTCTCCTGTATAACCTTGTAAGAGGGAATTGTCCCCATAGGTAAAATAATTAATTATGCGCTACTATTATGGGGGCTACGTACGCACGAGGTGACGAGAGTCCGTGCGTAGCTACTATTATGCTTAAGTCCGGGTAGTCTAGGAACCAAAAGCATGCTTTACTTGTAATATTTGCAATCTTGTTGTCAATTTAAAATTCTTAATGCATATTGAACTTTGTAAATAAATTTCTAAAAGGCTAGACATCGTTTTCTTAACTTTTAAAAGAGAAATTGCCTTTCCGTGAATAATTGCTTCTTGATGAATTCTTGATTGACTGTTTGAATGTGTATATCTATTGTGGAAAGGGCCGAACGCCTCGGTAGATTAAATAGATGCATCTATGGTTTGCGCCATTCGACCCTCTGGCAGTGCACAGTTTAAATATTTGTTGATCGGACCATATGACCTCGGCATGATTTGTGCATGCTTGTATTGCTTGACTTGTAAACTTATAAATGATAATATTGCCTCCTTGGTTTGAGATAAATGCATAAATGATGAAAATATGAATTTGGAAATTCCCTATAAATGAAAGAATTGTTTACTTGCTTCATTTTATTGACTTACAGCCGTGTTTATAAAAGCTCTCGATTTACTATGTTATTGGTATATTATTATTGGACCACTAGTAAGTGTCGAAGTCGACCTCTCGTCTCTACTTCTTCGAGATTAGACGGATACTTACTGGGTACACGTTGTTTCGTACTCATGCTACACTTGCTGTCCATTTTTGTTGCACATGCACATGTATGTCTAGTGGCCTAGTTTGGCGCAGCAACATGGTTGATATGGAGACTTAGGTGAGCTGCACTTCTCGAGACGACCCGCGGCCAGTAGAGTCTCCTTCAGAGTATAGTAGTTCTTTTCTGTCCAGTTGTATTCCGGACAGTTATCGTGTTGTACTTTATTTCCTAGAAATTGCTCATGCACTTGTGACACTGGGTTCTGGGATGATTATGGGATTATTCAACATTAAGTTTGTTAAAGACATCATTATTTATTAAGTGAAATTCATTATTTATCATTTAATGTATTAAAGAAATGATTTCAATAAATACTAAAATGGGAATTTAATTAATTTTTTTTTGTGTTGGCTTGCCTGATAGTAGTGTCCGGTGCCATCACGACCCTTAGTGGATCTTGGGTCGTGACAAATTTTACTATGTGAGTCACATAACCAACATTATTTGTGTGGGTCTAATTTATTCTTATTAAGTGGACTCGTGTTCCTACTTACTTATTTTGAAACATAAGCTAAAAAGGCAATGTTGTTATAAAAATAAAAGCAATTTAGTAAATAATAAATAGAGATAGAAAGAAAGAGGAGTTTTTCCTCTTCAATAGTATGCATTTACCCATCTATTATAAAGCCTTTATATAGGCGTGAAAAATGAAGAATCACTATTAGAAAATAATGACAGGAATGGACACTAAAATAGTGGGGGGAATAATCACTAAACATTAAATGACGGAGGAAGATCATGCGGGATATTATGGAGTTACAATCATAATTTCAAATGTATTAGAGTAGTAGAAGTTGTGGAGATAATGGAGAAAATTAGTGAACATTGCTCCTTTGGTGGTTATGGACATCCACCATAATTCAATATTTTATAACACTCCCCCTTGAATGTCCATTGATAATGTGCATTGTTAAAACCTTGCTAGGAAAAACCCCATGGGAAAAAATCCTAAGAGCACACATATCATGTAATATGCATTGCTTGTTGCCTCATTAAAAACATTGCCAGGAAAACTCAGAGGGATAAATTCGTAGCTAAGAAAAAAAGAGTACAACGCGTATTTGCCTCCCCCTGATGAAAACATCACTTTATTTTTCGGAAATGACGCATTCCAATCCCGTATACCAGCTTCTCAAATGTTGATGTTGGTAATGATTCATTAAAAAGATCCACCAAAATATCAATCAAATAAATTGAACATCCACATCACCAATCTGTCGAAGATCATGTCTGAAAAGAACTTTGGTGAAATGTGCTTTATTTTGTCGCCTTCAATATATTCTTCTTCCAATTGTGATAAGCAAGCAGCATTGTCTTCAATATTATTGAGATCTTCTTTTTCAAAGAAAAGTCACACATCTATTGTGTATTGAGGTACTTGATTTATTACTTGTTAATATCTTGGCATGACTTGAATCAGTAATTGACAGTCTTATGAAAGAATAATATAGCGGTACCCTCACATACAAATAGATTGTTTGAAGAACGAACTTCAGAAAATGGTTGCATTTGCATAACTAACAAAACCTTAACAATATTTGTTAGAATAAATAAATCTATATCAAGGATTTCTTTTGCTATATAATCCTAATAGTATTCCAATATCTTCACATAGGAATAAAACTATATCTTGCTAGCATATTGTTATACTCATAGTTCTAGCAAGATACATTAGCGCACTAATTGCACTAGACAAAAAAAAAAAAACAAATCATGTACGCCATGATCGCTCTAATCCGCATATGAATTTGATGAAGCTGTATTTAATAAATTTTATGGGAACCTTAATATGCTTCAGAACAATTTAAATCCTTCAATAATTTTAATTATACGCATATCAAGTTTTTCATGTATTGCCTGATTAAAACCTGAAAATGATTTCATCCACCACATGAAGAACATGTCTCCATATAACTAATGCCAGGATATTTACAAAAAATCTTGTGCCATAAGTTGTCTTTATGTCTGTAAGGCCCCATAAAATTTCTACTAGAACCCGTGGTTTCATGGTATCGGAGGCAAATTGTAACGACCCGACTGGTCGTTTTGCTTTCTAGAAACTCGTTCCTCTAAATAAGACTTCCCCCGTACTTCCTTTTACTGATTTATGACTTGCGGGGATGGTTGGTCCAGGATTTGGAAGAGTTTGGGTTGAAATCGGAACACTTGGTTCCTTAATGTTGGTTTAAAAGGCCAAGTTTGACTTCGGCCAATGTTTTGAGTAAACGACCTCGAAATCAGGATTTGAAGGTTCCAACAGGTTCGTATGATATTTTTCGACTTGGACGTATGTCCGGATCGAGTTTTGGATGACCCGGGAGCATTTTGGCGCCAAATAGTGAAAGTTGATTCCTTTAGGATTTTTAAGTACTTTAAATTTGGTCTGGAGCGGATTTTCATGATATCGAGGTTTGTACTAAATTTCGAGACCGGGAATAGTTCCGTATTGTCATTTAAGACTTGTACGCAAATTTTGGTATCAATCCGAGTAGTATGAGTGTGTTTCGTTACATTGGGTGAGAATTCAAGAACATGAAGTTCATAAGTTTGATTCAATTGGTTTTAGGGGGTGATTCCTAGATTTAGCATTGTTTCGGGCATTCCGAGGGTTTGGGCGAGTCCATTTTATGATTTAAAACTTGCTGGTATGTTCGGGCGGGGCCTCGGGGGCCCCGAGCGTCAATCGGACGAGGCTCGAGTTAAGTTAGAAAAATTTAGAAGGAGCTGAAGCTCCAGTTCTGTCATAACCGAACCTGCGGTTGTCCAGCCGCAGGTGCGAGACCGCAAAAGTGGCCCACCAATCGCAGGTGCGGCCGAAGGGGAGGAGCCCAAGAACCGCAGATGCGGCTCCTCTTCCGCAGAAGCGGTCCCCAGACCGCAGATGCGGCCCCAGCTAGCCCGCCCAAATTCCGCAGATGCGGATGTTCCCTCGCAGAAGCGAGACCGCACATGTGGTCCCCCAACCGCAGGTGCGGAAATCGTTGAAGGTTGTGCCTTCATTTAATCAAGAAATGTGTCATTTTTGACACATTTCATTCATTTCATGGGCGATTTGGGAGCTTCCCAAGGGGGGATTTCAGCCTAGCATTTTGAGGTAAGTTATTTTCACTTAATGTGAGTTTAATACATAGTTTAGGGGTAGATTACACCATATAAATTAGTGAAAATTATGGGTTTAGAGTAAAACTTAGGGTTTTGATAAAAATAAGATTTAACAACGAAATTCGTTATGAAAAGAAGTAGAAATCATATATTCTTGATCCTTAGGTTATGGGTAACAACTTTTTTCAAAATTTTCCGGAATCCGGGCACGTGGGCCCGGGGATGAAGTTTAGGAACCTTGCAATTAGGGTTGGGAAATTACTTTAATAGTTAGAATATGAACTTTTGAGCATGTATTGACTAGTTCTTACACCGTTTGAATAGTTTTGGATCGTTTGGCTCCGTATAGAGGGTTTGAGCGCATTGTTGAATATTGAAGTAAGCTTTGGAGCAAGGTGAGTCTCCTTTCTAACCTCGTAAGAGGAAAATAACCCCCTAGGAGAATTAAATAAATGTATGTGACTATCTGTGGGGGGCTACATACGTACGTGGTGACCAGAGTTCGTACATAGCTACTATTATGCTAATTGTCCGGGTAGTTTAGGACCCGTATCATGCCATACTTGCAATCGCTTACGTCCTTGCTTGCTACTAAGACCACTTAGGCCATGCTACAAATTTGTAAATAAATATAGACGGATATGCTCACTTACTTGAGAACTTGTATGAATTTATTTGACTATAAATGAGCAATGTATGCTCGCTTGATAATAAATTGCTATTTGTGGATCGGGCCGATCGCCTCGGCAGAAATAGATGCATCTATGGTTCGTGCCATTCGACCCTCTGGCAGTGCACAGTTTATTATTATGTCGGACCGGGCCGTACGACCTTGGCATAATATGCGCATGTTATTTATGTGGAACTCTTCCGTGATATACCCTGCTTAAATGTTTTGAAATGTACTTATTACATGATATGACTGAAATTGATATATTGTTAAGAAGAAATATTCTATTTCTGCTTGTTTTGGGACTGTCATCATATTCATGCTATTCATGCTTAGCGTAACACGTAAATATTATTGATATTGACTTTAGTAAGTGTCAAGTCGACCCCTCGTCACTACTTATTCGAGGTTAGACTGGATACTTGCTGGGTACATATTGTTTATGTACTCATACTACAATTCTGTATTTAACTATACGGGATCTGAGGCAGGTGCATCTAGCTACCCGTCCGGCGCGTGTTCTTGATTCTCGATCGAGACCTCACGGTGAGCTGCCCCTCCGAGCCGTTCAGTAGCATGCCGGAGTCTCTCTTTTTGTTTATTGTTATTTACTGTTTATTCTATTTCAGGCAGTAGGATAGTGGTATTTTTATACATTCTACTAGTTGCCCTAGTACTTGTGACACTAGTTCCTGGCACACACATTGTAGACTATTATTTCGGGATGTAATTCTATGATTATGAACTTTTTAATTATCGAATGTTAAAAAGTTTAAGATTAAGAAAATGTTGGAATTATTTTGGTAAAATAAATGAGAACTCACTAGTTGATTAGGGTTGGCTTGCCTGACAACGGTGTTTGGCGTCATCACGACCTATAGTGGAATTTGCATCGTGACAAGATGGTATCAAAGCACCAGGTTCACGTAGGTCTGACAAGTCATGGATAAACCTAATAGAGTCTTGCGGATCGGTACATAGACGTTTGTACTTATCTTCGACAGGCTATAGGGTGTTAGGAAACTACACTTTATTCATTTTCTATTGTGCAGTTGATGGTATACTAAATTTCCTTCTTCTATTCTCTCACAGATTGTGAGGACGCACACGGCAGGTGTTCCAGACCTGGGAGGAGCTGCTCCCCCAACTGCTAGAGGCCGAAGTAGAGGCCGGGGGAGGGCACCGACCCGAGGTAGGGGACGAGGGCGTCCCGGAGCTGCCCTAGTTGCACCACCGGCGGATCCTGCGGGGGATCCTATCATTAAAGAGCAAGGGGAGGTGACCACAGCTGAGCCTAACTCGATGGACTTTATGATAGCACCGGGTTTTCAGGAGGTCATGGGCCATATGTTGCGGTTCATGGATTCCATAACTCAGGTTGGTTTATTTCCAGCAGACCCAGCCATATCTCAGGCGGGAGGGGGAGCACAAATCTCTACTACTCAGGCCCCTAGTCATGCAGCTGCACTGTATCAGACTCCGGGTGCACTACCCACGGATGGGGCTCAGCCAGTTGCCACAGTGGAACCCGAGCCCAGACCGGCTGTGGACGGTGATCCGCAGAAGTTAGTGGACAGATGGACTAGGCTACACCCTCCTATCTCCGGAGGTGAGAGTCATGAGGATGCCAGGATTTCATCGATAGGTGCAGGGACAGACTGCACAACATGAGGGTATTACAGTCTCATAGGGTTGACTTCAATACATTCCAGCTGGAGGGCAGGGCCCGTAGATGGTGGCAGTCTTATGTGCTTGGCAGGCCAGCGGGTTCTCCTCCCATTGCTTGGAGTCAGTTCACACAGCTTTTCGTGGATAGGTATATTCCACCCTATGAGAGGGAAGAGCTGTGGTATCAATTTGAGCAGCTTGAGAAGGGTCAGATGTCGGTGATCGACTATGAGGTGAGGTTTTCTGAGTTGTCCCACCATGCACTGGTGATACTTCCTACTGACGCAGAGAGGGTTTGGAGGTTTGTTGCAGGGTTGCATTCTAGTATTAGGGCCAACATGGCCCGAGAGGTGGAGATGTGGACTTCTTATCAACTGGTAGTGGAGATTGCTTGGAGGATTGAGGGCTACCGTCTAAGAGGTAGAGAGCAGATGCAGCAGGACAAGAGGGCTCGATTCTCTAGAGAGTTTAGAGGTGCCCCAGCTAGGGGCAGAGGTCAGTTTGGGAGGGGTCACCCCAGCAGGCCCCCATATTCAGCACCACTACCTCCTCGGGGGTGCTCCAGCGTGCCCCTAGTTCAGCGCCATACCAGAGAGTTCTTACCACCCGCCAGCCATACAGGGTTCTTCCAGTGGGTATTCAGGTCCCCAGGGTTCTTCTGACTCCTACTTCAGTATTATACCGGAGAGTTCATATCACCCACCGACTATTCAGGCTTCTTCCGGTGGGTCTACATGCCATCAGGGTCATACATCAGGGCAGCAGGTCACCGCGCCGAGAGGTTGTTTCGAGTGCGTAGACCTTAGTCATATGAGGAGATACTATCCCAGACTTCGGGGCAAGGTAGTGTAGCAGGGTTAGCAGCCCATGATTACAGCACCGACTGTCCAGCCGCCCAGAGGTGGAGGACAGATTGGTAGGGGCAGTCCTAGAGGTGGAGGCCAGGCAGGGAGAGGTCAGCCAACTACTGCTCAATCAGGTGGAGGCCAGCCAACTGGTGCTCCAGTTAGATTCTATGCTTTTCCGGCCGACCAGATGCATTGGCCTCAGATGCCGTTATCACAGGTATTATTTCTGTCTGCGGTAGGGATGCTTTAGTGCTAATTGATCTAGGGTCTACCTATTCATATGTATCGTCTCTGTTTGCTCATTTTCTGGACTCGTGACTCCTTGGGTACTCCTGCTCATGTGTCCACTCCTGTGGGCGATTCTGTGGTTGTGGATTAGATCTACCGGTTCTGTGTGGTCACATTTTGTGGTTTTGAGACTAGATTAGACCTCCTGTTGCTTGATATGAACGACTTTGAGGTCATTCTGGGCATGGATTGGTTATCCACATACCATGTCGTCCTAGATTGCCATGCCAACACTGTTACTTTAGCAATGCCAGAGTTGCCAAGGTTAGAGTGGAAGGGTTCCTCAGTTAGTACATCTAGTCGGGTTATCTCTTTTCAAAAGGCCCAACATATGGTCGAGAAGGGTTGTTTGGCTTATCTAGCTTATGTTCGGGACACCACCACAGAGCCTCCTACGATTGATTCGGTTCCAGTGGTCCGGGAGTTCACCGATGTGTTCCCTTCTGACCTTCCAGGCATGCCACTGGATCATGATATTGATTTCTGTATTGATTTGGCTCCAGGTACCCATCCTATATCTATCCCCATGTATGGCTCCGAAAGAGATTAAGGAGTTGAAGGAGCAGCTTGAGGAGTTGTTCGCAAAGGGGTTTGTGAGGCCGAGTGTGCCATCTTGGGGTGCACCAGTGTTGTTTGTGAAGAAGAAGGATGGGACTATGCGGATGTGCATTAATTACCGCCAGTTGAACAAGGCTACCATCAAGAACAAGTACCCGTTGCTATGCATTGATGATTTGTTCGACCAGTTGCAAGGTGCTAGGGTGTTCTCTAAGATCGACTTGAGATCAGGGTATCATCAGCTGAAGATTTGGGACTCAGATGTCCCCAAGACTGCTTTCTGTACTAGATATGGCCATTATGAGTTTCTGGTGATGTCCTTTGGCTTGACTAATGCCCCAGTGGCGTTTATGGACTTGATGAATAGGGTGTTCAGGCCTTATATTGATTCCTTTGTTATTGTCTTCATTGATGACATCTTGATATACTTACATAGCCTGGGGGAGCACGAGTAGCATTTGAGAGTAGTGCTTCAGACTTTGCGAGAGCAGCAACTATATGCTAAGTTCTCCAAGTGTGAGTTTTGGCTAGAGTCAGTAGCATTCTTGGGGCATATTGTATCAAGAGAGGGTATTAAGGTGGATCCCAAGAATATTGAGGCAATTCAGAGTTGTCCACGTCCTACTTCAGTGACTGAGATTAGGAGTTTCCTGGGGTTAGTAGGTTATTACCGCTGATTTGTCTAGGGATTTTCATCCATTGCATTACCTTTGACTAGATTGACCCAGAAGGGTGCTCCTTTTCGTTGGTCCGATGATTGTGAGGCGAGCTTTCAGAAGCTCAAGACGTCCTTGACTACAGCACCGGTTCTAGTGTTGCCTTCCGGTTCGGGGATGTATACGGTATATTATGACGCTTCATGCATCGGCTTGGGTTGTGTATTGATGCAGGATGGGCGAGTTATTTCTTATGCTTCACGTCAGTTGAAGATTCATGAGAAGAATTACCCTGTGCACGACCTAGAGTTAGCAGCTATTGTTCATCCTCTTAAGATATGGAGGCATTATCTGTATGGGGCGTCATGTGAGCTTTATACGGATCATTGCAGCTTACAGCATTTGTTCAAGCAGAGGGATCTCAATTTGAGGCAGCGCAGATGGCTTGAGTTACTAAAGGATTATGACATCACCATTCTTTATCATTCGGGCAACGCAAATGTGGTCGCAGATGCCTTGAGCAGGAAAGTAGAGAATATGGGTAGCTTGGCATTCATTTTAGCGAAGGAGAGGCCACTAGCTTTGGACATTCGGTCATTGGCTAACAAACTTGTGAGACTGGACATTTCAGAGCCCAGCCGAGTCCTTGTGTGTGTTGTTGCTTAGTCTTCATTATTAGGACAGATCAAGGCTCGGTAGTACGATGATCCGCATTGGCAGTTCTCAGAGAGATGGTGCTATAGGGTAGTGCCAAGGAGTTTTCTATTGGCGAGGATGGTGTTCTGTGACTCCAGGGTCGCCTATGTGTTGCTAATGTCAATGGCTTGAGGGAGAGGATTCTAGAAGAGGCACACAGTTCACGATATTCCATTCATCCAGGTGCTACAAAGATGTATCGTGACCTGAGGTAGCATTATTGGTGGCGGCGGATGAAGAAAGACATAGTTGAGTATGTGTCTAGGTGTTTGAATTGCCAGCAGGTTAAGTATGAGCACCAGAGGCCAGGTGGCCTACTTCAGCAGATGCATATACCTGAGTGGAAGTGGGAGCGCATTACTATGGACTTCGTAGTTAGGTTGCCGCGGACATTGCGGAAGTTTGATGTAGTTTGGGTCATTGTCGATAGGTTGACCTAGTCATCACACTTCATTCTGGTTGTGACTATTTATACTTCAGAGAGGTTGGCTTAGATCTACATTCGGGAGATAGTTCGGTTGCACGGTGTTCCTGTTTCCATCATATCAGATAGAGGCCCTCAGCTCACTTCCCATTTCTGGAGAGCCGTACAGAGTGAGTTGGGGACCCGTGTAGATCTCAGCACAGCATTTCACCCGCAGACCGACGGGCAGTCGGAGCGGACAGTTCAAATTCTGGAGGACATGCTCAGAGCATGTGTGATTGACTTTGGAGGGCAGTGGGATCCGTTCTTGCCTTTGGCCGAGTTTGCTTACAACAACAGTTATCAGACCAGTAATGAGATGGCTCCATTTGAGGCTTTATATGGTTGACAAGGTCGTTCTCCCATCGGGTGGTTTGAGCCTGGTGAGGCTAAGTTGTATGGTACAGATTTGGTGAAAGATGCCTTGGAAAAGGTAAAGTTGATTTAGGAAAGACTTCGCACAGCTCAGTCAAGAGAGAAGAGTTATGCAGATCGGAAGGCGCGGGATGTATCATTCATGGTCGGCGAGAAGGTTCTCTTGAAAGTCTCGCCGATGAAGGGTATTATGAGATTCAGAAAGAAGGGCGAGTTGAGCCTCGGGTTTATAGGCCATTTCAGGCGTTGAGGCGAGTTGGGGAGATTGCCTTTGAGCTTGATTTACCCCCCAGCTTATCGAGAGTTCATCCAGTTTTTCACGTATCTATGCTTCGGAGGTATCATGCCGACTTGTCTCATGTGTTAGACTTCAGTACTATTCAGCTAGATGAGAGCTCGGGTTATGAGGAGGAGCCAGTTGCCATTGTTGATAGACAGGATCGCCAGTTGAGATCCAAGAGGATTTTTGTGGTAAAGGTCCAGTGGAGGGGCCAACTAGTCAAGGAGGCGACCTGGGAGTCCGAGGAGGACATGCGGAGTAGATATCCACGCTTATTTAGCACTTCGGGTATGAATCTAAACCTGTTCGAGGATGAATGTTTGTTTAAAAGGTGGAGAATGTAACGACCCGACTGGTTGTTTTGCTTTCTCGTTCCCCTAAATAAGACTTCCCGTACTTGCTTTTACTGATTTATGACTTGCGGGGATGGTTGGTCCGGGATTTGGAAGAGTTTGGGCTGAAATCAGAACACTTGGTTCCTTAAGGTTGGTTTAAAAGGTCAAGTTTGACTTCGGTCAACGTTTTGAGTAAACAACCTCGGAATCAAGATTTGAAGGTTCCAACAGAATCATATGATGATTTTCGACTTGGATGTATGTCCGGATCGGGTTTGGGATGACCCGGGAGCATTTTGGCGCCAAATAGTGAAAGTTGATTCCTTTAGGATTTTGAAGTACTTTAAATTTGGTTTGGAGTGATTTTTTGTGATATTGAGGTCCGAACAGAATTCCAAGACCGGGAATAGTTCCGTATTGTCATTTAAGACTTGTACGCAAAATTTGGTGTCAATCCGAGTAGTATAAGTGTGTTTCGTTACATTGGATGTGAATTGAAGAACTTAAAGTTCATAAGTTTGATTCAATTGGTTTTAGGGGGTGATTCCTAGATTTAGCGTTGTTTCAGGAGTTCCGAGGGTTCGAGCGAGTCCGTTTTATGATTTCAAACTTGTCGGTATGTTCAGGCGAGGCCTCGGGGGCCCCGAGCGTCAATCTGACGAGGCTCGAGTTAAGT
Organism: Nicotiana attenuata; assembly: GCF_001879085.1. Classification (NCBI taxonomy): domain Eukaryota; kingdom Viridiplantae; phylum Streptophyta; class Magnoliopsida; order Solanales; family Solanaceae; genus Nicotiana; species Nicotiana attenuata. Next base: position 38,105,634 of record NC_031989.1, read on the forward strand.
TAGAAAAATTTAGAAGGAGCTGAAGCTCCAGTACTGTCATAACCGCACCTGCGGTTGGCCGGCCGCAGGTGCGAGACCGCAGAAGCGGCCCACCAATCGCAGGTGCGGCCCAAGGGGAGGAGCCCAGGAACCGTAGATGCAGCTCCTCTTCCGCAGAAGTGGCCCCCAGACCGATGATGCGGCCCCATCTAGCCCGGCCAAATTCCACATATGCGGACATTCGCTCGGAGAAGCGAGACCGCAGATTCGGTCCCCCAACCGCAGGTGCGGAAATCGCTGAAGGCAGTGCCTTCATTTAATGCGGGAAGTGTGTCATTTCATTCATTTCTTGGGTGATTTGGGAGCTTCCAAAGGGGGATTTCAGCCTAGCATTTTGAGGTAAGTTATTTCCACTTAATGTGAATTTAATACATAGTTTAGGGGTAGATTACACCATGTAAATTAGTGAAAATTGTGGGTTTAGAAACCTAGGGTTTTGGTAAAAATAAGATTTAACCACGAAATTCGTTGTGAAATGAAGTAGAAATCATAGATTCTTGATCCTTAGGTTATGGGTAACAACTTTCTTCAAAAAATTCCGAAATCCGGGCACGTGGGCCCGGGAATGAATTTTAGGAACCTTGCATTTAGGGTTGGGGAATTACTTTAATAGTTAGAATATAAACTCTTGAGTATGTATTGACTAGTTCTTACCCCATTTGAATAGTTTTGGATTGTTTGGCTCCGTATTGAGGGTTTGAGCGTATTCTTGAATTTGGAAGTAAGCTTTGGAGCAAGGTGAGTCTCCTTTCTAACCTCGTAAGAGGGAAATAACCCCTAGGTGAATTAAATAAATGTATGTGACTATCTGTGGGGGGCTATGTACGTACGTGGTGACGAGAGTCCATATGTAGCTACTATTATGCTAATTGTCCAGGTAGTTTAGGACCCGTATCATGCCATACTTGCAAATGCTTACGTCCTTGCTTGCTACTAAGACCACTTAGGCCATGCTAGAAATTTGTAAATAAATATAGACGTATATGCTCACTTGCTTGAGAACTTGCATGAATTTATTTGACTATAAACGAGCAATGTACTCTCTCTTGATAATAAATTGCTATTTGTGGATCGGGCTGATCGCCTCGGTAGAAATAGATGCATCTATGGTTCGCGTCATTCGACCCTCTAGCAGTGCACAGTTTATTATTATGTCAGACCAGGCCGTATGACCACGGCATAATGTGCGCATGTTATTTATGAGGAACTCTTCCGTGATATACCCTGCTTAGATGTTTTGAAATGTACTTATTACATGACATGACTGAAATTGATATATTGTTAAGAAGGAATATCCTATTTCTCCTTGTTTTAGGACTGTCATCATATTCATGCTATTCATGCTTAGCGTAACACTTAAATATTATTGATATTGACTTCAGTAAGTGTCAACTCGACCCCTCGTCACTACTTATTCGAGGTTAGACCGGATACTTGTTGGGTACATGTTATTTATGTACTCATACTATGCTTCTGTACTTGACTGTATAGGATCTGAGGCAGGTGCATCTAGCTACCTGTCCGGCGCGTGTTCGTGATTCTTGATCGAGACCTCACGGTGAGCTGCCCCTCCCGAGCCATTCAGCAGCATGCCAGAGTCTCTTCTTTTGTTTATTGTTATTTACTGTCTATTCTATTTCAAGCAGTAGGATAGTGGTATTTTTGTACATTCTACTAGTTGCCCTAGTACTTGTGACACTAGTTCCTGGCACACACATTGTAGACTATCATTTCGGGATGTATTTCTATGATTATGAACTTCTTAATTATTGACTGTTAAAATGTTTACGATTAAGAAAATGTTGGAATTGTTTTCGTAAAATAAATGAGAACTCACTAGTTGATTAGGGTTGGCTTGCCTAACAACGGTGTTGGGCGCCATCACGACCTATAGTGGAATTTGGGTTATGACACAAATGTGTTTGATGATAGTAGAAGTACGGACTTTTGGCATTGTACAGTGCATCGGGGAGTTGAAGAATTTTTGAAGATTATGACATTTCTGTGGTCCACTATGCGAGCGCAGAACGATTTTGTGGGCTGCAGATCGGCCACGGAGTGAAGCAGAATTTGAACCAATTTTGAGGACCATTATGCGGCCGCATAACCATTTCGCGATCACTAAAATCCATCGCAGAACCAACACGAAGATCTCCAGGGGTACATTCTGTAGCGCATTATGCGACCGTAGAACTGGTCCGCGGACCGCAGACCTGCCATAGACCTGACCCCAGCAGCCCAGTTTTGGAGAGTGATTTTTGCGGTCCCTTATGTGGACCGCATACTTGTTCTGCGGTCCTCTCTGCAACCGACCCTATTTCGATAAATAGACGTAAAGGGCCATTTGTGAAGAGAAAATCTGATATTTTTAGAGAGACGATGTGCTCTAAAGTGAGAGAAGAAACCCCTAAGCTAATTGTTCATCAATCCTTGGTCAATAATTGGATAATTCACAAGGAAAACTCACAAGGTCTTCATCTAAGAGGTAAGATTCCATACGCAAGTTTTTAATTTCAAATTTGGGGTAGAAGATGGTTAATGGGGAGTGTGATTCTTGGGTGTAAGAGTGTTATTATGCATGGGTGTACAATCAAGGTTTGTGGGAAGGTTGTTGAGCTCAAGTGGGTCAACTTTGGGTTGTGGGATGAAAGAATCCATCATAGAAGAACCTGGAAATCGTAATGCACACCTAGTGTTTGATAAAATGCACAAATAAGCTGAAATAACGAATATCTTCCTAATTTGTGTTCAATTTTGTTATGTCTCAAAATAGATTGGGATTGCTAGAATTTCCGAAACATTATAGTAATTTAAGGAATGCTCGAAGCGAGGTATGTTGGCTAAACTTCTTTCTTAGAATTGAATCCCACAATGTTCTAGTAAGTCCCGAGTTGTTCATTACAAATTGACTATCCGAATAAGCTTTAAGCCGAAAGAGATATGTTCCATATGTATTCCGAATGATCTTATCATGTTATTTCATCCTTAGGGAATGTGTTCAAAGTATGGATTGCGTATTAAAATGTTATGACTTCTAGTCGTGTTTCGAATGAAAGCTATTACGCCAAATTGTGTGAGAAATCTCAATGTGCTTAGACTCTTATTTGCTCACATGTGTACTTAATGTCTTGAATAGAAATGCCTTGTTGTTGAAATAAATGATGATGTTTGAAAGTGAAAGAGGTGAGCATGAAATATGAAATACGGCCAATGTGCCAAGTGTCGATGCCCCCTTTTTCTAAAGGCGAAATCGGGTTTACGACATTTGGGCGGACAACTCTTTTCCTTTTGGGAATTGGGTTTGAGATTTAGAAGAGTCGCCACCTAATGATTAAGTGCATTAGGACACTAAGAAAGAAATGAAGAGAAGAAGAACCAGAGAATGGGTAAGGGCTTGAAATTATCTCGTGGGGAAGGTGTTAGGCACCCCCCAAGATCCACTAGTGTGGTTCCCGGCCATGCTACAATTGTGACTTTAAATATAAACATACAAGACAATTCTCACATAACGATTGCAAGTAAGAGAAGTATAAAAGTTAAATAAACGAGCTGAAATTTGGGACTAGGCAATTTCATAATTTATTTAAAGAATATACGAGTGCAGAAGAATGGGAGTCAATAATCGATACAAATAATCAGGCAAAGGGATGAAATAGGGCGACAATTTGGGAGAGAAAAAAAGTACTTGGACATTTAAAGAGATTTTTTTTTATGATTAAAGCAAAGGGCAAGGTACAAAAGAACCGAAAACTGCAATTTAAAAATTCTGAAAGAGGAGTAAACACATAAAGAGGGAGGGGGTCCTAGGCTTATAAATAACATGGATCACCCACGCAACACCCGGTAACCAATTATACACGTGGTGTTATCGCGTGATCATCATATCCATGTCTACCCTTTCCCACCCGGTTAAGGTACTAAAGTGCGGAATGGTCTTGTTACTTATTGCATGCTACTACCCGTCCCAATCCTATCAGTCCCGGAGGCAGTTAGGACTACTAATCCTAGAGGGAAGGGATATTGGCTTTTGAAGTTTAAAAAGGACAAAATCTAGTGCGACAAACAAAACACATAAGAGCAGTTAAGGGGGAAAACACATAGCAGTTAAGGCTCAAATAGGCCTCCTCATTCAAAGCAGAAATTGTTTAGCATGACTTACAAGTACTGGTTAGGTCTTTAATTAAACTTACGTAAAGGGGGTGGCTGATATATCACATATTTTCAGATAAGAAGTCCGAATTAGGCCTGTCTGCTGGTTGTAATTATTAAAGACTGGTGTAATTAATTGATTACCTAATGGTTTGCCTAGGTGAAACCTATAGGCATGATATCTAACATGGTCAAACATACTGATTTTAAAGAAGATTACTGACTTTAGAAATAAACCAATTCTGCGGATGTTAACAACATTATTACTGATTTTAGACTTTGCGGGTGAATCAAATTAAAACGATTGCTCCTATAGGCATGAATTCTAAGCGTTATTGATTCTAAAGTGGTTATGTAAGTGCAGGAATCCTATGAGCATGGTATCTAGGATGCAATTGATTATTCCTTAGCCTATGGATTATTTTGCCTAATGTCATATGCATGTGCAGAAATGCAGAAACTTATAGGCATGGCTTCTATATGTTGAAATGCAGAATCTTATAGGCATGGCTTCTGTATGCTGAAATGAAATAAACTATAGGTAGGATATCTATATAGAAAAAATCTATAGGCAGGATCTCTATATGGAGAAACATAAACGAAAGTGTTGTGGTTGCGGAAATAAAGACCTAAAACATGATATCTACCCCATATGCATAACATGAGAGACCCTCCCCTTTTCACTATACACCCCCAATAGTTATTACAGATTATTACAGACCGAATGAATCAAGAAAAAATAAAAATAAAAGAAAAAATTACATCAGAAGTTAAAGTTCCAACCAAGGAGAGCCTAATTCAGACTCCTAGTCTGAAACATGAGATAAACCAACTTCCAAAGATCAGATTTCCAAAGCCTTTCTCATCATTTGGGTGTGTCAAAGTTCCAAGGAGCTTCATGAACTCCAGGAAGTGCTCACACCCAATTACATTTGCAAGATCAGATTGTAGTGCAGTGTGGAAGGGCCAACCCTCAAATGTCCAAGTTCAGAGGGAACTCAAGGTCCCCAAGGCAAGGCTCATAGGAGGGGGGCAGAACTTAGAGTCTAAGAGTAAGTGTAAGTGCAATAGAAGGGGAATTAGGGAAAGCCATGACAAAACTAGTGGTCATGCCCAGCAATTAGGATGCTGGCACACCCCTGACCAGCCTGTCAGCTTGAGTTAGGGAGTTAGGACCTATTGAAGGTCAGATTCAGACCTGGGCAGCAATTCGGATGCGGCCAGGCCATGAATTTTAACTCAACACACATAGGGGAATGGGGGTATGGGGATTTTATAGCAAGAAGTAAACATAAAAGAAAGAACATGCTTAATACAGAGTATAGACAACAAAGTAAACTAGAACACAACAACTGTAAAGTAAACACATAGGGAATGAGCCGAAATTAAATAGGGACATACCAGTTTTAGGGAAAACAAATAAGTAAAACAGTAGTCTTGAAAAGCCAAGTTGCAAGCAAAGCAGTACAAAAGTCTCAGAAGAGAGTAGAGAATTGAAAGAGTATTGTGATTGAGAGTATGCGTGTGAGAGTATGAGTATTAAACTTAGGATTCAAAAGTTCAAAAGTTCAAAAGTTGTTTTAGTGCTGAAGGGTCGAGCCCCTTTTATAGTGCAGCAAACAAGTAAGAACAAGGTAAGGAAATAACATTGAAATCAATCTCCCTTTAATTAAGGGATTCTGATTTCAAACGGGTAAAAACAATTAAGGAAAGGGATTTGAAAAAATATTTTCCAGGCAGTACAATAAAGGGTAAATACATAGAAGTTATTTAAGGCAAAAGTCCAATGGTACACGATTTGTGTGAAATAAGGAAAGGGAATCAATCAAACAACCAGTAAAATCAAAGTGGCAGGCTTTGTTCGAATGAACCAAGTCGAGAAAAGGTAAAGATGGTTCAATTAGAGAAAATCAGTAACAATCAGTCAAACCCCATTAAAGGAATTGAGAATCAATTGGTAGTTGGCAAAACCTTTTTTGAAAGAAGAACTTCTCATATATAAAGCAGACAAATCAAACAAAAGGGGTCGTCATGTTACTTAGAAAAGAGTCTAATATTGAAAGGTTCAGAATCATAAGCAAAGGGAAAACAAGTTCAGTTTGTAGACTCATAGTGAGTCTGAGAGTCCAGGGTTCCAATGCAGAACCCTAGTCCAAACACCAAATCAAACTTGCCAAAGAAAACCCCAAATCCTAGGGTTTCAAATCGAATCAGACATAGAGATGAGAAGGCAAGCCATTGAAATAGACTCAAAGGTCTGTTTCAGAGCCTCATGAGAAACAAAACAAATAGGATAGCAGGTTTGAAACAACAAAGAAAGAAAGCTGATTTAAGAGCATAAAAGAGCATGTTTTAGAAAAGTCGAAACTTGAGCAAGTTCAGAGGAAAAGAGAGGTGGTGTAAACTTAAGCCACAGTAGATGAAACATGCTTAGCAAGTACACAAACAGAGTCTAGTAAAGCAAACAAAATCAAAGAACTCAACAGTAAACACATATAGTAGAAGAGTAACATAACAAGGATTAGCATGTGAGCACAGGAGTAACATGTATAGTAGGAAGAGAAGAAGCAGAAGAACAACACACGCGTAGTAACAGAAAATATATAGACAAACACACATAAAGGAAAGAACAACAAGAATCAGAAAGATTTTTTTTTTGAAAACCTTTCAGAAACCCTAAATCGAAAATAAACAATTTTGAAAAGAAAATTTAGGGAAAACAATTTAGAGGTCCAGTAGAACACAAACATACCATAGATCTAAGAAAATAAACAGAGAAAAACCTCGAACAACTTAGGGTTTCGGAGAAACCCTAGAAAGGAGAAAGGCTTGGAAAAGTCAGATCCTGGGTCGAAGAGGTCAGGAATCAGGCTTCTCGTGCTTGAATATGCCGGAGCATGGCCGGAGAAGCCATGGAACCAAAGATCTGAGAAGATCTGAGAGAGAGCCATCGAAGTCAAACTTCAAAACCTCGAACTCCCAAGGTCTAATGGTGGAGAGGGGTGAGTATAGACCATCCATGGCCTGAGAAGCCATGGATTCCGGTGAAAGTACGATGGAAAAGGGTCGGAGACAGGCTAGGGTTCCGAAGAACCTTAGAGAGAGTTTTGAGAGTGGAGAGTATTCAAGGACAGCGGACTAAACAAAATGGGGGATAGGGTAATGGTTTGGGGAATTAAAAATGGAAAGGGAAGATTGTGACGGTCTGGATTAAAGGAGGCTTGGGTCAGGTAGTTAAATGGGTTAAGGATGCGGAATTGGGCTAGCCCGGTTGGGATTCAAATTGGGTCAATTAGGGGGGTTAATGTGGCTATAATCGAAATGCAAATAGGCTGCAATTGAAACGAAATGAGGCCAAATTTTAAATAGCGAGTTTTACCCCTTTTATTTTATAAAAATAGTAAAAATTATTTTAAAAGCAAATTAAAAGTACTGAACCAATTAATAATATATAAATATTAATTAAAAAATATTGAAACCAATTTTACAATTATAGAAATGTTATTAATCTTAAAATAGGCTAAATTGCAATTGTATGCAATTTAGCTTTAAAAATACCAGATAAATTTGTAAAAATATACAAAAATAACCTTAACTATATTTTGGTATAAATATGAGAATAAAATAAATTATTCACAAAAATTGATAGTTTTGGGAATAATTACTGACTTTTGTACTGCTAAAATGGATAATAAATTGATTTTAAAATCTTTTAAAAATTAGAAAAAAATACCAAAATACTTGGGCATGCTTATATAGAATGTACATGTTATTTTGAAAGAATTTTGTGTATAAAATACATAGGAAAAAATTGGGTATCAACACCAAGAATGATATTACATTTGGGGCTACTAGTGCCAATGAAATGAAGAGATGTGTAAAAGATTATGAAATGAGCTGAAAATCCTTTATTTAATAAAAAAATTTGGGAGTATCGTTAGTCACTGAGGAAGAGTAGGTTGAAATAACCTAACCCGAAACTACACGTGCCATTGTAGGAATGGATTGTGATTATTCCCCTTATTCGGGAAGAGATTGATATGATGAGATTATTCCCCTTAATTCGGATGAGATGATTTCTAGAAAAGGGTGATATCAATCCACACAAAATTGTGGTGAGACGGCCTAGCTGATCGGGTCGAGATCGGATGCCATGCTACACATATGGTGGTGATTGTGATTGAGATAGTGATTGGATGTTTTTGGGTGAGACAGCCTAGCCGATCGAGCCGTGATCGAAATATCGGTACTAAAGATCTCCCAACCTAAAATATGAAAATTTACTTGAAAACTTATCATGCTCATAACTTGATGTTTTGGTATTGTTTAAGGCTTCCATTGATTCTATGATTGTTCTTTCTGGTATTATTACTTGTTCTATTGAGAGGTTGTTTAGTCATACAAACTAGTACTATTCCATATGTACTAACGTCCCTTTTGCCAGGGGCGCTGCATCTTTAATGGATGCAGGTGGTTCCACAGCAGGCGGCATTTATCAGTATAGTGGTACACCCTCTTCCCAGCTGACTTGGTGAGCCACACTTCAATTCAGGGTCGTGTATCTTTTGTTCCTTGTGTTTTATGTTTTGAGGTTTAGCCAGGGCCTTGTTGCCAGCACTGTCATAGCACTCTTTTATATCTATTAGAGGCTCCATAGACATAGTGTGGGTTGTATATTGGAGCTGGGAAAGTCAAACTAGTTATGGTGTGTTTGAATCACTTGTTCCACTTTAAACTATGAAAGTGTGTGTATTTGAGACTTCAAAATGAAGTAACTAATGGTAATGAATTGGTGTTGTATACATGATCTCCTCTTTGTCTAATTAACGAAAATATATCTTCTCTTTATTCATAGCTGAGTTTGGGTAGAAGGAAATCTAGCAGGCTTGCTCCGCCGGGTTATCTCGGTTGAGCGCCGGTCGCGCTCCCCGAGGTCGGGGCATGACAAACTTGGTATCAGATCCTAACTTGGTATCAGAGCCTAAGTATATATCGTGTCCTAGGATGTCTCGGAGCCGTGTCTAGTAGAGTTCTTATTGGTGTGTTGTCGACCAAATCTATAATTAGGAGGCTACTTGGTCATTTAGGAATAACATCGTTCTTTTATGTTCTAGATCATGCGATAAAGCTGATTGTAAGACTGTTCCTCCTTTAACTCGTGCGCTGCTTTAATTTTTAGTGCATGGCATCTAAGAAGAAGGCAAGAACTGACCAGAGAGCAAATGTCACCCCAGGAGTGGCAGTTGATTCAATACTGGATGATGCGGGTTAGCACCCGAGGGGTGAGGATATTCCGCCAAATACTACACTGCCTGATTCTACTACTCTTGCTCAGACTGCCCCAATTCCTACACCTACTGAGGGTACAGTGATTCCTTCAGCTGTTATTCCAGTTCCACCTTCAGCCCCATTTTCTGGTCCCAGTGTTTCTGAGGGGGACCTTAGGGGAGCCATATAGATGTTGGATCAGATAGTGGCTTCCCAGGCCCAAAGATCGAATGTTGCGCCGACTTCTTCTAGTCAGCCATAGGATTCTGCTAGTTTCAGGGTGAACAAGTTTCTTCAGTTAGATCCTTCAGCGTTCATGAGTACTAATCCCGAGGAGAACCCCCAGAACTTTATTGATGAAATTCACAAGACTCTTTGAGTTATGCGTGCTACTGAGACGAAGGTAGTGGAGTTGGCCTCCTACCGCCTAATAGAGGTGGCATATTCTGGTTTGAGCTATGGGAGGAGTCCCGTGAGGAGGGGAGCCTCCGGTGAGGTGGAGTGAGTTTACCGATGCTTTTATTGATCATTTCATGCCTGCCGAGACTAAGGCAGCCCATGCCGCTAAGTTTGAGAGCCTGAGGCAAGGTAGCCTCTGTGTGTGGTTGTACCATATGAGATTCGCGCGCTTGTCCAAGTATTCTATTTACATGTTTCCCACTATGGAGGCTAGAGTGCGCCGATTCGTGCAGGGCCTTAGCCCATTGGTTATTAATGAGGCCACTATAGCTGCCTTGAATTCCTATATGAACTATGGGAAGATTGTGCATTTGATCAAGCCACAAAGACCCGCAAATTGAAGAATAGAATGGAGCGAGAGGGTATAATAAGGCCTGGTCCACGGGCAACTTTGATGGTTCTTCTTTTGGTGATGGTGGTAGGTCAGCATTTAGGGGAGGATCATCCGGGCCGTCCCAGTCCTTTTGCTCAGTCTTCAGTTAGTGCTCCGCCATCGGGGCCCAGTCAACAGCAGTGGAGCCGTTTCAGGCCCGGTCAGGGCAATAGGGGATTCTACCAGTAGGGTCGGCCTGATGGGAGATTCCAGCAACAGCGGAGGCCCCCATGCCCCAGGTGTGGAAAGATGCACTTATGAATCTGCTACATGGACCTACCCATATGTTATGGGTGTGGATTGAGGCGTCTTATTTAGAGGGATTGTCGTTCGTTCCGCCAGGGTGTGATGCACGACGCAGCCAGCCAGTTCTGCAGCTACTACATTCGCAGCACCTCCTCCAGCTCGAGGCACTCCAGCACCTGCAGGGCGTGGTGCAGCTAGGGGTGGAGCGCAGAGCTCAGGAGGATTTAGCCATTTCTATGCTATGAGGGGTTGCCAGAGTTTAGAGGCTTCTCTAGTTGTCGTTACAGATATATTGACTGTCCAATGTCATGATGTATCTGCCTTTATTGATCCCGATTCCACTTTGTCATATGTCACTCCTTATGTTGCTATGGAATTCGGGATAGAACCGGAACAACTTCATCAATCGTTCTCTGTATCTACTCCGGTTAGTGAGTCAATTGTGGCCGCGCGAGTTTATAGGGATTGTGTTATCATGGTGCGTGGTCGGGACACCATGGCCGATCTCATTGAATTAGGGATGATTTATTTTACTATACATAATAAGGGAGAATCAAGGACTTTTGTAGTCCTCAAGTTTCCAATAAAATGTAAATATTTTAATTAATTACTTCTAGGTCCTAATCTTATTTTTTAAAGTCAAATTTACTTTTTGTTTTATGGTTTACTTCTTAAAAGTTGTCCTACCTATTTTTCTGTTTTTAATACTGTGAAACTGCTACACGTGGCTGATGTAGTTGCCTTTTCCCTGTATATCTCATTTTTGTCAATCACACATTTTCGGAAAGTTTAGCAAATACCAATGGGGCGGATAACATTTATCCGTTCCTATCCATTACTTTGCCCCTTCCCCATTTTTTTAGTACCTTGCCAAATGAAGTCAATTCAAGCTACTATAAATCAAGCTAATTCAAGCCAATGCAATTCAAACCAAGCCAAGCCAAGCTAAACCTAATCAAGTCAATTCAAGTCAAGCCAATTCAAACCAAGTCAAACAGAGCCATGCGAAATCAAGCTAAGCTAAGTCAAATGGGTAAAAAAAATTGGGATGGGTGTGGATAGGTAGGGATAATTAGTTTCATTTGGGTAGGTACATATTGTAAATAATTTTCAAACGGATAAAAGAGAGTATTAGTTAAAGCTCAATGGATATTTCGCATAAATATCTCTTTTCTTAAGACCGCTCCCACCAGGGCCTTTGAAATTGGTAAATGTAACTTCATATGGATCTTTTTTTGCCCTTAGGTTACTTTTTACATTATTTGACCTTATACATTTCGGTAAATTTAGGCAAAGTATGCTAATTTTTTCTCCAAGTCGACAATTTGTTAGGTCTTGTATACATTTAGACATGTCCCACGTCATATGTTCCTAACCATATTCTTCTCTCTCTAGAGCTCATATATGTACTAATAAAGACATGTCAGAATTATTTTCGGGTAGTTATAAATCTTTTATTTATTAATGTACTTGAATTATTTTTTATTAATATACTTATAAGACTAATATTAGGTCAATTTATGTAAAGACTCTAAACTAAAGAAAGTTTACTGGTGTTATTTAGAGGATTCTAAAAGATAAAAATATGGGTCTTCGGTAATACGGGTGAATTAAAATATATTATTAAAATTCTAAATGAGTTCATAATAAGCATAACGTGAGTTTGAAGTAAATAATTTCATGAACATTGAAAGTTAAGATTTTAAAGGACTAAAACAAATTTTGCTTTTCTATATTGGAAACATACTTATTTAAACTTTTAGTTACTATTTGAGATTGACATTTTACGTGTTTTTAAGTATTTATCTCATCTACTACTAATTTATTGATGCACCTTTTTTTTTTACTTCAAAGAAAATTAAAATCTACTATTTTATGGGTTTAATTAAAATATAATTGGTATAAAATATTTGAAAATCACTTAAGATCTTTTAATGAATAAGAGTTGTCTTCAAAAGCTTATGTTGATTCTGGTTTTGGTTGAACTTTCTTCCTTTGCATGCGCAAGTCATTTTTTATAACCTTTCTTACTCTTTTTAACCTAGAGTGCATAAAATACATTTTCAAGAATTAATAAATTAGCATTTATGAAAGAAAAAAAGTAATAACCTTTATATTTTTTTTTAAATTTATCAATTACATTGGGGGATGAAGAATAGGAAAAGGAGTTAAAATGTAAAACTATCATAATTTTTGCTGATTTTAAGAGGTTATATATTATTCCTGTTGAATCAAGCACGATTCTCATTTAATTAGTTTTTTTTCTCAGCTCATTGAATTGAATTGAATTGATCTTTTTATGAACAATTATATCCATCGCCTTTGAAATATCTATGATGCAATACAAATACTAAAAGTGTAAATTATTGACAGTGCCACGTTATAACATTGAAAATGAAGGTAGCCTTATCAGCCAAAATGGGATCTCCTTAAAATTTCTTGGTTGGTAACTTAGAATTAATTTTTTAAGCGTAAAGTATAGAACTAAATTGATCCTTAAGGTTCACTTTGATAAACTTAGGTTTCTTTTTGAATTTCGTCTAAAACTAAGCTTAAATCCTCACACTTAACTACATAACCCATGCCACGTGAAATTAAAAGTGAACAAGTAATAAAATACAAAAAGAAATCTATAACTAAAGAAATTATATGCTCACAAATTCATAAAAATGCCAAATATTTTTTAATTTATGATCTTGTCCGAGTTATAATTATTTTGAACACTTTAAATCATATTAGTTTATAGAATATTGAATCACTTGTGTCCCTTTGGTATTTGCTAATTGTCCAGCCAAACTTGCTTCCTCATAAATCAATTTTTTTCTTTAACAATGTTATTCAATTATGTGAATAAGAAACTTTAATAATTATGAAGATTTATCAACAAGACTTGATTGACGTGTCACTATATTAAATTATTTATGCAGCAAAAAAATGTGATACGAATTAACCTTATTTAATTAAAATAAAATTATTAATTTTAAGAAAAATATCTTGAGTTTGGGCCCGTGCTAAAGCACGGGCCTCCTGCAACTAGTTGATGTAATAATGGGGATGGACTAGCTTTATTCGTGTTTTGCTAAGCTTGATTGCCGAACCGGGATCGTTAGGTTTGAATTCCCAAATGAGCCAGTTATTGAGTGGAGGGGGGGTGATGTGGTGCTGAAGGGTAGGTTTATTTCTTACCTTAAGGCCACGAAGATGATCAACAAGGTGTGTATTTACCATTTGGTCCAGGTTATGGACACCGATGCTGAGACACCTACACTTGAGTCCATGCCAGTTATGAATGAATTTTCGGAGGTCTTTCCTGATGAGCTCCCTAGGATCCCACCAGATAGGGAGATTGATTTTGGGATTTATGTGATACCAGGCACGCAGCCTATATCTATTCCACCCTACAGAATAGCGCCGACAGAATTGAGTGAACTAAAAGACCAATTGAAGTATTTATTAGAGAAAGGTTACGTCCGACCGAGTGTGTCACCTAGGGGTGCGCTGGTCCTCTTTGTAAGGAAGAAAGATGGGTCACTGAGAATGTGTATTGACCATCGGCAACTCAACAAGGTCACAATCAAGAATAAGTACCCACTGCCAAGGATAGATGACTTGTTTGACCAATTGCATGGTGCTAAGTACTTCTCCAAAATTGATTTAAGATCTGGGTATCACCAATTGAAGATCAGGGAACATGATGTTCCAAAAACAGCTTTCAGGACCTGGTATGGGCACTTTGAATTTCTAGTGATGTCTTTTGGGCTAACAAATGCCCCGGCAGCTTTCATGGATCTTATGAACCGAGTCTTCAAGCCTTTCCTTGACTCCTTTGTGATAGTGTTCATCGATGATATTCTTGTATACTCTCGAAGTCGAGAGGACCATGCCGGTCATCTCAGGGCAGTTCTGTAGACTCTGTATCAACACAAGTTATATGCGAAGTTTTCAAAGTGTGAATTTTTGATTGAATCTGTCACATTCTTGGGTCATGTCATCTCCATAGAAGGAATTAAGTTGATCCTCAGAAGATTGCAGATGTGAAGAATTGGCCTAGACCTACAACTCCAACAGAGATTCGTAGTTTCTTGGGCTCAGCTGGGTATTACAGGAAATTTGTGGAGGGGTTCTCTACTCTTGCCTCTCTGTTGACTAAATTGACACAGAAGGAAGTTAAGTTCCAACGGTCAGATGCTTGTGAAAAGAGCTTCCAGGAGTTGAAATCAAGGCTGACTACAACACCGGTATTGACCCTACTAGAGGGTACATATGGGTTTGTGGTGTATTGTGATGCTTCAAGGATCGGTCTTGGGTGTGTATTGATGCAAAATGGCAAGGTGATCGCTTATGCCTCTAGGCAACTCAATAATCATGAAACGAACTATCCAACACATGACTTAGAACTTGCGGCGGTGGTTTTTGCATTGAAGATTTGGCTTCATTATTTATATGGGTTCCATGTGGATATATTCACGGACCATAAGAGCCTTCAATATTTTTTCAAGTAGGAATTGAATCTAAGGCAGAGAAGATGGCTTGAGTTACTCAAAGACTACGACATCGATATTCTATATCATCCGGGGAAGGCTAATGTTGCGGCGGATGCTCTTAGCCGGAAATCTATGGGTAGTTTAGCTCTCTTGGAGGCATATCAAAGGTTGTTGGCCAAGGAGGTTAGCCGGTTGGCTAGTTTGTGAGTTCGTCTTGCGGACTCTAGTGAAGAAGGAGTGATTGTGCAAAATAGGGCTGAATCATCGCTTGTTGTAGAAGTCAAGGAGAAGTAATACAAGGACCCATTATTGGTACTGCTGAAGGAGGGGATTCAGAAACACAAGACCGCGGATTTTGTCTCTTGGTATGGCTGATGGTAAATTAAGGTACTAAGGGCGATTATGTGTTCCAAATGTAGATGGTCTCTGGGAAAGAATCATGACCGAGGCTCACAATTACAGGCATTCCGTGCACCCAAGCTTTACAAAGATGTACCATGATCTTAAGGAAGTTTATTGGTGGAATGATATGAAGAGGAATGTAGCGGACTTTGTGGTAAGATGTCCAAATTGTCAACAAGTGAAGGCTAAACACCAAATGCCTGTTGGATTGACACAGAACATAGAAATTCCAATGTGGAATGGGAGATTATCAATATGGACTTTGTGGTAGGACTACCTCGCACTCCTTGCAAGTTCGACTCGATTTGGGTGATTGTGGATCGACTCACAAAATCAGCACACTTCTTACCTATTAAGGCTACCGACACAGCGGAACAATATGCTCAGTTGTATATCAAAGAAATAGTCAGGTTGCATGGCAATCTGATTTCTATTATCTCAGATCGAGGGGCACAGTTCATAGCAATTTTTTGGAGGAAATTTCAGCAAGGTTTGGGGACTCAAGTGAATCTTAGTACAGCCTTTCACCCGTAGACCGACGACTAGGCAGAGCGTACCATTCAGATGCTCAAGGATATGTTGCGCACTTGTATTCTTGGCTTCAAGGGTAGCTGGGATGAACATTTTCCACTCATAGAATTTGCCTACAACAACAGTTACCATGCTAACATTCAGATGGCACCGTTCGAGGCTTTATATAGTAGGAGATGTAGATCTCCAATTGGATGGTTCAAGATTGGGGAAGTAGAGTTGATAGGTCCAAAACTCGTGCATCGGGCTATGGAAAAGGTTAAGAGCATTAAGGAGTGGTTAAAAACTGCTCAGAGTCGTCAGAAGTCCTATTCAGATGTACATTGCAAGGATTTGGAGTTCAGAGAGGATGATTGGGTATTTTTGAAGGTTTCCCCTATTGAGAAGAGCATCACCTCTTAAGAATTTGACCTAGTTGACAAGAACTGCACCTCATAGGCAGTCTCCCTAGTCGGAAGAGTCTTTAGTTTTCCTTTAGTTCAGGGGTCCCGCCTGGAGAATAGGGTCAGTTTTAGTTTCCTTAGGTCGCTAATCTTTAGCTTTCCTGGAGTTCAGGGGTCCCGCCTGGAGAATAGGGTCAGTTTTTAATTTTTAAGCTGTTAATCTTTAGCTTTCCTTGAGTTCAGGAGTCCCGCCTAGAGAATAGGGTCAATTTTTAATTTTTAAGTTGTTAATCTTTAACTTACTTTATGTTCAGGGGCCCCGCCTGGAGAATAGGGTCAGTTTTCAATTCTGGTAAGTTGGATAATCATTAGTTTTCCTCGAGTTCAGGGGTCCCGACTGGAGAATAGGGTCAGTTTTTACTTTAGTCAAGCTTAGTTAATAGTTTCCCTAGAGCTCAGTCTCACCCCTAGGAGACGCACCTCATGGTCTGGGTCTTTCAGGTTATATTTTTGTTTTAGGATACGCACATCCTAGTCGAGTTCTTAGTTTCACTCTCATCATTGCATCAATAGTATAGGTGATTTACAGTTTCGCTAACAACTCACAAATCTTCCTAGTGCAAACTGGGGCAGAAAATTTTGTGTTGTTTTGATTGCAGGCACCTACCTGGAGAACGGGGGTCAATATTTCAGAAATCAGTTCTAAGTTCAAATTAGAGAGGCATCAGGAGCCTGCCTGAAGAACAGGGTCAACTTTCAACTTTCAAGTTCAAGTCGTCACGAGCCCGCCTGAAAAATAGGGTCAGCGTTCAATTTTCAATTTCAAGTTCAAGAAGCATCAGGAGATTCCCGCCTGAAGAACAGGGTCAACTTTCAATTTCAAGTTCAAGAGGCATCAGGAGCCCACCTAAAGAGCAGGGTCAACTTTCAGTTTTCATGTTCAAAAAGCATTAGGAGCCCACCTGGAGAACATAGAAATTCATTCCGGATTTATTAAGTTTTAAGTCAGCATCAGGCGCCCACCTGGAGAATGGGAGAATTTATTTCAAGTTTTAAATCGGCATCAGGCGCCCACTTGGAGAATGGGGGAATTTATTTGGAGTTCATGTCATTGGCAGGCGCCCACCTAGAGAATGAGGAAATTTATTTCAAGTTCAAGTTAGAGGTAGCAGAAGCTCGCCCAAGAATGCGAGTCAACAGTTCGAGATGCACAACAGAACTATAGAAGATTCAATATCAAGTTTTGAAGACCTATAGATAAGAGTCTTATAATTCATAGCTGATAGACTTGCTTAGTTCTTTTCATTTTGATTTTAATGTAACAACAGGACCACGGACCAGAGCCTCGAACAGTACCTCACTCGACTCTCCAACTTATCCTTCCTAATTCCGAACTACACGTGGCCTGATTCCTTTATAGTCAAGGATATGTAGCCAGCTCAGATACCAAGGCTCGGTCACATTCTCCTTTCTTTTAGTTTTGGTCTCTCTAAATAAGGGTTGGGTCAAAAAACCTGTCCCGTCATTCTTTGTCTGAAAACTCTTCGTATTTCCAGTCAAAGAGGGGCAGTTGTAGACATGTAATTTTTGACCCTCCCCGAGATTTTACACATTTTAGCGTTTAAATATTTAGTTTAGGTCTAATATTGCTATTTTAACTAGTTTTGACTCTTTTAGTTTATTTTTATCAAAAAAATAAAAATTACAAAAATATTTTCTTTTATTCAGCTCATTGATATTTTATCCAGTTACTTTTAGTTTATCTACTTTTCATAAAATAAAAAGAATAAAACAAAATAGTATTGATATTTTATTTTTTCAAAAAAAAAAGATAAGAAGAAAATTTTGGACTAATTTTGTCTTGTTTTTATGTGAGAAGACCATTATTTTGAGCTTGACTTGGCCCAAAAGAGGCCCAAATTCGGCCAAGCCCAAATCCCTAACCCAAACCCTTTTCTTACCCATATCCCTTAATAATTCAATCTTGGCCATTCATCCATTTCAATCCTATGAACACTATTAATTCTAACACCCAATATAACACAAAGGAAATGACCTAATCTAGAGGATTCAGTAGCAGCGATAGACCATTCCCAAGAAAAATCGGACTTAAAAAGGGTGAGAAATCAGAAAAAGAATAAAAAAGAGCATCTCCTTCTTCCTTTTCAAGCAAATCACAGCAGCCCTATACCATTTTTCTTCCTAATTTCGCTAGAAAAACAGCCGGTAATAGCTGATGTTGCAAGGTCAGCAAGAGGTGTCGGGGAATCTCGCCGAGTGGTTGAGGCTGAAATCCGGTCCGTGGTAACCTGTGCTTTGTCCGAATTTGAAGTGTAATCGCATTCAAGACAAAACTATATAATATAAAGGTCATTTCCCTTTTCTACCTTATTTCAATTTTTAATTCATGTATCATGAATCAGTGGATTATTTGTTATTTATTTATGCTTGTTGTGTGGAATATAAATAGTAGTGATTTTTGACTTTTTTTTGGGGGAGTTTAACATTGATTTTACCATATATTCATAAGACTGACTAGTTTTGAACACATCTGTTACTTTCTTTGCCAATTTTTTGTTTTTCTTGAGGACATGACTTGTCTGTATCTCATCCACCCCCAGTGAGCACGGATGATATTATTGAGGGATGGATTTCCCTGGACATGAATTTGTCCAAAGTACTTGATATCTGGAGATGGATTTCTCCACATGGTTGGATTGCCCTTTTTCCTCGTACTGGGTGACTTATAGTCAGTGTTGTATATGTTCCACGATGGATTTTCCTGGGCCGTATGGGCCATATACAGTATCGAGTGATTGAGAATGATGAGTGGAAAGTGTGAGACTGCGAGATTGAGTAATCTGAGAGTGTGAATACATGATTCATTTCTGAGATACATGGTATTGGCATGCACACATGACATACATGCATAAAGATGCATTTTTCCTCATGTTGTACGATATCACGTCATTCATGACATTTTACACACATTGATATATGGTCATAGAGAGATATTTCACACTTGCTATCTGGAAAGAAAACGAAACATCTAATTTATCGTAGAAAAGATTTTTGGAAAAATATACAGCTTTCAAACTATCTCATATTTTACGACAATTTCGGTAAAGGATTTGATTTTCCACTGATATTCTTGAAAAGTGGAACTAATTTCAGAAAACTGTAAAAAAGCTGAGCATTTTTATCTCTAAGTTACTTTCTTATTTATATTCTCTACGTTGTTATGAACTGCTATTGGTTATTGGTGTCGGACCCGACCTATGTTCCAGCTCGTCACTGCTTTCAACCTAAGGTTAGGTTTGTTACTTACTCAGTACATGGGGTCAGTTGTACTGATACTATACTTCTGCACATTGCGTACAGATGTTGACTGATGTTGTTGTTGTGCTCGATGGTTGCCAGATTTGAAGATGTACCTGCGTTCCTGTTATAGCTGCCTCTTGTTCATGGTAGCCTTAGATTTATAAAACTCTGTTTACGTACTTTTCAAACAGAAGATGTGTTTTCTTCATATCAGCTTTGTAAACTCTATTCTTAGAAGCTCGTGATTTGTACTACTAGTCTTTGAGAAAAATGTAATGGATCTAGATATTTTCTTTTGTTTAATTATCTCATTAATGTTATTAGAAATGGATATTTATTAGTTGACTTACCTAGCGGGTTGGGTTAGGTACCATCATGACTAGTGGATTTTGGGTCGTGACATTCTCTCTTGGTTGGACGATTTTTGGGGAGCTCCAAATGGAGATTTTTATCATTCAAGTTAAGGTAAGTTATTCCCACCTCATTCTAAGTTAAATACATGGATTTTATAAGGATTTCAACAGGAAAATTGATAGAAATTGTGGGTTTTTGGTAGAAAACCTAGAAATTTATATTCTTGGATTTTGACCACGAAATTGGACATAAAATTTGGAATAAGTTATATATTTGAGTTCGTGGTGTTATGGGTAAAGTTTATTTTCGAAATTTTTTGTAATCGGGGCATGTGGGTCCAAGGGTGATTTTTATCGACTTTCCGAACGGAGTTGAGAATTATTGTAAATTGAATTGCTATGAGTATTGGAATATATTTTCATTGGTTTGCGCATTGTTTGGCTACTTTTGGAGCGTTGGGCATGGATTTGAGGTGTTAGAGTGGCGTTGGAGCCGGTTATGGAACTTCAGAGCGAGGTAAGTCTCCTTTCTAACCTTATAAGAGGGAATTAACGCCACTTGTGAATTAAATAAATGTGTGTACTTATTTGTGGGGGCTACGTACGTACGAGGTGACGAGAGTCCGTATGTAGCTACTATTATGCTTTTGTCCGGGTAGTTTAGGACCCGTATCATGCTTTACTTAAAATGTTTGCTCCCTTACATGCTAATTCGATTACTTAAGTCGTCAGTACATGATAAAAGAAGTGTAAAAGGTTAAATTCACTTACTTGAAAGAATTAATGGAATACTTGACTGTAAATGTGAAATTTGTGTTTTTCTTTGAAAATAAATTGCTATTTGTGGATCGGGCCGAACGCCTCGGTAGTAAATAGATGCATCTATGATTCATGCCGTTCGACCCTCCAGCAGTGCACAGTTAAATATTATGTTGGATCGGGCCGTACGACATCGGCATGATTTGCGCATGACTTGATTGATTGTTTTGGGATTATTTGTAACGACCCGACTGGTCGTTTTGCATTCCAGACCCTATTCCCTTAAATAATACTTTCCGCACTTGCTTTAGCTAATTTATGACTTGCGGGGATGGGTGGTTCGGAAGTTAGAAGAGTTTTGAGCAAGAATAAGCCTAGTTGTTTCTTTAAGTTCCTTTAAAAAGGCCAAGTTTGACTTCGGTCAACATTTTGGGGAAACAGACCCGGAATCGTGATTTGGCAATTTCTGAGGGTCCGCGGGAAAATATGGACCTGGGCATATGCCCGGAATCGAATTCCGAGGTCCCTAGCCCGAGTAATGAATTTTTTTCGTGAAATTGTTAAGTTAAAGTTTCAAAGATTTAAATAAACTAAGAAATCATTGTTTTCATAGGTATCGGGTTCGGATTTCAATTCCGAAACTTGGTACAAGTCCGAAATATCAGTTAAGACCTACCCGTAAAATTTGGTGTCCATCCGAGTAGTTTAAGGGCGTTTTGACCCGTTGAAGGAGAATTAAGAACTTGAAGTTCAATGAATTGATTCATTTGGTTTTGGGGGTTGATTCCTCGATTTAGCGTTGTTTTGAGTGTTTCGAGGGTTCGAGTAGGTCCGCCTCATGATTTCAGACTTGTTGGTATGTTCGGGCGGGGCTCGGGAGCCCCGAGCGTCAAATGGTCGAGGTTCGAGTGAAGTTGAAAACGTAGGAAGAAGCCTCATCTGCTGCTTGTGTCATAACCGCTTCTGCGGCTCTTGGACCGCAGAAGCGAGACCGCAGAAGCGGTCGTTTATCGTAGAAGCGGAAGGGGCCAGGCCCAGGAAACCGCAGGAGCGGACCCCTGATCGCAGAAGCGGTCCATCCGCCCAGGCCCAGAACCGCAGAAGCGGTGGCCTTTCCGCTTAAGCGGCCTCGCAGAAGCGAGGTTTAGACCGCAGAAGCGGCCCAGTCCCCCTTGGCCTTTTCCGCACAAGCGGCTCACTTCCGCAGAAGCGGAACCCGCGGAAGCGGGATTCCTTCCGCAGAAGCGGAAATCACTGGGGGCAGAAGGGTTCATTAATACGAACCCAAACTCATTTCTCTCATTTCTCACTACACACTTGGGCGATTTTTGGGGTTTCAAAGAGAGTGTTTCCACATATCATTGCAAGGTAAGTAATTCCCACCCACTTTTAGTTCAAATACATAAACATTAGGTAGATTTAACACTAAAATTAGGTAAGAATCAAGAGATTAGAGTTAGACCTAGGGTTTAGTCAAAACTAAGATTTAATCCTATAATTTACCATGAAATGAACTAGAAATCACATATTTGTGATCCTTAGGTGATAGAGAACAACTTCCTTCGAAAAATATTGGAATCCGGGTATGTGGGCCCGGGGTCGAAAATTAGGAAAACTTGTATTTATGGTTAGGAAATTGCTTAAATAATTAGAATTTAACCTTGTAAGCTCTTATAGACTAGTTCTTGCTTATTTTAATTAGTTGGTGCTCGTTTGGCTACGAATTGAGGGTTTGGGCCTATTCTTGATATCGGAAGTGCACTTCGGAGCGAGGTGAGTCTCCTTTCTAACCTCGTAAGAGGGAATTGTCCCCTTAGGATTAATGTTTGAGTGTTTGTTGCTAAATGTGGGGACTACGCACGCGTTAGGTGACGAGAGCCCGTGCGTAGCTACTACTATGATAAATGTCCGGGTAGCTTAGGGCCTACAACATGCCTATTAAATATATCTCTTATGTTAAATCGTTGTTATGAACACCTAGCGTGTACTAGAGACTTAAAAGGGGATAGGAGCATACATGTATAGTTAATTAAGTTTGATTTGGTATTCTTGACCATTTATGTGCCATGTGTGTGAACTTGATATTTCATCCTTATTTGTGGATCGGGCCGATCGCCTCGGTATGAATAGATGCATCTATAGGCGCGCCGTCGACCCTCGGCAAGTGCACAGTTTATTTCTGTTGGATCGGGCCATCGCCTCGGTATTATGTGCGCATGTTAATTGTGGAAAAACCTATACATGCTTTATTTTGCCAATATCTCATATGATAAATTATAAACTTGATGCTGTAAAGTTCTTGACTTATACCCCTTGCCATAAACTGTTGATAATTGTAAATTCCATGATTTGAATACATCATACTTATATACATGTATATTAATTGACCTCAGTAAGTATCGAGTCGACCTCTCGTCTCTACTTCTTCGAGATTAGACGGGATACTTACTGGGTACATATTGTTTATGTACTCATGCTACGCTTCTGTACTTAAATGTACAGGATTTGAGGCAGGTG
This sequence comes from Nicotiana attenuata, assembly GCF_001879085.1. Classification (NCBI taxonomy): domain Eukaryota; kingdom Viridiplantae; phylum Streptophyta; class Magnoliopsida; order Solanales; family Solanaceae; genus Nicotiana; species Nicotiana attenuata. The sequence goes on from NC_031989.1 coordinate 38,128,918, forward strand.
GATCCGGACATCACTCTGGTGCATATCAGTGAGCGCATCTGGGACTTCTACGGTGAGCTGTACTCCCTTCTTGCCGATCCGCAACCGAAGAACTCTTGTATTTTTTTTTGTGTTGTTGTTTCTGTCTATCCTGATTCAGACAGTAGGATAGGGTATTATTCATTTTGTGTATATTCTACTAGTTGCCCGTAGCTTGTGACACCAGGTTCTGGCACACACAGTAGTAGATGTTATTTTGGGTTTGTATAACTGTCTTTACATTTTATTGATCCTTACTGGGTTATGACTTTTATTGGGGGAAAAATCTATTATAACGGTTTTTTTTGGTAAGGGTAACATGAGAATTTAATTATACTCCCGCGTTGGCTGGCCTGACAAATGGTGTCGGGCGCCATCATGACCTATTATGGAACATGGGCCGTGACAACATGGTATCAGAGCACTAGGTTCACGTAGGTCTCACAAGTTACGGGCAAGCCTAATAGAGTCTTGTAGATCGGTACGGAGACGTCTGTATTTATCTTCGAGGGGCTATAGGGTGTTAGGAAAGACTACTCTTTATTCATTTTCCATCGTGCAGTGGTCAGTATATAAGTTTCCTCTTCTATTCTCTCACAGATGGTGAGGACTCGTGCCGCCGACGTTCCTGACCCGGGAGGAGCTGCTCCCCCCGTTACCAGAGGCCGAGGTAGAGGCCGGGGGAGGGCACCGGCTCGCGGTAGGGGACGAGGGAGTCCCAGAGCTATTCCAGATGCACCACCAGCAGACCCTGCGAGGGATCCCACTACTGAGGAGCAGGGCGGGGCACCCGCAGCTGTGCCTACTCCGGCGGATTTCATGACTGCGCCGGGATTTCAGAGGGTCATGGGCCGTATGCTCCAGTTCATGGACACCATGACTCAGGCTGGTTTATTTCCAGCAGACCTAGCTGCTTCGCAGGCAGGAGGGGGAGCACAGACCCCTACCGCTCAGGCTCCAGGTCATGCAGCTGCGGTATATCAGACTCCGGGTGCACTACCCGCAGAGGGGGTTCAGCCAGTTGCTGCAGAGGTACCCCAGCCTAGGCCAGCTGTGGAGTTCGATCCGCAGAAGTTACTAGATAGATGGACCAGACTTCACCCTCCAGTCTTCGGAGGTGAGCGTCATGAGGACGCTCAGGATTTCATCGACAGGTGCAGGGACAGACTGCACGCTATGAGGATATTGGAGTCGCATGGAGTTGATTTCACTACTTTTCAGCTAGAGGGCAGGGCCCGTAGATGGTGGCAGTCCTATGTCCTTGGTAGGCTCGCCGGTTCTCCTCCCATCACTTGGGGTCAGTTCGTAAAGTTGTTCCTAGACAGGTATATTCCGCCCTCTGAAAGGGAAGAGCTGCGGTATCAGTTTGAGCACCTTGAGCAGGGTCAGATGTCTGTGACTGACTACGAGGGGAGGTTTTCTGAGTTATCTCGCCATGCACTTATGATACTCCCTACAGATGCAGAGAGAGTGCGGAGGTTTGTCACCGGATTGCAGCCCAGTATTCGATCGGGTATGGCCCGAGAGGTGGAGATGGGTATAGAGTACTAGCTTGTGGTAGAGATTGCTCGCCGGATTGAGGGATATCGTCAGAGGGGTAGGGAGCAGATACAGCAGGACAAGAGAGCCAGATTCTTTGGAGAGTTCAGAGGCGCCCCAGCTAGGGGCAGAGGTCAGTATGGGAGGGGTCAGCCCAGTAGGCCCCCATCTTCAGCACCACCACCTCCCGCCCGGGATGCTCCAGCACACCCCTATTTCAGTGCCATGCCAAAGAGTTCCTACCGCCCGCCAGCTATTCAGGGTTTTTCCAGTGGGTATTCAGGTCCTCGGAGTTCTTCTGGTCCCTACTTCAGTGCTATGCCGGAACTTCATATCGCCCACCGGCTATGCAGGCTCCTCCCACGGGGTCTACGAGTCATCAGGGACAGTCATCAGGGGAGCAGGTTGCCGCACCACGTTGTTTTGAGTGCGGTGGCCCAGGACACATGAGGAGATACTGCCCCAGGCTTAGGGGTAAGGCAGTACAGCACGGGCAGCAGCCCATGACTCCAGCACCAGCGGCCCAGCCACCTAGATGTGGAGGGCAGAGTGGTAGAGGCCTATCCAGAGGTGGAGGCCAGACAGGGAGAGGTCAGCCAGCTACTCCTCAGTCAGGTGGAGGCCAGATAGCCGGTGCTCCAGCTAGATTCTATGCCCTTCCAGCCAGGCCGGATGCATTGGCCTCAGATGCCGTCATCACAGGTATTATCTCCGTCAGCGGTAGAGATGCATCAGTATTATTTGATATAGGGTCACTTATTCTTATGTATCATCTCTGTTTGCTCGTTTCCTGGCTATTTCTCCTGAGCCTTTGGGTGCTCCTGTTCATGTGTCCACTCTTGTGGGTGATTTTGTGGTTGTGAACCAGGTCTACCGGTCTTGTGCGGTTACTTTCTGTAGTCTTGAGACTAGAGCAGATCTCCTGCTGCTCGATATGATCGATTTTGAGGTTATTCTGGGCATGGATTGGTTATCTCCATATCACGCCGTTATAGATTGCCATGCCAAGACTGTTTCTCTAGCGATGCCAGGGTTGCCGAGATTGGAGTGGAAGGGTTCCACAGTTGATACGCCTAGCAGGGTCATTTCTTTCCTGAAGGCTCAGCGCATGGTGGAGAAGGGATGTTTGGCTTATCTAGCTTATGTGCAAGACACCACCGCAGAATCTCCGACGATTGATTCAGTGCCAGTAGTCCGAGAGTTCGTCGATGTTTTTCCTTCTGATCTTCCTGGCATGCCTCCGGACCGTGATATTGATTTCTGTATTGATTTGGCTCCAGGCACTCAGCCTATATCTATCCCACCGTACCGTATGGCTCCTAAGGAGCTGAAGGAGCTGAAGGTGCAGTTGGAAGAGTTGTTAGCAAAGGGGTTTGTTAGGCCCAGTGTATCGCCTTGGGGTGCACCAGTGCTATTCGTGAAGAAGAAGGATGGGACTATGCGGATGTGCATTGATTACCGCCAGTTGAACAAAGTCACCATCAAGAACAAGTATTCATTGCCCCGTATTGATGATTTTTTCGATCAGTTGCAGGGTGCTAGGGTGTTCTCTAAGATCGACTTGAGGTCAAGGTATCATTAGCTGAAGATTCGGGATTCGGATGTTCCGAAAACTGCATTCAGGACTAGGTATGGCCACTATGAGTTTCTGGTGATGTCCTTTGGCTTGACTAATGCTCTAGCGGCATTTATGGATTTGATGAACAGGTTGTTCAGGCCCTATATTGATTCTTTTGAAATCATCATCTTCATTGACGACATCTTGATATACTCACGTATCCTGGGGGAGCACGAGCAGCATTTGAGAGTAGTGCTTCAGACCTTGCGAGAGCAGAAGCTTTATGCTAAGTTCTCCAAGTGTGAGTTTTGGCTAGAGTTAGTAGCATTCTTGGGGCATGTAGTGTCAGGAGAGGGTATCAAGGTGGATCCCAAGAAGATTGAGGCAGTTCAGAGTTGGCCACGTCCTACTTCAGTGACCGAGATCAGGAGCTTCTTGGGGTTAGCAGGCTATTACCGGCGATTTGTGCAGGGCTTTTCATCTATTGCATCACCTCTGACCAGATTGACCCAAAGGGGGGCCCTATTCTATTGGTCCGATGATTGTGAGGAGAGCTTCCAGAAGCTCAAGACGGCCTTGACTACGACACCAGTTCTTGTATTGCCTTCCGGTTCAGGGATGTATACAGTGTATTGCGACGCTTCTCGCGTTGGCTTGGGATGTGTATTGATGCAGGAGGGGCGAGTTATTGCATATGCTTCACGTCAGCTGAAGGTTCATGAGAAAAATTACCCTGTGCACGATCTAGAGTTGGCGGCGATTGTTCATGCTCTTAAGATATGGAGGCATTATTTATATGGAGTGTCATGTGAGGTTTATACAGACCATCGCAGCTTGCAGCATTTGTTCAAGCAGAGGGATCTTAATTTGAGGCAGCGCAGGTGGCTTGAGTTACTAAAGGATTATGACATTACCATTCTTTATCACCCAGGCAAAGCAAATGTGGTCGCGGATGCCTTGAGTAGGAAGGCAGAGAGTATGGGTAGCTTGGCATTCATTCCTGCTGAGATGAGACCATTATCTTTGGACATTCAGTCTTTAGCTAACAGACTCGTGAGATTGGACATTTCAGAGCCCAGCCGAGTTCTAGCATGTGTGGTTGCTCAGTCTTCGTTATTGGGGCAGATTAAGGCCCGCCAGTTCGATGATCCACATTTGGCGGCCCTCAGGGAGACGGTACTTCAGGGAGGTGCCAAGGAGATTTCTATTGGCGAGGATGGTGTGTTACGGCTTCAGGGCCGTGTATGTGTTCCTAATGTTGATGGCTTAAGAGAGAGGATTCTAGAGGAGGCCCACAGTTCGAGCTATTCCATTCATCCGGGTGCCACGAAGATGTATCGTGACTTGAGACAGCACTACTGGTGATGGTATACCTACTCCCACTAGTTGGCATTTCAAGTCGTTCACAATGGTCTATGCACTGCTGGAAGTCTATTATTTCAGCCAAACTTACAGGATTCCCCCCCCC
>NC_031989.1:38133542-38139719 GCF_001879085.1 Nicotiana attenuata
TCATCAGTACGCAACACAGAATTGAAATCTCCCATAACTATCCATGGGGCCCCCACATTCTTACTCACAGTGTCTAGGTAGTTCCACAAGCTCCTTCTCTCTTCCTTTGTGTTGAAAGCATATACTATAGTCATCATAAAGACAATCTGCAGCCTATTATGACTCACCATGCATGTTACAGCTTGATCAGACATGGAACTCAGAGTTATTTTAAAACAATCCTGTCTCCATGCCATCCAAATTCTGCCATTATAGTGTTCTCTCATATTTGTTATACTCCCCCATCCTCCAAATAGCTTGTTTGCCACTTGTTTTATTTTATCAGACTTTATTTTGGTTTCTACCATGCCTATCAACCCTATCTCTTCTTTATTACAAAGGAGTTTTACCTCCTTTTGTTTGTTAGGGGCATTCATACCCCTAACATTCCAACATAGAATGTTATCCATTACTCATAGGAGGTAATGATATCCCTCCCACATTCCCCTCCCCTTTTCTACTAACCTCAGCTCCATCGGTTGGGCCTATTCTTGATATCGGAAGTGCACTTCGGAGCGAGGTGAGTCTCCTTTCTAACCTCGTAAGAGGGAATTGTCCCCTTAGGATTAATGTTTGAGTGTTTGTTGCTAAATGTGGGGACTACGCACGCGTTAGGTGATGAGAGCCCGTGCGTAGCTACTACTATGATAAGTGTCCGGGTAGCTTAGTGCCTACAACATGCCTATTAAATATATCTCTTATGTTAAATCGTTGTTATGAACACCTAGCGTGTACTAGAGACTTAAAAGGGGATAGGAGCATACCTGTATAGTTAATTAAGTTTGATTTGGTATTCTTGACCATTTATGTGTCATGTGTGTGAACTTGATATTTCATCCTTATTTGTGGATCGGGCCGATCGCCTCGGTATGAATAGATGCATCTATAGGTGCGTCGTCGACCCTCGGCAAGTGCACAGTTTATTTCTGTTGGATCGGGCCGTCACCTCGGTATTATGTGCGCATGTTAATTGTGGAAAAGCATATACATGCTTTATTTTGCCATTATCTCATATGATAAATTATAAACTTGATGCTGTAAAGTTCTTGACTTATACCCCTTGCCATAAACTGTTGATATTTGTAAATTCCATGGTTTGAATACATCATACTTATATACATATATATTAATTGACCTCAGTAAGTATCGAGTCGACCTCTCGTCTCTACTTCTTCGAGATTAGACGAGATACTTACTGGGTACATATTGTTTATGTACTCATGCATATCAGTGAGCGCATCTGGGACTTCTACGGTGAGCTGCACTCCCTTCTTGCCGATCTGTAGCCGAAGAAGTCTTCCTTGTATTTTTTTTGTGTTGTTGTTTCTGTCTATCCTGATTCAGACAGTAGGATAGGGTATTATTCATTTTTTGTATATTTTACTAGTTGCCCGTAGCTTGTGACACCAGCTTCTGGCACACACAGTAGTAGACGTTATTTTGGGTTTGTATAACTGTCTTTACATTTTATTAATCCTTACTGGGTTATGACTTTTATTGGGGGAAAAATCTATTATAACAGTTTTTTTTGGTAAGGGTAACATGAGAATTTAATTATACTCCCGCGTTGGCTGGCCTGACAAATGGTGTCGGGCGCCATCATGACCTATTATGGAACATGGGTCGTGACACAAAATAAGCAGTCAAGGCTAGAAAATAATTCTAGTTAATACTAATGAATCAAATTGAATCGAAATTAATTCTAAGAACAACATAAACAGAAAAAAAAATCCAATCTAATTAACTAATTAGTAAAATTAAAGCCTATACTAGTAACACTGAATTAAACCAAGAAACATTCATCACAACGAAATCAAAACAAAAATTAAACTAAAAATAACAAGAACAGACTCAAAACAAAGATTGAACTAAAGTAAAATCAAAACAGAATCAAGCATAAAAAAAAAGAAATAATCAAATCAAGGAGAAACTTACTGATTTTGTTCTTCAATGGGACTGACCTCGAATTTGATTTTCAATTAATGTTATATGTTTATTTTGTCCAAAATAGACATATAACATTAATCAAAAATCAACCGAGCACTTGAAACTCCCAAAACGGGTTGAAAGTTTCGAACCTTAGATCTGAAATTTGTGAAGTTCCACTTGGATTTGAAAGGTTCTGGTTTGGGATTTGGGAGGAGGGAGATTAGAAGACTAGGGTGTAAGTTTGACGAGGTTTGGACGAGTTAGGGTTTTGGGTTGGGATTTTGATTCTATATTCCAAGGGTTTGGTGGGGATTCGAGGGACGGGGTTTGGGGGTTTGGAAAGAGGAGAGTGAGGGGAATTCAGGGTGTATTTTTAGTAAGGTTTGGGGTAGGTGCCGCCGTGGGCGGCAGAGACGGTGGCTATGTTTTCAATTATTCGACCAGTTTGGCTAGGTTTCGGAGGAAATTAAGTTTAGATTCGGAATGGGTGGGTGAAGAGGGAGGGATGGTGTAATTTTGGGGGTCATCGGAGAATCGCCGCCGGCGGAGGCGATTTCCGGCCGGCGGCGGATGGCGGAGAGTGGTGGAGTTAAGGTTTGGTCCGGTGGAGGTGAGAGAGACGAAGGGGAGGTGGTTCTGAGGGGGGTAGGGTTGTTTGGACATTTATATATTAATGAATCCAAGCTTCTCGTCCGCTGGATCAATCAACCTCGACGGTCCAGATTGATTTTGGTCAAAACGGTGTCGTTTGGTTGTAACGTGGAATGGGTCGGGGAACTGGGCTGGGCCCGGGATCAATTTGGGGCGTATTTGAATGGAATTGGGCTGGTTAAAATGTTTGGGCTTGGTATTTTAACTGATTTGGTCCAAAACATTTCTTCAATTCTTTTCCTTTTCATTTTCTTAATTCCAATTTTAAACTAAAAACCCTAAATTAATTCTAAAACTAAATTATCCTACCAAATCATATTAAGCTCTGATTAATAACNTACGTGAAGCATGCTAGGTCAGTACTATCTGTTGCTTGTCTTTTGTACTTCGTTTCGTGTACCTTCTGGTTGTGATTGCGCATTTACATTGGGACTACGGATGTCGGGATTCCGGTAGCTCCCCCCTCCCTTGTTTGTTTACTTTGGGACTACGGGTTCGATTCCCGGTAGATCCCCCTGCACTTTTACTTTGGGACTGCGGGTTCGATTCCCGATAGATCCCCCTGCACATTGATGGTTGGACTACGGGACGGTATCCCGGGAGATCCTTCGGATGTACACATATGATGGACTACGGGACGGTATCCTAGGAGATCCACTGGACAGTTGAGAAAAGGACTACAGGACGGTATCCTGGGAGATCCTCATTGTTACCATTGGTGTTGAGCTGTACTTATTCTGTGGTTGTTCCGTTCTTGTGTATTTGCTATTGCCTTGCTTAATCTGTCTTATATCACTGTTGCATTTATTATTTCTGTCAGATTATCATACTGTTAATTATTGTTATTACTATATTTTGTCTCAGTATGGCCCGGACCTTCCTCGTCACTACCCATACCGAGGTTAGGCTTGACACTTACTGAGTACCGCTGTGGTGTACTCATGCCCTTCCTGCGCATGTTTTTCATGTGCAGATCATCCAGGTACCTCTACTCAGGCGCCCTATCAGTGAGGCAGGAGGACTACGGAGACTTCGAGGTAGATCTGCTGCGTTCGCAGACCGACGAGTCTCCCTCTTATTCTATCTTTAGTACTTAGTTTTTCCTTGTTTCGGTTGTTAGAAATTCTGGAGTTTTGGAAACCTTTACTATACACTTCTGTAGCCTGTGTTGCCCGTGAGTTTCCTGGTTTTGGGAATTGTTTTAGGCTTGTGATATTGAGTTGTACTTGCCAAGCGGTATTCAGTACAGTTTCCTTTAGATACCTGATTTGATTTTTCTCTATTTTTCCGCAAGTATTATATTTCAGCAGATGTTAGGCTTACCTGGTCATGGGGACCAGGTGCCGTCACGACATGTTCACGATTAGTGGACTAGGGTCGTGACAAGTTGGTATCAGAGCTCTAGGTTCATAGGAGTCACGGAACACAGGCCGGTTTATTAGAATCTCGCTGATCGGTACGGAGACGTCTGTACTTATCTACGAGGGGCTATGTAACCGTTTAGGAAAAATCTTCGTTTCATTTGAATTCCTTGTCGTGCGATATTTTGACATCAATTCTGAACTTCTGACTTCTATTCTCTCACAGATGGTGAGGACACGTGCCACTCGAGATGATCAGGCACCCGCGCTCCCTACTGCAGCCGTCCGAGGCCGGGGCCGGGGGAGAGGCCGAGGACGCGCACGTGGTGCAGCCAGAGCACCTGCGCGAGCTGCCGTCGAGGTACCACCAGCAGATCCAGCCGGAGCCCAGGCACCTGGTGTCACACCTCCTTTTCACCTACACCCCGCAAGGGCATAAAGGAGTTTTTCCACTTCAAGGACAATCAGAACGGGATTTATTATTCAGATTCAGAGTCGCCCCTTGGGAGATTAATGGTGTCCCAAGTCACCGGTTGAATCCCGATCCGAGGAAATTATGACTCTGTTAACAGTCCGCGAACCAGAAATCCGGGTAAGGAATTCTGTTAACCCGGGAGAAGGTGTTAGGCATTCCCGGGTTAACTGTCATATTTGGCTAACACCTTCCTCAGTTCTAGCACGGTCGCTCAACTGTCATATTTGGCTTATTTATTTGATTTTAGTACATATACTAACCTATGTGCCTTTTTTTTTAACCACTTTTACTTTATGTCTTTTAATAAGAATTGCAACGTCGTGAAAATGTATCTCGAACCACGTTACACCAGTGCACCCGTGGCTTTTGACGCATTTCGACTCCGTTGAGATTTAGATTTGGGTCACATAAATGTGCACCCGTATTTAAGAAGGTAAGATTATTAAGAACGCGCCTAAAGGGACTATCGTGTTATTATCTTTAGGGAAGGCCGTGAAATTCGCTAAACGGCCCATCCCGAAGTCTAAGTTTTTTGTATGTACATTTATCGAGGGCCCCGTAATTTGTTTGCTCTATTTGGCGAGGCTCATCTCATTGTAATTTATTTTAAAGGGCAAATCCTAAAGCAATCTATAATTTTCTATATTTATTCGCTTCTAATAAAACCCTAACTATTTATTATTGGACCTAATGGTGACTTTGTACTTTATTGCAGCCACTGGGCTCCAAGACAAGCCCAACAAAAGAAAAGTTAAAATCATGTGCACACCATAAACCGACCAAGCAGACCTGGGCCCAGGCCCAAACGTACACAAGCATCCAACTGAGCCTGGGCCGTTCATTGAGGCCCTGAGACTTACTCTTCTTGATAATGGGCTATTGAGCCCAAACGGTTAAGCCGGGCCAAATTCCAATTCAGTTGTATTAGATAATTACTGAAACTTATTTAAGTTGTTCAAAATGCCCCTCAGGTTAACGAAACACTGATCATTCAACTTCCAATTTAATACTCATATTATTTCACTCATTTAACTGCTAGTGGATTATTAGATACACTAGGTGAAGAACAAACTGAAAACGACAATAATACTACACAAGATAGACTAATTATGTTTGAATTGACTCCACTCATATTAATAAATCAGCGTTTAGGCTTATCACTTGCAAAATTTAAACTGCTAGTACAGACTGCTTCATGCGAGAGTATTTGAGCAACCTCCTTAACTTGAACTCATGATTAGCACGGATGTCATATGTGATTTTACAGGCGATTGTGAATCCAAACTAGTCCTGATTTTTACTTGTCCATAAAATGTGAAACTAAATCCAACATCAAATCATACTAAGACTGATCATGCCCACAAACAGATTCAACAGTCCAAAGTCCAAATTATACAATCCAGTATCCAGTTTAATCATCTACCATCTATGTAATTTTGGAGATGATCCTGAACAACATTCATTATCAGTATCTAAGCTATTATGACAATATGAATACACATATTTAGAAAATAGATGAATAGGTCTTTCATTTCAGCACTTCACTCAAAGCTACACCAAATTGTGATTTGAATATGTACCTGGAAATGGAATTTTAACAGAAGAAGAGGTCAGCAGCAGCAGTACAATAGCAGACCAAGAGATGATCAAGCAGCAACAATACACAGCTCAGGAAGTTAGTTCAACAACCCAGAAAAGTTTGAAACCAAGCAGGCTCAAGCA
>NC_031989.1:38143793-38146610 GCF_001879085.1 Nicotiana attenuata
TAACCTTTGCCTTTCTCCCTCACATCATCTGATTATTCCACTTGATTTTTCATTTCGGCTTTCCATATTTTACTCTCTTTTGACATGTCCCCACTTTGTTGTGCCATCTAACCGGGAAGCTGGTAATTAGCTTTGACATCCTTCTTTGTTTTTGAATAGTACTAAAGCATCTTATAGACAGACTTCAAGAGAATGAAATGCAATGACCTCGAAGGTAGAAAAACTCTGAAAACAAATGAGTTGTAATGAAGAGAAAAGGATAGGACTTATCTGAGTAGAAAGGCAGATTCCGTTGATCATGCCATGCATTTTGGTTCCAGCCTAGTCTGTCCAACCACTCAATTATCAGTTACCACATTTGTTATCTCATACTTTCACGCCCGACTATCACCGAACTCAAACCTTGCTTGTTTTGCCATGTTTCAAGCGACCTTCAACCACAGGCTTCTTTCGTTTGCCCAACTGAAAGATCTCACTTTCGCCTTACAGTGCCCGTGAGGGTTTTCACCAATAAGGCTCTCTCATTTTACTATCTCTCAAACTTACCTCGCCTTACGGTGCCCGTGAGGGTTTTTACCAATAAGACTCTCTCATTTTCATTTCCCTCAACTTACGTCGCCCTATGGTGTCCGTGAGGGTTTTCACCAATAAGACTCTCTCATTTTGTCCTTTTCCTTCTGTCACCAGAGTGTTGTCTCCATCATGAGTCGCTTTACCTAACCGTATTGACATTTTTTGAAATTGATCAGAAGGTCTTTCTTTGGACCGTAATGTGGCTTTGGGACGGGTTTTAGAAAGAAGGGTATAAAGGTTCAAAATAATTCAAATGTGGGTTCAACATTACAGCTTTCGGAATCATATCCTTTGCGACAACCATAACTTCTGCCCCAGTTTCTTTCTTGGGGATTCTTGAATTTTTCTGTTGTTGTGACTGAACCTCAGTGAGGCTGCCTACGTACCCTTTCGGGATCAAGTCAAACGTAGTTCAGGCCAGAGAACTACTTTACTGTGGCGATCCTTTTTTTCTACTTCTCCCTTTCTTTCTTTTCATTTCTTTTCTTTTCCTTCTATTTTCTTTTATTTTATTTTATTTTTTTTTCTTTTCTCTTTTTTTTTATTTTTTTTTTTTTTTTGGGTAGCAGAACAAAGTGCCTTCATCATTTCAATCTCAAAACATGCCAAATACAATCAGGTACACAAAGATAAAGAAAATCATACATAATATCTCTTGACTGCATCAGAATTGATGGCCATTTCAGCACATTTTCCTTCCACGTCCGTTAGATATAGAGCGCCATTGGACAAAACTCTGGTTACAACAAATGGCCCTTGCCAGTTTGGGACGAATTTTCCTTTTGCCTCAGCCCAATGAGGTAGGATACGTCTGAGCACCAACTGTCCTACTTCGAACTTCCGGGGACGCACTTTCTTGTTATATGCTCTTGCCATTCTTCGTTGGTACAATTGACCATGACACACTGCTGCCAGTCGCTTCTCATCAATCAAACTTAATTGTTCCAGGCGGGCTTTAACCCATTCATCATCATCAATCTCTGCCTCTGCGATGATTCGGAGGGATGGGATTTCAACCTCTGCGGGTATTACTGCTTCGGTTCCATATACCAATGAGTAAGGAGTCGCTCCTACTGAAGTGCGGACAGTAGTGCGATAGCCTAACAAAGCAAAAGGTAACTTTTCATGCCATTGCCTTGACCCTTCTACCATTTTTCGAAGTATTTTCTTGATATTCTTGTTAGCTGCCTCGACTGCCCCATTTGCCTTAGGACGATATGGAGCGGAATTGCGGTGCATGATCTTAAACCGTTGACATGTCTCGTCCATCAAATGACTATTGAGATTGGCACCATTATCATTGATGATTACCTTCGGGATCCCGAACTGGCATATGATATTTGAATGTACGAAATCGACAACCGCCTTCTTAGTCACGGATTTGAAGGTTTTTGCCTCCACCCATTTAGTGAAGTAATCAATAGCTACTAGAATGAATCTATGCCCATTTGAGGCTGCAGGCTCAATCGGACCGATAACATCCATTCCCCAGGCAACAAACGGCCATGGTGCTGACATTGTATGCAGTTCAGACGGTGGAGAATGGATCAAATCCCCGTGTATCTGACATTGATGACATTTGCGCACGAAGCTGATGCAATCCCGTTCCATAGTAAGCCAATAGTAGCCTGCTCGAAGGATCTTTTTTGCCAGTATATATCCACTCATATGAGGTCCGCAAACTCCCGCATGTACCTCAGACATGATAACTGTAGCCTGTTTGGCATCTATGCATCTCAATAACCCAAGATCTGGAGTTCTCTTGTACAACACTCCTCCACTGAAGAAAAATCCGCTTGCCAAGCGTCGAATTGCTCTCTTTTGATCCCCTGTAGCTTGTGTCGGGTATACTCCCATCCGGAGATATTCTTTTATATCATGGAACCATGGCTCACCATCAAACTCTTCCTCCACCACATTACAATAGGCATGCTGATCTCGAACCTGAATCTGTAACGGATCCACGTAAGCCTTGTCCGGATGATGCAACATAGATGCCAAAGTGGCCAAAGCGTCGGCAACCTCATTGTGCATCCTTGGAATGTGTTTGAAATCTATTGATTGAAACCGCTGACGAAGTTCATGCAAACACTGCAGGTATGGTATGAGCTTCAAATCTCGTGTTTCCCACTCCCCCTGAATCTGGTGTACAAGAAGGTCCGAGTCACCCATGACCAAGATTTCCTGGACACCCATGTCTATGGCCAACCTCAATCCCAGGATACATGCTTCGTACTTAGCCAT
>NC_031989.1:38146710-38157803 GCF_001879085.1 Nicotiana attenuata
TCAAAAATCCCTATAACCTCCTCAAAACATCCCGAAAGCCACAAAACCAACGCACTCCCTATCACCACTGCAACACATGCCACACTTCAAGCAACACTCCACTGCTCATCCCCGAACCACTGAACTCCACGATGATCATCACCACAACACCCCCATCTATGTGGAACCATACCACACCCCATTCGTCCCGCCTTAAGCACACCTGAGTCTGATGACAACGACTCTCTTATCAAGAATCTGGCCGCAGAACTCAAGAAGCTGACTAGCCGGGTTCAGGGTGTTGAAGGAAGCAAGGGGATCGAGGGACTGAATTACGAAGACCTTTGCATTCAACCAGATGTCGAACTGCCCGAGGGGTACAAACCTCCCAAGTTCGAAATGTTTGATGGTACAGGAGATTTCAGGGTACACTTGAGGACATACTGCGACAAGTTGGTCGGAGTAGGGAAAGATGAGAGAATTCGAATGAAGCTTTTCATGAGAATCTTGAAAGGTGATGCTCTGTCTTGGTACATTAACCAAGACCCCAAGAAGTGGTCAAATTGGGTTAGTATGGCGTCCGACTTCATGGACAGGTTTAGGTTCAACATGGAGAATGCACCAGATGTGTTTTACATTCAGAATTTAAAGAAGAAACCTACAGAAACGTTCTGCGAGTATGCCACTCGTTGGAGGTCAGAGGCTGCTAAGGTTAGACCTGCTTTAGGGGAAGAACAGATGAACAAGTTTTTCGTCAGGGCTCAGGATCCGCAATACTATGAAAGATTGATGCTGATCGAGAGCCATAAATTTTTTGACATCATCGGGCTGGGAGAAAGGATTGAAGAGGGCATCAAAAGTGGTATGGTCACTAACTTTGAAGCTTTGCAAGCCACCAATAAGGCTCTGCAGTCCGGTGGTACATCCAAGAAGAGGGACATATGTGCCGTAATGGTTGCACAGAGAACCAAATCACCAGTCAAATATCAGACCTACCCGATATCTCCACTTACATATCAACCCACTCCAAATTTCCAAGCACCCGCACCTTCCTACCAAGCTCCACCACCTACCTATCAATCACCTCCACCTCCCATATACCAGCCTACTTCACCCAAATATTCCCAACCCGCACAAGTCTACCAAGCCTACAACACTCAACCATCCCACTATCAATCACCTCCTACTCGCCAAAACTTTCTTAGACCCCGACCAAATTTTGACCGCAGACCTCCCAAATAATACACCGCCATTGCCGAGCCAATCGACTAGCTGTAAGAAAGACTCAAAGCCGTTGGTTATGTCACCCCTGTCCCTTCCATAACTCCCGAAAACCCTTCCCAGTGGATTAACCCAAACAAAACCTGTGCATACCATTCTGGCATGAAGGGACATACTATTGATGAGTGTCGCTCCCTGAAGGACAAGATCCAGGCTTTAATTGATAACAAGATTATCGTGGCAAAGGAGCCTGCTCTGAACGTCCGCAGCAACCCTCTACCAGACCACAAGGGTGGAAGTGTTCATATGATTGAAATAGAAGATGATTGGGATCCCAAAGGATCAATTGGTTTGATCACGGAAGGTGACGATCCAAAGAAACCAACAGTCACTCTTAATCCGATTGTAGTCCAAATTCAGCCTTCTGAAGATGCTGAGGTGAACATGTCCATATCGCTTGAGTTTGAAGCACCAGCCTCCGCAAAGACGCCAACACCAATCGAGGTCGAGTTTGGGTCCCCAAAGACGCCTAAGCCCTTTGAAGTTGTTGTATTACCTTCCAAGGCAATGGTGCCTATTCCAGTAGCAATGACAGCCATAACACCATTCCACACAAAAGCTATATCGTGGGACTACACAGCTGAGGCAAGAAGGAAGGAAAAAGCCAAGTTCGGAGAAACAATTGCAGCGCAGGGTATGACAAGAACCGACAGGGTTTATACCCCAGAACACTTAGCTGAGTCGAGTAAGCAGACCTTTGGCCGACAAGCCATCATTGAAACTGGACCCGGTGATCTCTGGAGAAATATACAAGCCAAGGAATACTCGGTCATTGACCAGCTGAACAAAACACCGGCATAAATTTCTATCTTGGCTTTATTACAAAGTTCTGATGCACACAAGAATGCCTTGTTGAAGGTATTGAGTGAGGCGTATGTACCAAGAAAAATCACTGGAGGAGAAATGGCAAACATGGTGGGCCAAGTGTTGGAGAGTCATAAAATCATCTTTCACGAGGATGAGCTGCCACCGGAAGGATTGAGCCATAACAAGGCATTGCACATCACTGTGCAGTGCGAAGATTATTTTATCACCCGGATCCTGGTCTATGGGGGGTCCAGTCTCAACATTTGTCCTCTAGTAACACTCAGAACATTGGGAAAAGGGCTGCATGAAATCAAGGATGGGGCCATCAACGTCAAAGCTTTTGACGGATCTCAAAGGTCCACTATTGGGGAAATTAGCCTACGTTTGCAAATGGGGCCCACTTGGTTCGATATTGATTTTCAAGTGATAGACGTGCCGGCTTCTTACAATCTGCTGTTGGGATGACCATGGATTCATGTCGCCGGGGCCGTGGCATAAACACTACATCAGGCAGTGAAATTTGAATGGAATCACCAGGAGGTGATCATGCATGGTGACGGTAGCAACCCCATATATAGCCACCAGACCATTCCAGCAATTGGAGGAAGAAGAAGATTGGGTGGGGAAACTTACCACCACATCGAGCGGCTAAATGCAGTCGACAAAGACAAATGGTGAAACAACAAAATTGAAAGCATACTGACTTGGAGCGGATATGAACCTGGCAAAGGACTTGGCAAAAACCTCCAAGGAATCGCTAAGCCTATCAAGCCCAAGAAGCATGGTACCACCTTCGGGTTTGGGTATGAGTATACCTGGGAAGAATTCAAGGACTGGTCGCCACCATGGCGCGACCCTTACTATCCATTGGAGCAACCGATACCCCTTCTAGAGCAGACTTTTCAACCAGCCAAGGTTATCTATGGGTCAGAAGAAGAGGAAGCATTGAGGAACTTGTTCCTGGAAGATGATGATATGGACTGTTGTGTCATTTTTGAGGAGGAGGGGGAAGGAAAGCCCTTCCATACAGGCTGTGAGCAGAGGAGCACACCTCAGCAACTGGACCATCAGAACTACCAGAGCCCAACGTGCCTCGGGGTAGCAAGGCTGAACAAAGCATTACGCACTATTTTTCTTTATTAAGTTTATTTTCTTTTCACATTTTTCTTTTTTCGCAAGAAAGAGCTCCAATGTTCAAAACACTTGTGGAATTTATTAAAGTATTTCAATTTTCTTACAAATCTCTCTCTTATTATTTTCTCTCATTACTTTACTCAAACAGCATTACTATTACTTATCTTGATGAACCAACGACTGTGACATGCAACGAGACAATGCGACAAACGGACACAGATTCAGAGGAAGATGTTATACCGAAAGAAATCGTTAAAGAAGTTGAGAATTTTAAGAATAGGCCTAAGTCCAACTTAGACGAGACGGAGATCGTCAATCTAGGAGATGCAGAGAACATCAAAGAAACACGAGTCAGCGTTCATTTGTCACTGTCTGAGAAGGAAGAGCATACAAAATTTCTAAAGGAATATGAGGACATATTCGCATGGTCATATGACTACATGACTGGTCTAAGCACGTCCATTGTGGCTCACAAATTACCGACTGATCCGGCCTGTCCGCCAGTGAAACAGAAGCTCAGAAAGTTCAAGCCAGACATGAGTTTGAAAATCAAGGAAGAAGTCACTAAGCAGGTCAAAGCTAAGGTCCTCCGGGTAGTAGAGTATCCGACATGGTTAGCCAATATTGTGCCAGTACCAAAGAAGGATGGGAAGATCAGAGTTTGCGTCGACTACCGGGATCTCAACCGGGCCAGTCCAAAAGATGACTTTCCCTTGCCGAATATACACATCTTGATTGACAACTGCGCCAAGCATGAGTTGCAGTCGTTCGTTGATTGTTTTGCTGGGTACCATCAGATATCGATGGATGAAGAGGATGCTGAGAAAATGGCTTTCATTACGCCGTGGGGGATGTATTGTTACAAAATGATGCCGTTTGGGTTAAAGAATGCAGGGGCCACCTACATGAGGGCCATGACCACAATTTTTCATGACATGATACACAAGGAGATCTAAGTGTATGTAGACGATGTCATCATCAAATCCAAGAAAGACACTGATCACATGGGAGATTTGAGGAAATTCTTCAATAGATTGAGAAGGTACAACCTGAAGCTGAATCCCGCAAAATGTGCATTTGGGGTTCCTGCCGGAAAACTACTTGGGTTCATTGTGAGCCGCCGAGGGATAAAATTGGATCCATCAAAGGTCAAAGCTATTTAATATCTAGCCCCATTTCTATTTCAATTATAGCCCTATTTTATTTCAATTTCGGCCCCTAAATTGACCCAATTCTACCCAATTAATCAACCCAATTTAAGTCCGGACCCAACCCACGACCCAATTTCAAACGATCCAACCCGTTCCGCACCTACCCGTCTAAATCTGGACCGTTGATCACTCAAGATCAACGGCCAAAACTCACCCTTCCATAATTAAACCTAACAACCTACCCTAATCCCCCTCATTCTCACCGGACCCGCCGCCCTGGAATCCCAAAACACTCTCAAATCCTCTCAACAACTCTTCGAAACCCTAGCCTCCTCCCACCTTCCTTCACCGGATTTTCACCGGAATCCATGGCTTCCCAGGCCATGGATGGTCTCTACCCACCCTCTCCACCATTAGACCTTGAGTGTTCGAGGTATGAAAGGCTGACTTCGATGGTTCTCCCTCCGATCTTCTCCGATCTTCGATTCCATGGCTTCTCCGGCCATGCTCCGGCACATTCGAGACCCAAGAGCCTGATTCTTGACCTCTCCGACTCAAGATCGGACCTGTCTCCAAGCCTTTCTCATTTCTAGGGTTTCTCCGAAACCCTAAGCCATTCGAGGTTCTTTCACCGTTATTTGTTTAGATCTATACTGTGTCTATGCTTTTCTTGTCATCTAGAGTGTTTTCCCCAAAAGTTTTTGTCTAAATCGCTTCTCTCCCATTTTAGGGCTTCTAAAAGGATTTTTGGAAAAAAAAATCTTTCTGATTCTTTTTCTTCTTTGCTTTATATATGTTTGTTTACACCCTGCTCGTATGATTTCTTTTATTTAATGCATATATTGTCTTTTACCTCTTCTTTTCTACTCCTGCTATGTTTTCACTACTCTTCTGCTATGTGTGTCTACCGTTTGATTTTTTGGACTATGTTCATGTTCTTACATACTTCATCTACTTGTGTTCAAGTTTGTATTATTTCCTTCTTCTGAGCTCGTTTAGGCTCTGAGTTTTCTCAAATATGTTCTTCATGATTATTCTTCCTTTGTCGTTCAAGCATGCTACCATATCTTGTTGAGACTCTGAAACGAATGGCTTGCTTTCCATGTCTGATTCAATTGTGAAACCCTAGGATTTGGGGGTTTCCTTTGACCACATTGGGACCCTGGACTCTCAGACTCATTATGAGTCTGCAGATTGAACCTGCATCTCCTTGCTTATGATTCTGAAGTTTTTTTGGTTAAATTCTCTTTTAAATAACTTAACAGTATCTCCTTGATTTACATATTCGTGTGTTTATATATGAGAACTCTTCTTTCAAAAAAGGGCTTTGCCAACTACTGATTGATCCCGAATTCCTTTAATTGTGTTCGCTTGATTGTTACTGGTTTTCCCTAATTGAACCTTTCTTTACCCCTTTTCCTGACTTGATTCATTCAAGTAAAAGTCTGAATTTTAATTTTTACTGGTTGATTCCCTTTCCTTTTTTTTACAAACCGTGTACTATTAGTTTGTTGCCTTAAATAGCTTCTATGTACTTACCCTTTATTATACTACTGGGAAAAGATATTTTCAAAATCCCTTTCCATAATTGTTTTTACCCGTTTGAAATCAGAACCCCTTAATTAAAGGGAGACTGATTGCAATGTTATTTCCTTACCTTTTTTCTTCCTTATTTGCTGCATTATAAAAGGGGCTCGACCCTTCTGCATTGAAACAAGTTTTAAGCTCTGAAAAAACTTTACAACTCTAGAACTTTGAACTTCTGAATCCAAAAAGTTCAATGCTCATACTCTCACACACCCACTTTCAGTCACAATACTCTTGCAAACTCTCTACTCTCTGCTGGGATGTCACGACCCAAAACCCCGCACTAGTCGTGATGGCGCCTCTCGTGAAGACAAGGCCAGCCAACTAACCCAAATAGTCCCTTTCAAAGTAGTTAAACATAAATGAATAGCAAAATACGACTTAAGGACATTAATTAACGAAGTTTACAACCCAACACAGCCCGACCGGGGTGTCATTAGTCACGAGCATCTAGAGAAGTCTAAATACAACTACAGGGCCAACAATATACGGAATAAAATTTAGAACCAAAGGAAGTAATCCGGTGCCGCGAACACTGGCGGTCACTCTGCTCAGCTACGATAGCAATACCTTCAACCAGCTCAAAACCCACTACCGGGTGAACAATACCTGCATCTGCACGCGAGGTGCAGGGAGTAAGGTGAGTACTCCAACTCAGTGAGTAATAAAAGTAAATAATAACTGAGCAGCAAGAAATCACGTAAAGCAACCAACATGCTATACAGAAGCCAGATGTAATTTTCTGAGGAAAACAGTGAAATCTGTAGAAATACATTGGCTCAGTTCAAATCTCTTTTAAAAATGATCTTTTCAGTGATTACGAAAATGATTTCAAAACAGTTAGTGCTGAAACGCACAGAAAATCCACCCCTCAGGCACAAATACCACGGTATAACAGGTAAAGAGGCAAATAAGTATGCACGATGAGCACATAAAATTTCGCCCCTCGGGCAATATCTCAAAACAGTACCGGCCCCTCGGGCATGATTTAGGTTCCTGGTCAGTCATTGTTACCTGACCGGCAGTTAGTGCTGAAACGCACAGAAAATCCGCCCATCGGGCACAAATACCACGGGTANAATGATCTTTTCAATAATTACGGAAACGATTTCAAAACAGTTAGTGCTGATAAGCACAGAAAAATCCGCCCTCGGGCATAAAATACCACAGTATAACAGGTAAAAAGGGCAAATAAATATGCAAGATGAGCACATAAAAGTACGCCCCCGGGCACCTCTCAAAACAGTACCAGCCCCTTGGGCTCAATATCAATCACACAGTACAACATCACATAAACAGTAGAAGCCAGTGAAATATAGTAAGATAATCTTTTGAAACAGTTAAAAATCAATCATACTCAACCAGTAAGTCAGCCATTGTTACCTGACCGATCAACCATTGTTACCTGAACAAACGCGTATTACAGTGCCATTGTTACCACTGGTCAGTCATTGTTACCTGACTGGTCAGTCATTGTTACCTGACCAAACGCGTATAACAGTGTCATTGTCACCACTGTTTAATATTTAATCACTCTAGATGGGTACCCGCGCTCACTATGGGCGTGCAAACTCCGGAGGGGCTCCTACAGCCCAAGCGCTAAATCATCATAAGGCCTGAAAGCCTGTACATATCAACATGAGGCCTGAAAGCCTTCTCACAATACACTCGAGGCCTAAAAGCCTCCTCACATATCACTCGACATATCCTTACATATGGCCCTCGGCCTCAATCAGTCCAAAAATAATCATAAGCCCCTCAGGCATTAGTAAAGACAATAATGCTCAGCTCAAACAATAGTTCAAACATCAGTTAAAACTCAAGGTTGAGTAAAAATATAGCTGAGTTCATGAAACAGTGTAATTCAAATGGACTGAGTTCAAGTAATATTTTTCAAATAGTGAGGAAAACAGTGATGATAGCTCACAAGGATTTTAAACAGTCGGCAATAAACCCCAAGTATGGCAATCAGCCTAGTCATGATAATATCAAATAAGTTTCAATCAAATACGCGGTAAAATTAACAATCGGGATGGACCAAGTCACAATCCCCAACGGTGCTCTACCCCACGCTCGCTATCCGACGTGCAAGTCACCTCAATATAGCACTACGGCGTGAAAATCCGGGGTTTCAAACCCTCAGGATATCATTCACAATCATCACTCACCTCGAACCGGTGAAATCTCTAGCTCGCGATGCCCTTGTCCCGTCAAATCGGCCTCCAAGCGCGTCGAATCTAACCAAAATCAGAGCGATTACATCACAATATGCTAAGGGAACAATACCCAATCGAAAACAATCGAAAAATAGCAACAATCTCGAAACTAGCAAAACCCGAGCCCCGGGTCCACTTCCCAAAAAATTACAAAACTCACATTACCGGATTCCTCGTCTCTCCACGAGTCCATACATACCAAGAACTCCCAGAATCCGAGCTCAAATGACCTATCGAATCCCAATTTGAAATATCAAAAACTCAAGCCCTAGCTTTACCCCTTTTGATGAATTTCAACCAATTTCCATGTTAAATCTAACATAATCTCGTGAATTTAGGCCAGGGAACTTACCTCTAATGATTCCTTCTTGAATCCCTCTTCAAAATCGCCTCAAAGCTCTCCAAGCTCGCTAAAAAATGGTGGAAATAACATAACCCTCGCGGAGCAAAAATGAATATAAACTCCTACTGCCTACAGCAATTTTCGCTTATGCGTTCCCGCTACCGCATATGCGGGACCGCTTCTGCGGCCATTTCCCCGCTTATGCGGTTTCTCAGTTAACTTACCACTTTCGCCTTTGCGACATCTTCTCCGCTTCTGCGGATTACCCAAGACCGCTTCTGCGGTTACTCACTCGCACCTGCGGACCCGCTGATGCGAAAAGGGGTCCGCTTATGCGGAACTCATCAATTCAACACAAGATCGCTTCTGCGCTTTTCCACCCGCTTCTGCGGAACCGCTTCTGCGGTCCATTTCCGCAGAAGTGGAAATACCAGATGATAGAAATCTCAGACCTGAAGCAATTTCCAAAAACTCTCGTTTAACCACTCGAATTCACCCCGAGGCCCCCCGGGACCTCAACCAAAAACACCAACACATCCTAACACCTCATTCAAACTTGTTCCAATCCTCAAAACACATCTAACAACGCTAAAACCATTAAATCACATCGGATTCAAGCCTAAGTTTCTTAAAAACTTCCGAATTACACATTCGATCAAAAACCCGACCAAAACACCTCCGAATGACCTAAAATTTTGCACACACATCCAAAATCACCTAACGGAACTACTGCAACTCTCGGAATTCTATTCCGACCCTAGGATCAAAATCTCACCTAACAATCGGAATTCGCCAAAATACTAACTTCGCCAATTCAAGCCTAATTCTACACCGGACCTCCAAAATCAATTCCGATCGCACTCCTAAGTCACAAATCATCCCCCGAAGCTAACCGAAACACCGAAAATCACATCCGAGCCCTCTAACTCATTAGTCAACGCCCGGTTGACTTTTCCAACTTAAGCCTTCTTGAAAGAGACTAAGTGTCTCATTGGCTACCGAAACCAATCCGAATCAATTATAACACACCAAATACTGATAGTGAAATATGAAGAAGCATAATGTGGGGGAAACGGGGCAGTACTCACATGACGACGGGCCGGGTCATCACAATATTTTCCTGTAATTGTTCATAATCTATATTATTATCAGGTAATGCTTCAGGAACATGTGTAGAGTCATTTAAATTACTACCAGATGCTGAAGCAGAAGTACTACCTCTTTTTTTATTTCTCCGATTAGTAACCTTATTACGAACTCTTTTTGCAGCATTAAACATATTGTAAAAATTTAACTACTAGCTAAAATTAAATATGCAAATAAAATAGTAAATAAGAGAAAAAATTGGAGGGAGTGCACCGAATTCGGCAATAAATTGAGCACTTGATGAGGCTTCGCAACTCCAATATTACCACGAAGAAACGTCAATTGTTCCAATTTTGAAGTTCAATTGTTCAAACTTCAAATAATAAATACTACGATAAATTAAATTCCAAAAAAAAAAAAAGAGCCAAATAGTTGATTGCACTTTAGGTGAAGATTGAAGAATGAGAGAATATGAGAATTGAGATTGAGAAATGAGAGATGAGTGAAGAAATGAAGAAGAGGGGTGGGGGGTGGGGGTGTATTTATAGTTTTTCAAAGGGGTTTTAATTTTTTTTTTTTAAAAACCCAAAAATGGGCTATTTGTGAAAATTTGCCATTGGGCAACGGCCATAAGGGCAGAAGACCGTTGCCAACGGTCAGATATAAGGCCCACTATTAAAAAAAAAAAAAAAACTAACTAGCCGTTATACCGGTCTGGGTCGGTCCGGTCCGGGCCGGTCCGGTCCGGGCCGGTTAACCGGTTGAACAGTAAAAACCGTTGATCGGGTTTGACCGGTCCGCTTAACCGATAGAATTTAAGTAGACGGACCAACCCCCTACCCCTTTAACCCAGCCCAACCCAGCCCCCTTGTACCGGTTCCGGTTTTAATCGGTCTAGGCCAGTCCGGTTACGGTTAAACTCGCCCCGTTAGACACCCTTAGTTCCCCATTCGGCGCTTCCCCAGGGTTGATCGGTGGTACACCGACCCCTACATTGTTGTTTTCCCCATGAAATCCAAGACCCCTGTCGCCATGTACGGGTGCGTTTTGCGAGTTTGGCATGTTTTAACCTGAGAACAAAAATTCTTGACAAGAACAAGTGTGAAAATAACGTGTGTTATCAAAATCAGTACTGAAATAATCACTATTATCTTTAGCCCCACGGTCGGCGCCAAACTGTTTACCTCGAAAATACGAGTAACAATTAAATTTGATTTATGGTTTTAAAGATATGTGATTTAGTTCAATACTAATTAATAACCAAGAAAACTAGCGTGTAAATGAAGGAAATAAGTAGAGTCAAACTAGCGTGCAAGACAGTCTCGACCTCGAGCTAAGGTAGCCTCGAGGTTGGTTAAGAACAGTAAAGCAAGAACAATTAAGTAAAGAGATGATTCTGACGAAATATGAGCCAAAAAGTAAGAGTGTATATTCTTTGCCAGTGATTGATGGTGTTTACAAATGATTGGGGTCCCCTTTATATAATGGGGGGGGGGGGGGGGGGGGGGG
>NC_031989.1:38157823-38175430 GCF_001879085.1 Nicotiana attenuata
GGGGGGGGGAGGGGGGGGGACCCCAAAATAAGTTACGTTTCTATTTACAATAAAGAATCCTATTGGGACAGCTGTCTAACCGCCTAGTACGGATTCGTACAAATAAATTCCGGAATTTACGCCATGATCTTGGGGACGTGGCTGGAATCTTGCTCATTCTGTTACAAACTTATAACGGCATCATCTCGAGGTCGGTCACGTTCATCCTAGACATTCATCGGTCACTTTGGTCTTCGAACTTTGAACTCTGCCATTGGGCTCGAACCCAATGTACTTCGGACTTATTCTTGAAGTGGTTCCTCGAGCCCACCAAATCGATAACAGTTGATTTCGATCGTATACAAATTTAATTGAAAAAATGTGAACTTATTAAAAAAGGCCACACTAAAGGTGTCAAATGGGTGGGTCGGGCCGGGTTGAGAAGAAAAGTGACCGGCCGGTCACCAATCCGGGCCTTCTACCGATTTTTCCAAATCGGGCTTTGGTCCGGGCCCACCCGCGTGAAATTGAACCAAAAGCTTACGGGTCTAAGGGGCCGGGCCGGCTTTTTTTTTTTAATTTTGTATAACTATCCTAATTTATATTAATATAAAGTAAAAATATAAAACAAAATATAGTCTTATAAAAAGAGTGTTTGAATAAATTTCAAAAGCTTTAAAACCCTTATATTTGAAACATTCATTACGAATTTAAGATAATACAATGAACATGAGAAAAATATAACTTATAGTATAAATCTTATACTGGATACTAGGGTGTTATAATAACTTGATATATAAGGATCAAGCTTCAAAGGCTTTCATAGTTTCATTTAATAATAATACTTCAAATTAATCTAACAAACTAAAATATTAAGCATAAATACATCTAATAATTTTAAAATAACACAAATTATCTCAAATCAACTTAAATACGAATTTCCGGAGGACGCTCAAGACAACTCTTCACATGCCTCCTTAAACAGCTTGTGCTCACCCACTTTAGACGAAGATTTAAGACTCGTCCACACTTCTTGCACTTTACTTTGTGAACTTCTTCATTTTCTTCTACCACCTCGAAGTATTCCCAAACATATGGCGCACTCTAGAAGTACGGGGCATGATTTAACTTGAATTGAAAATTTGAATTTGAGATATGAGAGATGAGTGAAGAAATGAAGAAGAGGGTGGTGGGGTGGTGGGTGGGGTGTATTTATAGTTTCTCAAAGGGCTAAATTAGTAATAACTTAAAGTGTTATTTTTTTTTTAAAATTGCCCCAAAAGGGGTATTATTGAAAAATATCCGTTGGGCAACGGTCAAATTGGAAACTTACTGTTGCCAACGGTCAAATGAATTTTTTTTAAAAAAAATTAGAAAATAGCAGTAGAACCGGTCCGGGCGGCCCAGTTAACCGGTTCAACAGTGTTTGGCCGGGTTTGACCGGTCCGGTTAACAGGTAAGAAAAATGTAAACGTCCCAACCCCTTACCCCATAAACCCAGCCCTACCCGGCCCCCTACCACTGGTCCGAGTTAATACCGGTCTGGGCCAGTTCGGAAATGGATCAACCCGGCCCGTTAAACAGCCATAGGCCACACTCACATATAAATAGGTATCTCATTAGAATTTTACATGTAATATTAAAATTTAAGTTATAATAAAACATAACTATATTAAGATGGAGGTAGGGGTGTCAATGGTTCGATTTGGCCGGTTATTTTATAAAATTTATACTATACCAATTTTTCGATTATCCTATTATGTATAACCAAAATTAGACTTTTCGAAACCGTCCCGATCTTGTCGGTTTCTCTTCGGTATCGGTACGGTTCGGTTAATTTTCGATATTTTTTTAATATTCATATAAAATACACCAGTAGAAGTAGAATGCCATAACATATGTTCTTTTATATGACTAAGCAAAACTTACATTTTTACTATTTAAAGGATGATGAGTTAAAAAAAAATGAAAGATGGCTAGAGTATAGATCCATCAACTATTCTAAAACAACGTAAAAGAAATCAAGCAAAGGCAAAGAAAATATAAATCATACGAGTAGAAAGATATTAACCAAGATGGGACTCAAATAAAATCAATAGAATATTAAATATTCAAAAAGATAAATCTAAATTATATGAAAGGAAACATATTCAATACATTGTAGTTTGCTACTCATAATCGCTAGAATACTTTGTGTCTTGCTAATAAAGATACTTAAAATAACTTAGTTTAAGTAGAAGTAGCATAATATGTTTTAGGAATTAGTATTTTGAGTTTAATTACTTGTTGGCTTGTAATAGTTTTCATAATTCCAAGGCCCAAAGAAAAATTTAATGCATTATTATTTTTAAACTTACTAGATAAATATATTTCTACATGTAAAATTTATTCGGTACGGTTCGGAATTTTTCGGTTTATTTTTATAAAATAAAAAAACTACCCTTATTAGCGGTGCGGTTATAGATTTATATAAGAACCTACGGTTTCTTAAAAAAAAACCTAAAAGTCGGTTCGGTGCGGTACGGTTCGGTCGGTTTAATCGGTTTTCGAATATCCATTGACACCCCTAGACGGAGTGAGAGCTCATATATAAAAAGTATCTCATACTAGCATTAAGATTCTAAATGAAAATTTTAAAATTTAAGCTATAGTTAAAACATAATTTTATTAAGATAGAGGGAGGTGGATGTAACTTAATTAGTGAAACTAAACCTACCAAAGGGGCCAAACTCACCTATAAAAATATACTTTCTTACTAGGGTTAGGGTTATAGGGAGTAAGGTGCTCAATTAATCTTCAGCCGCCGTCAAACGGCGTTCTCGCCGGCGGCGGCGAAATTGCCAAGAACGTGTTTTGGATCAGATCTGAATTTATCTCAAGCTGCTTAACAAACGGTACAATTTCTTTTCATTTGTTAGTTTATAAAGCTTCAATATTTGTATTTGTTTTACTTGCTAATGAGTAATGTCTTAAATTTGTAATCCCACCGTCCTAATTTGTGTGATACTGTTTGATTAGACACGGAGTTTAAGAAATAAAACTTTTGAAACTTGTGTTTTAAAATAAACCATATATGTGACGGTAGAAGTTTAAAGTAAAATTGTTTCTACAGAAATGTTTGATAGATTAAGTGAAAGAGTATAACATAAATTGAGACGAGAGAGTATAATTTCTCAGTTACTATTTGTTAAGGATCTTTTTGAAGCTTGATCAAATAAGAAATACGGGGGTAGGAGTTTTTTTTATTATTATTTAGGATAGATTTTAGAACGATCTCAAATGCTAATAATTACAACAACAACAACAAAAAATCTCAGAGGTGGGAACTGGGCGTGGTAATGTGTACGCAGACCTTATTTCTACCTTATGAAGGTGGGGAGGTTGTTTCCGGTAGACTCTCGGCTCAAGAACAAATGCTAATAATTGGATTCTAAATTTAATATTTATTTATATAAATGAATTTTTTAACATTGTTTGAACAAAAACTACTAGGCTCCGCTGAATCCATCTTCGGGCTTCTAGCTTCGCCCCTCAGTAGCTTACTTTAGCATAACCATTTCATGTTTGATACCGTATCATTTTAGACCTCTGAGTAGCTCTATGTTGCATGATCTCTTTGGAGATGTAATCTTTATAATGAAGATCAATTAAATCTGCTAAAATTTGATCTTTGAGGGGCATGAGTTATGATAATAAACTTCTTTTTTCCTGTTTAGCTTTAACCACTTATGCTGGCCTATGTCTTGATTCTTATTCTTGATATTTCTATGTTCTTTATTTTTGCACCAAAACATGCATGCTAATTCTGTTGGAGTATTCTTTCATTTCACTGATAACTTCAAAAATTATAAGATTAATCAGTATTTTCCACTATATTCAGGCTCCCACTTTAACTGCTTGCTGTAATGTTTATTTACTTACAAATTACAATGTACTTATCTTAAAAAACAGTGTTTTGCTTTATATATCAAGCAAGCCATGTTAAGATAAATGATCAAACAGTATTTTGAGATTGAAGTTTTTAAAAGTTCTCGTGCCACTATTTCTGGTTACTGATTATAGCTTTGATGCTATAAAATCGTATTGTGTACTTGGCTTTGGTAGGAAATGAGTCGACTAACCTTGGAATCATTATTATGTAGTAGATAAGTTCAACTGTTCAACCATTACGCTATGTTCTCCAAGCTTTCTGTTTGCCCGTAGGTGTATATGTTTAAATATTTATATTTATAATAATTAGAAAAGCTATCTGAATTGGTATTTGACAAAATTGTCAATGATGTTTGTATGCAGGACTTTCCTTGTCTATTACTTGCATACACACCAAAACTAGATAGGGGAAGAAGATGCTAAAGGAACTCTTGACTTGCAAGACCAAGTAGAAATCATTTGCTCGTTTGAAGGAATTGGTGCTATACCTTGCCTAAAAACTCTGGTCAGCAAAGTTGCTACGACAAACTAAAGAGCTTGTTGTCTTATACCAGATTGTGCTGACAGTGAGACGTGTTTCAGTTATTTGTATGACCAAAGCATGGTCCAGAAGCTACTTGTCGTATCTCACAACAACCAGTCTCCGAAAATTGATGAAATAGTGGTTTGGAAGGTGAGGTAGAAAAAGCTTATGAAGCCATTTAGCTGAATGTTCAAATCAATCGGTCACCACTTGGACTTGGTAAGGCAACTCTAGCCAAGAACATGTATAAATTGCAGGTACATAACTATTCACGTTGTTGTTTGAGCATGGTATCGGTTTCCCAAGTACATTACATACTTGTGAAATGCAACAACATGCTCAAATGTTAAAAATGGAAAGTTTGTATTTGTAATTATATATTTTTTTGGCTAGAGTTGTCTTGCCAAGTCAAGTATCCAATTGATTTGAACCTTTGGGTCGGTGGCTTCATGATCTTCTTATGCCTCAGCTTCATAACTTACCACTATATCATCAATTCTCGGAGAGTGTGCTCTTAACATACAATCCAGACCATTTTCCCTTAGAAGCTAAATGTTGACATTGATATGGTTGTTTTGTTGTTGATATTTGATGATTTGCACTTGAAAATGAACAAGAGGGAGGAAATTACTTAACATTTGAAGTTTGTATGGAAATTGTTGGCACTATTGTAGGATTTGGTGAAAAAGAATATTTGGATTTAAGTTGTATGCCTGGGAATTTACAGCTTCAAACTGACATGAAAAGGAGCCAACTTATGAGAACAAGGGTGTGTCATTCTAAGGATAATGGTTTAAACTACAATATTGATTGCTAGCACTAGGGGTGTTCATAAAAACCCGAAAAACCTATCCAAACCGAAAACCAAACCAAACCGACCAAAAAAACCGATACTTTTTGGTTTGGTTTGGTTTGGTTTTGGTTTTGAATTTTAAAAACCGATCAAATTTGGTTTGGTTTTAGTTTTAATAAAAAAATAACCGGAAAAAATCGAACCAAACCGACTATAGGAGTAGCTATTTTAAATTTATTATTACACCTATGTATATGTATATTTTTATACAAAGTTTCAAAATATTTATGGTGAATGTTAATCGTTTGCACTTTTAGTACAATTTTTTACCTTTATATTCTAGTTTGATTGGTAGTTTCTTTTGTTTGTAAGAATCCATTTCATGTTAAAAAAAAAAAAATTTAATTGAGTTCTTAAATTATTCATAACTATTTGATTCAATTATCATCAATATATTTTAGTAAATAATAGATTTCTCAAAGGGTAATTGATTTGGTAGTGTTATGTTAAAAATATGATCGCCGGATTATGTGTTTGGTAGTGCATGTCTTATATTTAAGAAAAAACCGACAAATAACCGAAAAAACCGAAAAACCGACAAAATCCGACATAAACCGAATCGAGAAAAAACCGACTTAGTTGGTTTGGTTTGGTTTGGTTC
Source organism: Nicotiana attenuata (assembly GCF_001879085.1). Classification (NCBI taxonomy): domain Eukaryota; kingdom Viridiplantae; phylum Streptophyta; class Magnoliopsida; order Solanales; family Solanaceae; genus Nicotiana; species Nicotiana attenuata. The sequence goes on from NC_031989.1 coordinate 38,163,710, forward strand.
TAATATTTGAAAAACCGACTTACTTGGTTTGGTTTCTTTTTTGGAAAAACCGATCCAAACCGAACCATGAACACCCCTAGCTAGTACAAACAATAAAGCAAGAGTAGCACTTTTTTAATTGGAAAAGTGAACGCATTAGTATTTGTGAATTTACAAGTGCGAGAATAAGTTTATCAATTCTTTGTCTCCACACCAGGCAAAAGGACACATTACCATTTGCGAATTTACCAAAACTTTTACTTGTAAACTTTCATTCATTCCATCTTAAAAGTTACTCTCCAATATTTTTTGCATTGCTAGTTGAATTCAAAAGAAGGGAATGGATATTAATAGAGTTAAAATATTGATACTATTTCACTAGTATATACAAGGAAGAAATCATCTGCGCGATAATGGCAATTGGAGAACACCCAGAGAATAGGGATTAAGAAACTAATCTGGATACTCCTATAATCTACAATCATAAGTTAAATAGGTCTACCAAATAAGTAAATCTTCATGAGGTGCAAAAATATATAGACAGCCATTTTCATATAGTTAGAGGTGCATGAGCGCCAAAACTAGCGAAACAAATTTCTTAACTTGCATTCCTCAGACGGGCAGAACCCCGAGTCACCCTCGTACTTTGAGATGATCCAGGCTTGAGAGTATCAGAATCGGTCCCTCCACAGGTCCTCCGCCTCTTTCTCATTAAGGGTTCACCAGGCTGCTGACTTTCAGAAGGAGCAGATGCATCATCTTCTTCGTCTACAACTTCTGCTTTTGTTATGTTATAATGCCATTCTGTCCCACACCCTGGACAAACTTTTTCAGCCTGAAAATAATGGGTTCAACGGTAGCTTAGTTCTTCCTAGATGAGACTTTTTTTATAACCAAGAAATCTTCGAGGGCCAGATGGCGTACTGTTTGGAACTAAGTGGATAATGGGCCCTCTCCTACACTTAATGCAGACTTTTGGTCCATCGTAAGGGTTCAACCCTGTGACGTGCGCCTAACACACACATAACGCGTTCCACTCTTACCACTGAACCAAAAGCCTTGAGGGCAAAAAAGACATTTTTTGTCTTTACCTACTATAGAAGTTTTTCTAAGGGGAATAATAGGAAAGAAGAATACCTTGCGTTGGGAGAACTTCATTCGCAGGCAGTACTGATGGATGCGAACATTACAGCCTTCATTCTGGCAAAGCTCAGCCTGGTCAAATAATCATATCACCATGAGTTGGATGATCTAGCTGCCATATAGTTATCATAGACACATAGGCATCTTTCTTAGGGAATCGATGTTTGTAGTGACATTATCAAACCAAATTGCAGTAAGGGAAGATGAATTGAGTTTTCAGCTAAAATGGCAGAAAAAATGCTCCAATTTGAAAGGAGAAAGTTGTTCAACGGACATCATGGAGATCAAACGAAGAAATTAAGAGAGGAGCAAACCTTCACTGCAGCTTCATTGCAAACTTCACATGGAGGAACCTCGTTACTGCGAAACCAACTTCTAAGATCAAGAAAGGAACGCACTCCTAGTCCTATCTTACCATCTGTTAGAGAAAGCCACTGATCCTTCACAAGTTCCTCAAGGGTCTTTTCCTTTTGAGACATCGAGAAATTCCTAAACGCTGCAGGAATTTGCACTGAACCTCCCTGAGACTGGGGATCTGTTCCAGCCAGGAACTGTTGATCAAATAAATTTCCAGCAAAGAAATTAGCGGTACAGCAAAGATACAAATCGGAGCTATGTAAAGTACAAAGAGCTCTGATCTAATAGCAACCATATTTACTAAGTTTATACGAGAATATTTTTTAATTCAGAAGTCACAACCATATCCTGCCGTCCTGCCATTTTTAGTTGACATTCTACGAAAAGGCACTTCATATGTGTTACATCCTGGTCAATGAACAAGCGTAAAAGCCTTGGTCCTGATGAGACATGAGTTTAAGTCCCATTCCATATCCTCTAACTGATTGAACAAAGTGTCCACTCTTATCATCAAACAAGAGAAGTAAACAAACAAACAGGAGGTTTTGGTATTCACAATAAATAGTTACCATTCAGTCTCTGTTGATTGTAAGTACATATTGGCCATGTGACTCTAAGTCAAAAATCAAAAGCCTCATTATTAAGAAGCAGATAACCTCTAAATGAGTAAGAAAATGATTTGCTGCCATAAGTTGATACTAGCCAACCATTCCCCGAATACTTTATTTTACACTGTTTTCCAGATAGAAACTTACTAAATATGAATATAGAGGCAACAGAAAGAAAGGCAATCAACATGAATATAAAGCAAAGATCATCCGAGGCCATAAATATCTACCTCCTTAGGGCTTTATCTTTTTATGTTGCTGTTCTTTGACCTGTAAATGTTGCATTTTCTATATATAGAAACTGTATGTGTGTGTGTGTGTGCGCGCTTGTGAAAATCAGACTTGACTAGTTACAAGTATGAACAGGTCTAGCTATATCAACCTTGGCTAGAGAAGGGAAGTTGTCAATAGTGAAGAGGAATTTATCTTCTAAACCATAATTTGACATTTAGCTAATAACTCACAGGAAGATAGCAGCAAGATAAATACTATAAACGATGGAACTGATAGTAGCCACAGACATTCATTTATTGTTAGGAAGTAAGAAAACCTGATTTTCAAGCCGTATGTTCAGTGCATCAATGGTTGAAATACAACCCAAAGCTGCCACATCTTGAACAATTGCTTCAATCTGCAATTATATGATGACCACATAAATCTTCTGTTTTTCTTTTTTAAATTCTAATGCCAAAAAGAAAAAGGGAAAATATTAATCTCATAATGACATTTCTAATAAGCAATGTTAAAGATCTTCTATATTTGTATTTATTTTCTTTAAGAAACACTAACCAGTCTTAGCTAAGAACATAATAAAATGAAAGTCAATGATTAGGATTAAAGCTAGGTTACTACAAAGATATATTAAGTCCAATATCTGACAGGATTCTTTAATTATAGTTAGAGAATTTTATGTCTGTGTTGGGATAAGTGTGAAATTTAGAGATCTTTAATTGTAGGAAACCCCCAAAGTTACCTTAAAATACAATTTACTCAATATTTGAATGAAAAGGGCCTGAGCAGAATGGATGCAGATGAGTGGAAGATTCATATAGCAGGACCCAATTAGTTTAGAATTGAGGCCTAGTTGATTGATTGAGAAAACATCAATTACTGGAACCATCTAATTTAGTTATTCAATTCTTCCCCTTAAAACATTTAGTGTAAATTTGTTTGAGAAAAGGGACGCAAGATTAAAACGAAGTAAATGAAGACCAGCATACCTCTTCCACTACCAACATTTTCAGCTGGTATGAAGTAAATGAACAACAAACTTCAACCTATCAATTTAAATGGGCCTCCTGAATATTATTTTGTATATCACTAACAGAGCTAAGTACTATGCTTGACTGAAGGAAGATATGAGTTCATGTTTCTACAATTACTTGAACAAATGCTAGTGTCAGCTGCTCTATTCCCATACCGGATTCATCACATAAGTTACAGGATCATAAGCAATTCATTACTATCTTAATCACAAAGATCTAATCTTGTAAGCAATTCATTACTATCTTAATCACAAAGATCTATGTTTTGGAAGGCTAATAACATGTAGATCTTCTGTTTTTTCCATCATCTTTGAGTTAACTTAAGGAGGTAAAGCTATTCCCAGCCCTTGCGAAAATGGTCAAATGGAAATACAAATCCATAACGGTCTCAAAGTTCAAAGGAGAAAAGTAACATTCAGCATTTTGTTCCATATTCAAAGCAACCAAATTAGTTCTTGTTCTCTAGTCCATATACTAATGAAGGTTTTCCCTTTTACATTCTATTCCCCTTCACAAAGCAAGAAGATCCCTAGATAAAAATAATGGAAATACTTCCTCATATGAACACAGGAAGGCTATATAACAGCTAAGGACATTCTCAACACAGTTCAAATTAAAGGGAAGAGAAGCTCACAACGCCTTTATAGAAAGCAATCTGAGGAACTGAATATTTCGTTCCAAGTTTGGATTGCTCATCTGAAACATTGTTAACAACACCATAATACACCTTCCCATCATACTGGTTTCTACATGCCCGTAACTCAAACTGCACATAAGCGAGCTCCTCGTTTATCTTTCTCAGGTATTCATTAAACATTGACTGATGATTAGCTGAAACATACACATATAAAATCAGTATCAGAAACCAACCTTTTTTCCAGCACAGTTACTAGAAAAGAAAAGAGTTTTTTTTAAAAATCTATTTCAATTAATTTTTAACATCACTAATCAAAGAACTAATCAAATTAATAGTACTACTTATCACCAAAGAAACAGAAAGCATAAAATCCTTATAAAATCAGAATCATTCAACAATTTGTTACTGTAACAATAAAATTTACCCCTTTTTGCTAATAAGCATCAAAATGGAAAATTTGGTAATAATTTAGCTTTCATAAAGATATAACAATTCTTTAAAAATTTTAAAAAGAAACTTGAATAAGATTTCTAATTGGGGTTTTGAAATTGATAACAGTCCCTTAACAATTAAATCCGATAAAAAATGACAATCACTAATAATGCAATGGGATCACTGGAATTTAACTAAAACCCCGTAAACTGATACGAAAAAAAGAGTTTTAAACAAAAAACAAAATGAAGTAAAAGAAGACCTGCGGATTTGCCAGTGACATTGAAGAAGAGAGATTTGAAATCAGGTTCTTTGTGTGGGCCGCGAGATAAAAGAGCTTGAATTAGTGTATGCTGCCGCCATGAAAGCGTCGGCATTGAAGAGGAATTTGAATTTGCAGTGATGAAAAGAGAAATTTATAAAACCCTTGAAACTGTGTAGAGTAGCGATATATATAAGTGGAAAAATGCTGGCGGGAAAAAGAATTCCTTTGGGCGAAAGATTCAGGCCTCGGCATATAAGGCTTTCTTTATATTTACATAAATAGCCAGTCGAATATACATATTATATATCTATAAGGATAAATTATATTCCATAGCAAAGGTTGATATCTTATTTATTTTAAATAAATAGTACCCTTTTGAAAAATTATATTTCATAGCTACCTTTTGATTTTTTATAGCCAAATATCTATTTATGGTCACCCGCTACCCTTAAGCCATAAAATAAGTTTTGTATTATTTTTCTCTCTCATATCCCCTCAAATTTCTCCTATCCCCTACCCCATATCTATTCTCCCTCTCTCTCTCTCTCTACTTTCCGATGTCTTCTCCTAAGCCGGACGCTGGAGCAATTGCCACCGTCACCGTTACGACCGTGGCCGTTATTCATTGATACCGCCGCCTCAGCCTCCCAATCTCTGACGCAACATATCGGATCAACAATTTCAATGTATCTCGCTGTATTTTATGTATTTCATTGTATTCATTATCTTTTTTTTCATTGTATTTCAATGTATCCCGCTGTATTCTATGTATTTCATTGTATTCACTGTCTCGCTATATTCCATGAATGTATTCATATGTTTTTTTTTAATTAATATAATTTATGTATTCAGACGTATTATATAGTTTCTCTGAAGATTGCTATATTTTTTGGGTGTTTTTCTGTTGAGAATCTTTTTTATAACTGGAAATACAAAATTTGTGTGTTATAATTGAGTTTGTTGAGTTATATTAGGAGTCTATTATGTTAATTGATTCACTTTCCGTTTAAAAACAGTGTAATCCCCTGTTTCACGCCGTGAATACAGTCGAATACAGTCGAATACAATAATTTGTCCAGCTGTAATCCCATATTTCACGCCTTGAATACAGTCAAATACACTCTAATACAAAAATCTGTCTAGTTGTAATCCCCTGTTTCACGCCTAGAGAATGCTACTTTATTCATGAATACAGTAGTTTAAATACATCGAATACACTCTAAAAAATCTGATAACATAGCTATAGGAAGTAATATAGTAAATGGTAGCTACAACTAGCTAATAACCACTAAAACATAGTAGTTTCTAAAAGTTTCTCTATATATAAATTATATATCCGACGACTTTTTAGTCTAAGCAGTTGGATGCACGTCTATTTAAGTTTATTTTTCTAAACTATTTTAACTTTTAGCCATTTGACAGACTTCAAACATGCGTAACTAACAAAAAATTTGTAATAACATAAGATTTAATAATTTTAGGGAAAACATTCCTATCGTCATGCTTAGAAATGTTTTCCCTAAAATCATTGAATCTTTTTGTGTATAAAAATTTATGTAGACGGATAGTAATGTCAAGTTTCAGATTTAGTTATGCCAACCTCAAATATTTAGGTTTGAAGTTAGACTTGGACAGTTGGACGTCTAAAGTTTAAAACTAAAAATCATAACATCCTATTTAAGTCTTGCGAGTCTAAATTTAATTTTGAGACGGTTAAACTTTTAATTTTTTATTGTAAACTTCACTTTTCCTTGAATAACAATTCTCCAAGCAATTTTCTCTATCTAACAAACTCTCTCGGCGCACGTTAACGTGGCCAGCTAACCTGCGCCGGAAGCCATGGGAGGGAGGGGAAGACCTAAACGAAACCAACAGAAGATTGCAACGGATGAGCAGCGATCCTCAGCTACTAGGAATGCTGTGTTAGAGCTCTTTGTATCTCCAAAGGGATACGAATCGAGGAACCAGATGGAAGATCAAACTTGAAGAACATGCAAGCTGAAGAAAGCAGTGATGCAGGAGATCTAGCTAAGAACAAAGGGAAAATGAAGGAAGGGATGCATACCCCAGCTCCAATGGCAACAGCTGCCAAAGGAGATGAGGTGAGGAAGAAAGACCAAGGGAGCAATTGTTGACATCCAATTTTGTCCCTCCTTTCTTCCAAATTATTTCTTTGAGCTTCTAATATTGTTTATTATGTAAGAATATTTATTTTACTATTTTATCTAATTAGTATCATTATTTTATTATTCTATTTTGTCATTAGATAATGTTATTGGGGTTATTGTTGTGATTATTATTATTATTATTATTATTATTATTATTATTATTATTATTATTATTATTTCTACTATGATGACGGCGACGATTTTATCTCTCAAATAATTTCATTTAACGTCAATCTAATAATATTCTCCTTTACAAATATTTTTCACTACATTGCATTGATCCTATTTGTAATATATTTATTAGTATCTACTAAATATATTTTTACAACAAAAGTTTGTAATTATTTAAACACTAGAAAATTATTTAATATAAATATTTGTTACTAAGCATATCAAGATTTAAGATTTAAGAAGCCCAAATAAAAGATGAAGAAGAAAGAGATTTAGCCATTCCCATAGCCCAAATCGGAGGCCCATACCCACCAGCCCACCTGCTCTACTACTTTTCCCTGTCAGCTCCACATAAGCCCCACGTCAGTGCAACATAGGCGCCAACGGTCCAAAAGACACGCCAAGCACACGCCTAACACAACCCTCACACTGTGACGACCCAAAGGGTCATCACCTATTTCCTCATCCACTCCGTGCTTCCGAGGTCTTGAAAACCTCATTTTTACTTGCCTCGATTTGCGTGCGCAGTCAGGGCGTGTAGCCGGAAGGCTTAAATATGAATTCTGTGTGAAAAATGATGAGTTTTGATATTAATATGATTAAAGTTGGCTTTGGTCAACATTTTAGGTAAACGGACCCGGACCCGAGATTGGACGGTCCCGGAAGGTCCGTAGAAAAATATGGGACTCGGGCATGTGCCCGGAGTCAAATTCCGAGGTCTAGAGCCCGAGGAAAGAATTTTTCTGTGAAATTGTTTTTCTGAAATTATTAAGGAAAATGGAAATGCAAATTGATTAAAAGACTATGGTATCGGGCTCGTATTTTGGTTCCGACGCCCGGTACAAGTCTTAAATATGTGTTAAGCGCTTACTGTAAAGTTTGGTCGAAATCGGACGTCATTTGACGTGTTTCGGACCTAAATATCTAAAGTTTGAAGTTTATGAAGTTATAATGAAAAATGATAAATTTGGGGCTTGATTCAATGATTTTGATGTTATTTTGGCGATTTGATCGCACGGACAAGTCCGTTGGATGTTTTTGAGGTTGTGTACATGTTTGGTTTGGAGCCCCGAGGGCTCGGGTGAGTTTTGGATAAGTGTCGAGTTGCATTTTTGAACTTTGAAAAAATAGTTGCAGGTCAGGTCTGGTTTCATCGCATTTGCGAAGAATTTCTCGCAAATGCGAATTCCCCATCGCAAATGCGAGAAGGAAGGATTTCAGCTTGGGTCGCAAATGCGACGCCCTTGCTCGCAAATGCGAGAGGGCCCAGATCGCAAATGCGATCAATCTTTCGCAAATGCGAAGTCTGCATTGAGGCCCAGTGTTCGCAAATGCGAACTAAAATCTCGCAATTCCCAGACCTGCTGGGTTCGCAATTGCGAACCCAGCTTCGCATTTCCCATATCCGCAGCCCAGCAAATTTTATACTTAGTCGAATTTTCATCACTTTTCACCACTCTTTCAAAACCCAAACACCATAGGCGATTTTTCAAGAGCAAACTTCATCCCAAATCAATTGTAAGTTGATTTTTACTCAATTCTTTCAATCTTTAACATCATTAAACATGTTTTCCACTTAAAATCAAGGATTTTCATAGGTGAAATTGGGGTTTTTGGGTAGAACCTAGGTTTTCTAGAAATTGGGGAGTTGGACCTCGATTTGAGGTCCGATTTCAAAACAAATTATATATTTGAGTTCGTGGGGGAATGGGTAACCGGGTTTTGGTTCGAACCTCAGGTTTTGACCACGTGGGCCCGGGGGCATTTTTGGAATTTTTGGGAAAAACTTGGGAAAATCATTTTTATGCATTCAAATTGATTCATATAGTGTTTATTAAAGTAATTGAGCAATTTGTGATTAGATTCGAGCAAATTGGAGGTGGAACCGCGAGGTAAAGCGGTAGTTGAGGATTAAGTGGATTTCAAGGCTTTGAGGTAAGTGTTTGGTTTAACCCTAGCTTGAGGGAATAGGAGTTGAGTCTTGTTGCTAATTGCTATGTGATCGAGTACGATGTATAGGATGGTGACGAGTCTCTATACATTGGTGTCTAGCATGACCGTGAGTCCTTATAAGGTGATTATCGTGAATTGGTTGTGAATTTCATGTTTATTGGAGGATTTCTATATATTATGAATAACATGTGAACGGTGTTATGATCATTTGATTCCTAGGAGAATTGGCTCGGATTGTGATACGAATATTGAAAGTATATGAAATGACTTAATTCTTTGGAGCGTTGGCTCAAATGGTAGAGTGAGTTATAAGATAAGAAAAGTAAGAAAGAGAAAGCGTTGTTGATTATTCCCTTGCCGGGATATTTGGTTGAACTTGTTGGTTTCTTTCCCTTGCCGGGGTTTTTGTCAAATATTTGCTTATTTTATGCCCCTTAATCGTGACTGTTGTTTGGGGAGTCAGACTGTTAAATGATATTGAGGGTCGGGTTGCACGCCGCAACAATAATATATGAGGATCGGGTTGCGCGCCGCAGCAATGATACATGATAAATGATATGGGTCGGGTTGCACGCCGCAACAGTGGTATTTGTGGATCGGGTTGCACGCCGCAACAATGGTAATTATGGACCGGGTTGCACGCCGCAACAGTTATTGATACCATGTGTTCATATTGGGTATTGATTCCTTGTTCATTGTGAATCCAAGCTGTTTTAGTTTGTTATTCGGGATTACTGTTACTATTGTTATCTCCCCATAGCATGAGTCCCCCCTCCCATATTGTTAGTTGTTTGGTATTTCGTTTCTGTTGTATATTTATAACTGCACAGGTTTATGTGGTGTCCGGTCTAGCCTCGTCACTACTTCGCCGGGGTTAGGCTAGACACTTACCAGCACATGGGGTCGGTTGTGCTGATGCTACACTTCTGTGCATTTTTGCACAGGTCCAGGTTTTGAGGAGCAGCAGCAGCATTAGTACGGGAGCAGGCTTTCATTTTCATGAGACCGAGGTAGCCTTGCAGGCGTCCGCAGGCCCGGCGTCTTTTTTTTGTGTTCTCTTTTAGACTGTTGCCTCATTGTTTTCGAGACAGACAGCTTATATGTTTCTTTCAGACCTTTGTATTTAGTATATTCTTAGTAGTTCGTGAGTAATGTGACACCAATCTTGGGTAGAGGCTATTATTGACTGTTCCGCATTTTGATTCAGATTTATAAATCAGACTTCCGCTATCATTCATATTAAATTCCATGTTCTATATTGATGCTATAAACTGTTAAAATAATTGTTTAGTAATGGAAAGGTAATTGAGTAGGCTTGCCTAGCTACCACGAGTAGGCGCCATCACGACTCCGATGGTGGGAAATCCGGGTCGTGACAAAGTTGGTATCAGAGCTCTAGTTTACATAGGTCTCACAACTCGCGGACAAACTTGGTAGAGTCTGAGGGATCGGTACGGAGACGTCTATATTTATCCCCTAGAGGCTGCTGAGTTAGGAAAATTTTCACTTTGTTCCTTCTTGTTGTGCGATTCTGTTTCTCAACCACTGATTGTCTTCTTACTCTGTTCTTTCGCAGATGGCGAGAACACGTGCTTCTTCTTCTACCGCATAGCAGCCCGAGCCCCCAGTAGCAGCTCCTACAAGGGGCAAAGGCCGAGGCCGAGGCAGGGGCAGAGCTCAGCCCCGGGCAACAGTCCCAGAGGTGGAGCCTCATATCGAGTATGATGAGGAGGTTCCAGCCCCAGCAGCTCCAGCGGGCCCAGCTCAGGTCCCAGCGGGGTTCACAGTCACCCCAGATCTTCAGGACGCTTTAGTCAGACTGGCAGGCTTTATGGAGAGTTTCACTAGAGCGGGTTTGCTTCTAGCAGCACCAGCCACTTCCCAGGCTGGGGGAGGAGTTCAGACTCCTACCACACGTACTCCGGAGCAGGTAGCTCCCCAGGCTCAGGTTCCAGTGATTCAGCCAGCTGTGGCAGTTCGGCCGGGTGTTGAGACTCAGGCCGGCGATGGAGCGACTATGTCCTCAGATGCTTTGTGGAGGCTTGACAGGTTCTCCAAGCTCTTCACCACCACTTTCAGCGGTGCTTCTTTAGAGGATCCACAGGACTTCTTATTTAGCTGCCATGAGATCCTTCGGACTATGGGTATTGTGGAGACCAATGGGGTCGACTTCGCCACCTTTCGACTGGCAGGATCCGCCAAGACTTGGTGGAGGGACTATTGTTTATCCAGGCCAGCAAGGTCGCCATCTTTGACTTGGGACCAGTTTGCAGAGTTATTTTTGGAGAAGTTTCTCCCAGCTACTCAGCGAGAGGCTCTTCGCAGGCAGTTCGAGCGCCTCCAGCAGGGCTCTATGACAGTCACTCAGTATGAGACTCGGTTCATTGATCTGGCACGCCATGCTATTGTTATACTCCCCACCGAGAGAGAGAGAGGGTGCGGAGGTTTATTGATGGGTTGATTCAGCCGATCCGTCTCCAGATGGCTATGGGAGCCAGTAGTGAGATTCCTTTTCAGGAGGCGGCCAATGCGGCCCGTAGGGTTGAGATGGCTCTTGCACGGGGAGGCGGTCATGGGTCAGATAAGAGGCCCCGTTATGCAGGTAGATTCAGTGGTACCTCGTCTGGAGGTGGGAATTCTTATGGTAGAGGCCATCCTCCGAGGCCCTTTTCAGTCAGCCCTACAGGTCTCACATGGTACTTCAGGTGGTCGTGGCTCTCAGCCGCAGTCTTCTGACCAGCAG
>NC_031989.1:38178949-38199974 GCF_001879085.1 Nicotiana attenuata
TCTTTGTAGTTAATATTTGAGATCAACAAGTAGTTTTTTTATTCAAATCCTATAGTTTGATAAGCATTTTGAGTTCAAATCTTGAACAGTTGTTCTATCTTGACTTAACGTGACAAAAACTTTTGAAGGATTACTTAAACATTTTTCAATCTGTAACGAATATGAGTTACTTTTTCCTAAAACACATCAATTACTATACATAGTCTTACATTTAATTAACCTAAGTTTGGCCGGTTAACCGTAACTAACGGATCATGTAGGGTGCTTTAATAACCTTCCCTGTAGGATTAATTAGAACTCTTACCCATAATCTTAAGGTTAACCAGACCATAAAACAGAGTTAAATTTAAGCACTACATAATTAAAATTGGTGTCCTAATTCACCTTTAAATTAATTAGGTGGCGACTCTTTTAATTTATTAAACCTCAGAATTACCAATATGTTATACTCTAGTTTGACCCGTGTTAAAATGGGGTATAACAGCATGGCGACTCTGCTGGGGATTCTAGGTTGTAAACCATAACAAACTCAGGTTAATAATAAAAAATTAATTTGTGTATTTTTATTGGTATGATGCTTATTTGAATTGCTTTTATATGATAAATTGTATTTTATGATTTGTTTATCCGTTCTCATTGCTTTATATAAATTGTCATTCCGTTTCACATCCTTCACTTCTGAAAAATTCACACAAAGCACACACCTAGCGGTTACGTGGTTTGCGGCCGTGCACTTTTTAAAAAAGTACCTTTTAGGGGAGAGTTCGTGGGTAAGTCGATCAGCGGTGCAGTCGATAGTCACGGGCTTTCCACTCTCAAGTTGTCCACTTGGGAGCAGACCAGTCTAGAAAACCCACTCTTAGTCAACCTAAGATAGAGCTAAACCAAAATCCATTTAAGAGCATGCATCATTTTAACCTTAGGTGGCTTAATACCCGAGGTGTATTAAATCCATTAGTTAACCTTACCTAAATGTCCAAGTGGGTTTTCAACCCCAAGTGACACTTATCATATTTATGTGCATTATTTGAAGGGTGAACATGCCAATTATGTGGATCATTTACTTTAAATTAATTAAATCCTAGTTAAAGGAGCATGACTATCTTTTTTATAACATGTGTAAAGTTTTAAAATGACATAATCTTGCGGAACAACGAGAAGTTTACACATGACAAAAATATCTTTTATTGTACTTTCTTTTGATTTGCTTTACGTAAAAATAAATAAAATGGCTTAAGCGATTCATGTACTTCATTTGCTTTCGAAAAATAGAATTACTTACTCAATTAATTATAATAAATATATTCTTTTGTTCTTTTGATAAAAATACACTCTCTTTTTATAAAAAAAAAAGAAAAAAAGAAAGATGTTTAAGCAGTTATCTATTTATTTTCTTTTAAAAAAGAAACAGAATTATTAATTTATAGAAATGGAATGATACATAATGATATATTTATCTTTCAAATACACGTTAGGCCTACCTCTGGCACTAAGAGCCCCCCCTCCATATTAGGACGCACAATTATTTGTTATGCTTTGGAATTTGTCACATACTTTGCTTGCTTACTTGCTACGTCGCTTATTTGCTATGTTGCTTACTTGACTTTATTATTTTTACTAACATTTTGTTATTTTTAAGAAGATGAAAATATTGATTATCCAGCTTGCTTACTTTTTTTTATTTAAATATATACTCTATTTGTTTACATATTTTTTTTATTTTTATATCATCCTCTTGACTTAATAATAATCACCATCATTCCGCGCTTAGCGCTCTTTAACGACTCTAGAGCACCGTTTAGGTATTTACTTAGGCCCAAATTTCTTTTAGGTCCTCTCCAATTCTTAGAGTCTAATTAATATATCTTTTTAGTCTTTGGGCATGATCTTCTATTATTTATAAGGTAGGACGTTTTGCCCGCAAACTCTTCAACAAGCTCGATTTATCATCGTCCTTAGATAATGTAAGTCCTTAGATATTCGTGTCTTCAACTAGCCTTAAGGATTTTCTTTAAACAACAAGGTGTATAAAAATATTTCATTAAAAAACTGGCGTAATCTTTATAATTAAGTGAAATGTTTTGCCCATTTAATTTCGCAAGTTTTATTAATCACAAACTTTTCTTAAAAAAGGTTACATGCTTTTAAAATAATGCCACTCGTCCCTCACATAATTTTATACCTTCAATTCTTGCACATCTTTTCACACATGCCTAAACTTCTATCTCCACTAATATAAAATATAAATAGATTTCATAAAATATATTTAGTATTTTACCTATGTATTAGAATTTTCAACTTCGTGTCAATTCTCATTTACAAGTTGGTAGATGTCCAAATTCGCACAATCTATCGGGCAATAGAAGGCTACTATTTGGTCAATTTGCATCGTTAAATTATTCTAAAATTTTCACCTATTCAATTCAAATGTTCATATCATCTTTTTCGGGTTGCCGAGATTAATCTTCCCGCACCCGCCATTTCCAAGTCTTGGCATGCGAGTCGAGGGACCATCCCATAAGTCTCAAAATGGTTGATACCATATTCCAGGCCTCGACAACTTTATAATTTGCCAATGCTAAAAATAAATTTAGAATCATTTTATGTCCAAGTCTAGATAACAAGTCATTCTCGTCCATCCATTTCGCAACTTAGGCCATTGTTTATAGTTTAAGGCTCCTACTTAACATAGCATGAATTAATCTATATGATCATATGCTCTATTATTTTTTATGCATTTATTTTAATTATGACGAATACGCTAACACTTTATTTTTGTATAGTTTTATTTTTCCTTTAAAGGTTGCCTAGCATTGAACACTGTTTTGGCTGCGAATCTGCATCAAGGACGCAACTATAATGGCAAACCGATTTGGAGCACTCAGTACCGGTAAATGTTTGTTGCAAGTTGAGACTGATGATGAGGAAACAAATGTTGTACGGAGGAACATTTTGGTCAATCTGGGAAATACTTTCAACCTTCTCCCCAATCCAAATTCTGCTTCCAGCTCAAACCAAAATGTCTCTTTGACCATATCTCCTCATCCAACAACTATTTACATAAGTCCTCCACCAATACCGCCAAAATTTACTATCAATCCAGAGGCTTTGCCAGTCATCATGATGACCAATGCCCAATCGTCTGCACTTGCAACATCAGTCACAGAAAGCCAACAGAATCAATTGGCGTTATGTCCATACAAAAGACCAGAAAAGGAAATTAAGACGACTAGCTGGGATGACCAAGATAGAGAGATCCATAATCTAAGAAAGATTGTGGAGGAAGAAATGCGCGCAAGAAATATTCAAAGTTTAAGATACGAAAGTTTGTGCATGCATCCAAATGTTGAGCTTCCGCCAGGATTCAAAATTCCAAAATTCAATATTTTCAATGGGAAAGGAAATCCCATTTCTCATTTGAAAGATTACTGTAACAGATTAGTAGGGATTGGACATAATGAAGCCATTCGAATGAAGTTGTTCATTCAGAGTCTATCAGGGCTAGCGCTTGATTGGTTCACTCAACAAGATTTTAGCAAATGGTACACGTGGGAGGACATGGCCCGCGATTTTGTAGAACAATATAAGTTTAATATTGGAGATAGTCCAACGCTTTGCGATATGCGTGAAGTAGAAAGAATGCAACACGAGTCTTTTGCAGAATATGCCATGCGATGGAGACTGGAAGCTTCAAAAATACGCCCTCAATTGCCCGAGAATGAGTTGATTTCCACCTTCATCGAAATGCAAAAAGGCATATACTATGAAAAGTTGTTGTGCGCTCGGCTACATGACTTCTCAGATTTGATTAGAGTTGGAAAACTGGTAGAATCAAGCATTCGAGCATGAAGAATTGTTGACAATTCAAAATTACAAGCCACTTCCCAAGGCGAGGCATTCGAGAATTTGCAAGGCAAAAAGAGGAAGATAGATTCGACTTGCATGCCCGCTTATCAACCACAATCTCAACAAAATAGCCTAATCCACAAACTCATATACAACCCCAAGCTACTCGGCAAAGCATTCAACATCAAGCATAATCTAGCTATCGTCATTCAGAGAACCTGAAATTCCGCACTTTTACTCCTCTGAAAGAATCATTGACAAGCATATATGAGAGATTGAAAGCGAAAGGACTTTTACAGCCAAGGAAAGGATGGATCCCGCAAAATCTTCCTCCAGATTTTGATTGGTCGAAAACTTGTGCATACCATTCATATATTCAAGGCCATGACACAGAAGAGTGCCCAACACTTAAGCATAAGATTCAGAACATGATTGAAAACAACAAGATAATTGTGCAGCAAGAGCAACCATGCAACAACTATGACCCTTCAGTCGCTAATGCCATCGTGGTTAAAGGTGATCTTTCAAAGTTGGCACCAAGACCTTTGAAGAGAAAGCGTGAAGCTAAACAAGATGATTGACTAGAGCTTTTCATTACTACTATTTTGCCCGCCCTTTCATGATTGACTCTGTTTCATGTACTTTTGTTAAACTTTTGTATGAACTACGTTTTGACCTGGTTCCCGTTTAAGAGGGGATACGTAGGCAGCCCTATGGGTTCGGTCTCATCATAATAAAAATTTTATTTACCACAGTAGCAAAAACCGGGGCAGATTTTGCAAAAGGATAGTCATCATTCGGCAAAGCAAAAAATGAAATCCCGAGATACATATTTGTTACAAGCGCAACAGCAAAATTCCAGAATGCCATAACAGCAAGTTGTAGATTCAAAGCCAAAACTTTGACGTTCAATGCAAGGCAACCACTTTATTTTATACTAATGAATTTTCTTTGAGTAAAGCAGGGGCAAGCTCTAGCCATTCTCGATCAAGACGATCTGCGTGATGATCCAAAGCTCAGCATCAAGCCAAAATCGCAATCAGAAAAGGATGAAGCCAAGCCAACATGAATCAAATTTTGTAACTCACAATTTTTGTTTGAGTGCAGGAGTTTAATAATAGATAATTTCAGCTTGAAGATCTGACAAGCGTCAGCATCTCACCATGAACATTTGCTACTGCATTGCATCAAGCTCTTTACACCATACAATTTGCTATGTTAAAGACATTGTACCACGCTCTCCGCATCACACCTTGAATACTCGAAGGCAACGCACCAAGTTCTTCACCTGCATCATGAATATTCATTGCTTTGAATCAGGAATTACACCAAGCTTTTTTGCGTTTCACTAATTTTCTATGAATCAGGCACCACATCAGGCCCTTCACACCGCACCAATCTTGTAATATTAAACGAAGCATCGCATTTAGGCTTGTCCGCCTTTAATAGGACACTTAGGCTCGTCTGCCTTTAATAAGACGTTTAGGCACATTTTGCCTTTAATTAAATAATTAGGCTTATCCGCCTTTAATTGGATTTTTAAGCACGCTTGCCTTTAATATGATATTTAGGCTTGTCCGCCTTCAATAGGACATTTATACATTAAAATTTAGGTTTATCCGCCTTTAATTGGATATTTATGTACATTTATCCTTAATTAAATAGTTAGGCTTGTCCGCCTTTAATAGGACATTTAGGCTCGTCCGCCTTTAATAGGACGTTTAGGCACATTTTGCCTTTAATTGAAATTTAGGCTTATCCGCCTTTAATTTAAGTTTTAAGCAAGTTTGCCTATAATATGATATCTAGGCTTGTCCGCCTTCAATATGACATTTATGCATTAAAATTTAGGCTTGTCCACCTTTAATAGGACATTTAGGCTCGTCTGCCTTTAATTGGACGTTTAGGCACATTTTGCCTTTAATTAAATATTTAGGCTTATCCGCCTTTAATTGGATATTTATGCACATCTATCTTTAATTAAACACTTAGGCTCTTCCGCCTTTAATAGGACGTTTAGGCACATATTGCCTTTAATGAAATATTTAGGCTTATCCGCCTTTAATTGGATATTTATGCACAAATTAAATATTTAGGTTCATCTGTCTTTAATAGGACAATATGCACATTTATCTTTAATTAAATATTTTAGGCCCATCCGCCTTAAATAGGATATTTAGGTTTATCCGCCTTTAATTGAATTTTTAAGCATGTTTCCTTTGATATGATATCTAGGCTTGTCCGCCTTTAATAGGACATTTATGCACATTGTCTTAAATTAAATATTTTAGGCTCATCCGCCTTAAATAGGATATTTAGGCTTATCCGCCTTTAATTGGATTTTTAAGCACGTTTGCTTTTAATATGATATCTAGGCTTGTCCGCCTTTAATAGGACAGTTATGCCCAACGGTCTTTAATTAAATATTTAGGCTCATTACGCCTATCCATCTTTAATTGGATTTTTAAGCAAGTTTGCATTTAATATGATATTTAGGCTTGTCCTCCTACAACAAGACACTTTAGCACATATTCACATGCTTTCCATTAATTTATTTCGACCTAGATGGTCATGTTTTAATGTCATTACTAAGATGCATCACTATCATAAATCATTGCAAAGCACATTTATAAACTGCATGTTATCATTAGCGTAAAGCTACATTTTTGTTAAATTATTTTGGCCGACAAGGCCGCATTGTATAAGTAAACTCTCAAAAGGTGTCATTTTCATAAGGTTACTTTACAGCATATTGTATTTCAATATTTACTCTACTGACGAATTTGCCTTGCAGGCGATATAGTGCAACATGGCGATCAAGCCGAGTTATCGCAAATTATATTTGGAAACTCATAGTTTTATTTGTGTGCAGGAATTTACTAATAAACTTCAGCATGCAAATGCTCAAATTATTGGCACCGCTCCTTGAATATTTTTCTCTGTAAAGGCATTGCATCAAGCTTTCCGCACCATGGATATTTGCTACTGCACCAAACTCTTTGCACCGCACCTTGAATATTGTTATTATAATTCTGGCATCGGATCAAGCTTTATGTACCATATCAAGCTATTTGCATAGCATCATATCAATCTTTGTAATTATAAATCAAGCACTACATGCCAGGCTTGTCCACCCTCAAGTAGGATATATCGGGTTCATCCACCCTCAAATAGGATATATCGGGTCTATCCACCCTCAAATAGGATATATCGGGTTCATCCACCCTCAAAAAGGATATATCGGGTTCATCCGCCCTCAAATAGGATATATCGGGTTCATCCACCCTCAAATAGGATATATCGGGTCTATCCGCCCTCAAATAGGATATATCGGGTCTATCCGCCCTCAAATAGGATATATCGGGTTCATCCGCCTTCAAATAGGATATATCGGGTCCATCCGTCCTCAAATAGGATATATCGGGTCTATCCGCCCTCAAATAGGATATATCGGGTCTATCCGCCCTCAAATAGGATATTGGAGTTAATCCTTCCTCCAAAAGGACGTCAATTTATTTCGACCCGAGCGGTCCCGCTTGCATAAGCATTGCTAAAATATATCTTTCATAAATCATTTCCAAATGCATTTATTTTCATAAGCTGAATTTTCATATGGCATTGCGATCATGAAATATATCACCATAACATTATATTTTATATGTTTGCACAATAAATTCGCATTTCTTATTAATTGACTCCTAAATATTATTTTCGTAAGATTACTTTTATGGCATATTGCATCTTATTTCCTAACGAATTTTTTTAGCATTGTTAAAGATTTGCAGGAAATATAGCGCAATGTGGAACTATATCTTAGCAGTGAACTGGGGCAGTTGTTGGGGAGGAATACCAAACTCTCCAATAAAGGTCAAGGATCTACTTCGAACTCCACTCAGGTCGACTCTCAAAATTCCTAACAAAATTCTTATTTTAAACATCTTTCTTTCAATCACGGTACCCACTATTTCTATGATTCGACACTGGGACAGTATTTTTAGGATCCGCAACAATAGTTAAATCCTACCCCATAATACCATAAGTCTTGAACTACATATGGCCCGATTCTCATGAAAACCGAGATATGTAGGCAAATCGAAACCGGAATTCGGCCACAATTATTTTTTTTTACGTCCCCTGTGTCCCATTCCAACCTTGATGGTCGAGACAAAATTGGCTACTAAGTCAATATTCTTTGCCCGAAAACTCTTTCATCGTCTCCGGTCAAAGAGGGGCAGCTGTTGACATCCAATTTTGTCCCTCCTTTCTTCCAAATTATTTCTTTGAGCTTCTAATATTGTTTATTATGTAAGAATATTTATTTTACTATTTTATCTAATTAGTATCATTATTTTATTATTCTATTTTTT
Source organism: Nicotiana attenuata (assembly GCF_001879085.1). Taxonomy (NCBI): domain Eukaryota; kingdom Viridiplantae; phylum Streptophyta; class Magnoliopsida; order Solanales; family Solanaceae; genus Nicotiana; species Nicotiana attenuata. Next base: position 38,187,163 of record NC_031989.1, read on the forward strand.
CATTAGATAATGTTATTGGGGTTATTATTATTATTATTATTATTATTATTATTATTATTATTATTAGTATTATTATTACTACTACTACTACTATCACTATTATTATTATTATTATTATTGTTATTTATTATTATTATTTCTACTATGATGACGACGATGATTTTATCTCTCAAATAATTTCATTTAACGTCAATCTAATAATATTCTCCTTTACAAATATTTTTCACTGCATTGCAGTGATCCTATTTGTAATATATTTATTAGTATCTACTAAATATATTTTTACAACAAAAGTTTGTAATTATTTAAACACTAGAAAATTATTTAATATAAATATTTATTACTAAGCATATCAAGATTTAAGATTTAAGAAGCCCAAATAAAAGATGAAGAAGAAAGAGATTTAGCCCTTTCCATAGCCCAAATCGGAGGCCCATACCCACCATCCCACCTGCTCTACTTCTTTTCCCTGTCAGCTCCACATAAGCCCCACGTCAGTGCCACATAGGTGCCAACGGTCCAAAAGACACGCCAAGCACACGCCTAGCACAACCCTCACACACATCCCACTCCTATGTCCACGTGGCGACATCTGAGCCGAAGATTTTAAATCGACGATTAGGATCAAAACTTCTAGAAAACTCTAAAATATCACCATTTATTGACTTTCCTTTTATTATTTTAATTTTACAATTTAATTTCAGCCATAGATTCATCTAATCTAATGGTCAGAATCCCCCCCATCATAATATCTTTTCCTAACCCTAATTCCTATTCTCTCTCTCCTAAACATCCAAAATAGACGCTTCTTCTCCTCCCTTTCCTCTTCTTCACAAAATTCCATCCTTGCTCAGCCATGGCAAACCTTGCCATTACCATTTTTAGAATAAGAAGCTGTACATCTCATTTAATTCTCCTGCAAGATCAACGTTCAAAATTCAAACGTCCCTTGACTCGATTTCAAGCCTTAAAATCCCGCCCAAATTAACCCTAGGAAACCCTAGCTAGTCCTCCCATAAATACTGATGTTTAGGAATACTTTCGGACCACTTCTGGAACGATGGCGTCTCTGCCTTTTTGAAAGAACTTTGCTCTTCAGAAAATACTCTAAAAATCCTTGGTTGCATCGCCTCTGTTTCTCTTTGCTACAACAGAGGCATTTTGTTTGCACTTTTTTGGAGCTTGTAAAGTTCGTGGTTGCAAGTTTGAGCCCTAGTTCGAAGCCGGAGTCAAGTAGATCTGTTTGATGCGCGCCCTAGTTCCTGCACCACAAAAGGTCAGCGACTCTCTTAATTCTATCTCCCGTTTTCTTTTATCTAGTTTCAACTTGCGTGTTTATTTGCTAGTATGTGAATCACTGTTTTTTTTTGTTTTTTAGAAATTGATTTAGGATATACTCGGATCGTGTATTTTGGTTGTAAGCAATTTTGTACTAGAATGAAATGTGTTTGACCGAATTGCAGATAGCATGTCCTTAGGGAATTCTGATTATGAGTTTCTTGAGATATATTATCGTATTTCCCTTATTAGCAATCATGTGTTAGTTTCTGTATTATCTAGTTGTAAAGAAGTTTTTTTTAAAATAGTTGTTCACATATTAGAATCCATGTGTTAGGATTTTCTTACTTATTTATAGATAACTAAGGATTTATTCTTTTATGCAATATTTTTAGATTAATATTTTTAGTTTATGGGAAGAATGCTATCTTATCACAACCCATACTAAAACTCATGCCATTAGGATATTTATAATGAGCAGATAATTAAGCGAAGTATGTGTTTGTTGTGTTCTTTGAATTTGATCATGTTCAGAACAACATACTTATAACTTAACTTAGCCGAATATTAAGATGTTGGAATTCTGTTTAAAAGTGGAGACGAGAGGCTATGGTTTAGGGTCCTACTTGTTTGGATATTATGTCTGTTTGAATTGCTGATATGAATGAAGTTTGGTATTAAAAAACTTGAGAAATTGCTTAGGCCTTTCAAACTATAAATAACTAAAGTTTTCTAAATAGTTATGCGCCTTTGTTCACTTAAGTAGGAAAGTTCTTTGGCTGAGGAATAACATAGAATTATTATAAACTTAAGTAGAACTAGTTAGTGCTTAACAATGTGTTATAGATTGAAAATTATACTCTCAATTGGTAGAAAAGATAATATTCAGGAAGGTTAAAATATCATGTGCAAAGGACTTGAAGTTATTTTAAACCACCCGCCATTATTAAGTTCTTGTATGGGCGCTCAAGAAGAGTTTATTCTGAAGTAAGTGCAGCAGTTTTGACATTGATGAACCTTTAAAATTATTTTCCTTCCCTAACCTTTACTACAAAGTATGCTGTTAGGATATTTTTTTAACATTTGGTTCTATTAATTGAATAAGGTTAAAATAGTATGTATTTAGTTCCTTTTAAAAAGGGTTAAGTGAGTTTCCATATTTACTGTCGCCAAAATCGATTATTCTTAGGCTAGCTTTGTTAGTTTAACTTTTAGATCTCAAATGAACGTGGAAAAGACTATCTTCATATCTTTTTGAGGAAACTACAAATATGTTTGGTTCACTGAAGGAAGATAATCATTTGCACTTTAACGAAAGCCTAAGATTCGGGTTTAAGCTAGAAGATTGACTTATATGTTGCCTTTGTTTTCGTAGTCTATTTCAGGTTTTTTTTTATTTTTTATTTTTATAACATTTCTCTAATCCATGTCTTCTTTCATCTTTGTTTGCATATGCACTTAGATAATACGAGTCTTAATGCAAGACTCGCCAAACCGAGCATGGAGTCACCACTACATTTTACGCTAATGGACAGCAAGAAAATAAGCAAATTTGCTTGGGGTCGCCTATGGCGGCCTTCGTTTTAGCATAAATTCCGTTTCTCTTGGTTGATTATTATTTATGCGATTTGGATTTTTTAGTTTAGATTCATCTTTAGTATGGTATTGACAATCAAGTTGGAATTTGGTATTTTCACTTTAGGATGATAACAAATTATTTATCTTATATATTGTAGTGCTCTTGTTGGTTTTAATATGAACTAGTAAAACTAGATGCGTGTCATATTTATTAGAATCAGCAGTGCTTTTTAAACTCATAATTAGCACAGAACTTGAACTCCAGTTTTATTTTAGAATGTGACTTTTAGCCTTTCAAATGTTAAAGTTCTTTCGGAACTAAGCAAACTGATTTTTGGCATCTTTATCCGTTGCTTTAGTTTAAAGAGTTCTTTTGTAGTTAATTATTTGAGATCAAACAAGTATTTTTTTTTATTTCAAATCCTAATAGTTTTGATAAAGCAATTTTGAGTTCAAATCTTGAACAGTTGTTCTATCTTGACTTAACGTGACAAAAACTTTTGAAGGATTACTTAAACATTTTTCAATCTGTAACGAATATGAGTTACTTTTTCCTAAAACACATCAATTACTATACATAGTCTTACATTTAATTAACCTAAGTTTGGCCGGTTAACCGTAACTAACGGATCATGTAGGGTGCTTTAATAACCTTCCCTGTAGGATTAATTAGAACTCTTACCCATAATCTTAAGGTTAAGCAGACCATAAAACAGAGTTAAATTTAAGCACTACATAATTAAAATTGGTGTCCTAATTCACCTTTAAATTAATTAGGTGGCGACTCTTTTAATTTATTAAACCTCAGAATTACCAATATGTTATACTCTAGTTTGACCCGTGTTAAAATGGGGTATAACAGCAATTTGAACACTAATGGAACAGTACCATGCACTCCAAGCACTGTAGAGAAAACAAAAGAGGAAGGGAAGCAAATGGAAACTCAAGCACAAACATGGGCAAATGTGGTGGTTGGAAACAAATTGGCTATGAAGGGCATGAACCTGCAATTTATTGCCCCAATTGTGCAAAATGGAGAGAAAATGGTGAAAATCGAAGGAGAAGATGTAGAGCAGGAGACAGCAAAGTGGAAGAATGCTATTGTCATCTATGTAATAGGTGATTCTCCCTCAATTGGAGCCATGGACAGATTTGTGCATTCACTGGGGAAATACTCAAAGAAGCCTCAAATATACTACCATAATGAGGATTATTTCATCATTAGATTCATTAGTTCTGAGGAGAGGGACCGAATTCTGTACTCAGGACCTCATACGATCAATAATAGACCAATAATTATGAAGGCATGGTTGGAGGAGTTCAACCTTCATGATGAGGTGTTAAAGACAATTCCATTGTGGGTTAAATTGCCTAATCTACCTGTAAATTGGTGGAGTATGACAGCACTAAGCAAAATAGGTAGTGCTTTAGGTAACCCCATCTATGTTGATGAGTGTACGACTGATGCAGTGAGAGTGTCATATGCAAGACTATTAGTTGAAATGGATATCACAAAGCCACTTCCAAGACAAATAAAATTGCAGGATCCTAAAGGGAGGGAGATGATGCAGATGGTGGAGTATGACTGGGAGCCCAAATATTGCAACAAATGCTTGAAAATAGGTCATGAATGTACTGAAAACAGGAAGCCAATACAGCAGAAGAAGAAAAATAAAGGGAGAATGGCATGGGTCAGAGTGGATAAAGAAGAATATAATGAAACTAAGGAGAATGATCAAAAAATAGAGAGTTCAGAACAACCAAGGATTGAGGCAGAACAAGGAAAAGATGGAGTGCAAAGCAAGGATGCATGGTGGATAACAGTAGTAGGCAAATCTGCAGCAAGAACCGGTACAGCAAAACAGAAAGAAGTTCATAGCATTGATGAAGCTAATACTTTTCAGAGTTTGATGTATGATCATAGGAATAAAATAGCAGGAACAAGTCAGATCAGTAGCCAAGGAGATCAAGGGTACTTTCACTATACATTCCAGTATGAGTGTGGTTACTTGGAATGTTAGAGGGATGAATAAAACATATAAGCAGAAAGAAGTGTCACACCTCCTTTTTCGCTACTACACCCCGTGAAGGGTATAATAAAGGAGTTTTTCCAATTAAAGGACAATCGAAACGAGATTCGTTTATTAAGAGATTCAGAGTCGCCACTTGGGAGATTTATGGTGTCCCAAGTCACCGGTTTGAATCCCGAATCGAGGATAGGGTTTGACTCTGTATTACAGTCGCGAACCAGAAATCCGAGCAAGGAATTCTATTAACCCGGGAGAAGGGGTTAGGCATTCCCGCGTTTCGTGGTTCTAGCACGGTCGCTCAACTGCTATATTTGGCTAAAATCTGATTTTAATACATGTTTTAACTTATGTGCTTTTGAACCTTGAACCGCTTTATTATTATTTTTAACGAGAATTGCAACATCGTGAAAATGTATTTCGAACCACGTTACATAAATGCACCCGTGGTTGTTGACACATTTCGACTTCGTTGAGATTTGGATTTGGGTCACATAAATGCGCACCCGAGTTTAGGAAGGTAAAATTAGTTAAGTAACGGACCTAAAGCAACTAACGTGTTATTATCTTTGGGGAAAGCCGTGAAATTCGCTAAACGGCCTCCCGAATTCTAAGGATTTTAATGGGAACATTTTAAAAGGGGGCCCCGCAATTTATGCATTTTATTTGTCGGGGCTCACCTCATTTATTATTTAAAGGCCAGTCCTAAAGCAAGCTACAATTTTCTGCTTAATTTGTCCCTAAAAATAAAAGAAGAAGCCCTAATTAATTAGTATTGTTCAAAACTATTATACTTAGGTCCTTGACTGTATAATTCAGGTTTAACAAATTCGGGGCCTCGGAATCAGCCCAAAAACTGAGTGAGACGATCAGCCTTGAAAAGCTATTTAGAGGCGTAGGGCCTTGGCCTGGGTCCAATTCGGGCACACTGGGCTTGAAATTCAGTTGTAGTTCTGCCCAGTTGTGAATTCTCAGCATGCAATATGATTCCAATTAGATGTTGTCCTCAAATTAAGCTCAGCAATGCTGATCGAAACAAACCTACTATTAATTTGGATTACACGTTCCTGTGTCTAAACCAATGAACCGTTATCAACACTTTGGGAAGTCAATGTTCAAACTAATACAATCACTATTTATAGTAAACTTATTAAATCCAGAAAGAACACAGCACGCTGAGTACTGACTCTTTGGCAAAAAGCAAAAAAAAATCAGAAATGCTGAAATCGAAACTGATGCTCATGTGTAACCTACGTTTGGTGTTTTCTATCCAAATTCCAATGCTACTCGAATTGACAACTTCAAATTCACATTATATTCCCCTTTTCCTTTCAATTGATACAATACTACTTCAATTAACGACTAGTATGAAAGCTAACTCCAGTTTAACAAACATTAAATTAAGTATTCATAAACTGAGAATAAGCAATCTAACTAACCAAATACAGTCCAAACAATCATGTTATGGTCCAGATCAGTTCAATAGTCCAGTATAGCCCACTTTTAACTACAGAAATCAAACATTAGATGCTAACATGTGTATTAATATGAACTATAGTTAACGTCTCTCATACAACCCAATTTTCAGTCCAGTTGATACAAAACCAGCAGGGATCTACATAACATCAGTGAGTGAAATGTTTAAATACACAAATCAGAAAGAGAGCTAAATCAGAACTTAGGCTTCAATTCTTCACATATATTCATTCTTCATGTTTTCAGCTTACAATTGCCAAAGTTACAGCTGTGTACCTGGAATTGGAATAGAATGTAAGAGGAGAAGAAGATCAGCAGCAGCAGAGGTCTAACGGGAATCAAAACCAGCAACAACAGGAATAATTTTGAACCGAAATCACTTCACAGAACCCAGAAAAACATCACAGAAACACAGCACCCAATAACTGATCCAAAAATGTCTCGACTGAACCCAAAACCCACTTGAAATCAAACCAGAAACACTTCTGAAACTTCAACTACCAGAAATTAAGCTAGGAAATGCAAATCAACTACTAAAACTTGTAATTAACCTAAGAAATTGAATAGAACAGTGGATTTTTGGATTTTTCTGTAGCTTTTGTATATTTTTTTTTTTTTTGAGATTTTTAAGATGAAAAGAGACTTTAGAATTTCAGATCTAGTGTCTGAATTTGAAATTCAAATTTAACTTCCGGAAACTATATCTATTTTGGGGGGAATTTTTGGAGGTTCAGACTTTTTAGGAATTTTCAGGGTCTGTAAACTTGTTCAACAAGGCAGTATCCACTGCCTTTTATAGGCAAAAGTGAGGGCAGCCCTCAGATTTTTCAATTTTCCTTTTAGTCCCTCTTTTATTTTCCAATTTTACTCACTTAGTCCTCTATTTTCTGACTTATTACTCAAGTTACTACACTAAGACTGCTGAAACTTACACTAAGGCCCTATTCAAGACGAGTCTAGGGAATTCTAGCATTGTTTTCTATTTATGGAATACCTATACTACCCTTACTTTTATTCTGAAATTGCTAAACCTAACAAACTAACCCATTTTAAGTGCCCAAAATACCCCTGAATACCCCTGAAACTACTAACCCTATACCAAACTAGACCCCGCCCTCTTTTACCCTAGTTAAGGTCAACTACAGGCAAACCAAATACCTCTAATTCAGCTATAACCAACCAGGTTAAAAAGCGCTAGAATTGAATTATCAAAACTGCAAATTAATCCTGATTCATACTTTACCAAACCATCAATCAAACAAAATTAACAATCAAACATTAGACTAAACTAAACTAAAAAATTAAACATGAACTAACACAGAATCATCAAACAATAAGAAAGAAAAGAGAAGAAGAGAAAACAGAATAAAAAAACGAATAAAAAATCATAAAATTCTGGATGGAACAGGAATCACACATGAATGAGGCTGAACTAAACGAGATTAGGCAGGGATAGAAAAATCAACACAGGAATCAAACAAAAATAATGCGACAAGGAAACCAGAATCATTAAACGAAAATTACAATCAAATAAGAGTAGAAACTCACTGACTAACAATTATCACAACGAAAAACAAACAGAAGAAACAATCAAATAAGAAGGGCAAAAACCTTACTGATTAAACTTCTATAGTCCCGCTTCTTAGATTTGAAATTCAGACCACTCTGGTGAAATTCGAATGCTATTGACAACGGATTCAACATGAGGGAGGCGAGGTGACCCTAGGGTGTTAATTTGAGGCCAATTGGGTGAACTAGGGTTTTGACGAAATCTTTGATTTGATATTCGAAGACTTCGACCGGGATTCGAGGAAAAAGGTTTAAGGACTTGAAGAGAGGAGGGTGAGGAGACTCTGTGGTGTTATTTTGGTGGTGAACGGAGCCGGCGCCGCCATGTGCGGCGGAGATGGAGTTTAGGATTTTGTATATTTGGGGCGTTTGGTTGGGATTTGAGAAGAGTTGGTCATGGATTCGTGTTGAGGGGGTTAAGACGGTGTAGGAGTGTCATTTTGGGCGGCTTTGAAGCATCGCCGCCGGCGGAGACGGTTTCCGGCCGGCGGCTTAAGGCGGAGGGTAGCGGAGACGGACAGGGTACGAGGAAGGAGACCTTTGTCTCTAGGGTTCTGTAGATTTTAAGACAATTTTATTTAAAAGCACTGAACTAGTAAGGACCGTTGGATGATAAGAAATGAACGGTCAAGATGGATTGGGACTTTAAAGATCGCAAAACGACGTAGTATTGACATGATACTACGTCGTTTTGAGGGGTCTTAGGGGCTGAAAACTGGACCGGATAAGAGAGTGAATTTGGGCCAATTTGAAGTGGGTTTGGGGTTTTGGCTTTGGGCTGGTATTAAAATGGCCCAATCTTGGTGCCTGATTTTTCTTTTATTTAAGCTCAAGTCAATTTCATTTTATTTCTTTTGATTTTTGTTCATTTATTATTTTTTTTGAATTTTGTTAAATGCAAAACTAAAAGTAAAAACCCCAAATTAACTCCAAGATTACACTAATTAAGTTCCAAATAAACTAATTCCTAATTCAAAAGCAAACCAAGACAAATTAAAAGTATAAATGCAAAAGAACCATTTTTGTTATTTTTTTTATTATTTTTTGTAGTATTGATCACTAATTAATCCTAAAATGTGACATTAACCCTACATGCAAATGCCAAGTATTTTTTTTATTTTTCATGAATTAAAAAATAATAAGCGTGCACAAACAAATGCAAACAATTAACAAAAAATGCCACAAAAATCCATAAAATTGTAAATAATGAAAAGAAGTTATTTAGTTTTGAATATACGGGAGTAATTCATATAGGGGAAAAATCACGTGCTCACAAGAAGTTAAGGAGTTTGTTAGAATAAATAATAAAGCTATAATAGCTATAGTAGAGCACAGAGTTAAGGAATTGAAAGCCATTGCTATAATCAGGAAGATTGCTCCAAGACAGGAATGGGTATCTAATGCTAAAACAGGAAACAAAGGAAGAATTTGGATAATGTGGGATCCTAGAATCTATATCTTTGATCCTAAGGAAATGGATGAACAATTTATTCATGGGCAGGTTAGAGTGAAGTCAAGGCCAGTTAATTTTGGTTTCACAGCTGTTTATGGATTACATACTATCAAAGACAGGAAACCTTTATGGGATAAACTGAGGCAAATAAATAGTATTCAACAAGGTCCTTGGTTGGTAATGGGGGATTTTAATGCAGTTCTTCATATAACAGACAGACAACATGGATCAGAAGTGCAGGACATGGAAATGAAAGATTTTAAGGAATACATGATGGACACAGGCATGAATGAATTACCATCAGTGGGAAGGGACTATACATGGACCAATAATCATACATATAGTAGGATAGATAAGGGGTTGGTGAACACTGAGTGGATGATGATAATGCCAAGCATGAAAATACAGGTATTAAAGCCATTGATATCTGACCACTCTCCATTAAAGCTGATGATCACACAGGGGCATACAAAGAAATGCAGACCATTTAGATTTTTGAATTGCATTGCTGATCACCCTCAATTTATCCAACTGGTTCAAAGTGCTTGGAAAGAGGAAAAGGAAACTAGAAAGATGCAAAGAGTGTGGCAGAAACTGAAAAGAACTGAGGAGCTCATCAAGGAACTAAATACACAGCATTACAAAGGGCTGGATGGGAAAATTAAAGAGGCAAGGATAGAGTTACAGACAATACAGGAAGACATGGGTAATAGAAGGCATGACACTGTGCTAATTGAGAAAGAGAGGATATTGAAGCAGGAGTTAGAAAAATAGGTGAATATTGAAGAAAGTGTCTACAAACAAAAATCAAGGGTGCAATGGCTGAAACTGGGAGATTCCAATTCAAGATATTTCTTTGCACAGATGAAGCATAGAAACAGTACAAATGGAATTCAAATGCTAGTAGATGATATGGGGAAGCAATTGGTGCTAGATGATGAAATAGAAGCAGAAGTTCTTGGCTATTACAGGAACCTTTTAGGTGCAAAAGATGAGTCCATTCCAGCCGTAAATCCAAACATAATCAAAATGGGAACTACCTTGAGTAGAGACCAACAACTGCACCTCATCAGACAAATTACCAAGGAAGAAATAGAAGAGGCATTGAATGATATAAATGACCTCAAGGCTCCAGGATATGATGGTTTCAATGCAGTATTCTTTAAGAAAGCATGGGGTGTATAGGTAAAGAGGTGATAAAGGCAGTGGAGGAGTTCTTTGAATCTGCACAGATGTACAAACCAGTAAATTGCACAGCTATAACTCTGATACCTAAAGTCAAGAATCCAACAAGTATAAATGAGTTCAGGCCTATTTCTTGCTGCATAGTGATTTACAAAGTAATCTCTAAGGTGCTAACTAGAAGATTGCAGTGTGTTATGAATGTGTTGGTAGATACTTCTCAAGCTGCATTTGTGCCAGGAAGAGCAATAACTGATAATATCATTCTGAGCCATGAGTTGATTAAAGGATATGGGAGGAAAGGTGTATCTCCAAGGTGCATGATGAAACTTGACATGCAGAAAGCATACGACTCAATTGAGTGGGACTTTATGGAACAAATGATGCATGCTCTAGCTTTCCCAGGTCAATTTGTGAAGTGGATAATGGAGTGTATAAGAACAGTGTCATATACAATACTGATAAATGGTGCTCAGACTAGACCCTTTAAAGCACAAAGAGGTTTAAGACAAGGGGATCCCCTATCCCCTTATTTGTTTGTGCTTGCACTGGAATACTTGACAAGGAGGATGAAAATGCTCACTAGAGACCCAGACTTCAACTACCACCCTAAGTGTGCAAAGATGAAAATCTTGCAACTTGGGTTTGCTGATGATCTTTTACTTTTTTGCAGGGGAGACCTGAAGTCAGTACAGCTTATATTCAATGGATTTCAAGAGTTTTCAAAGGCATCAGGATTGAAAATTAACAAGAACAAAAGCTCTATCTTCTGTGGAGGAGTCACAAAAGAAAACCAAAAAGAACTGCTAAAATTTCTGGGGATACAACAGGGAGAGCTGCCTGTGAGATACCTTGGAGTCCCACTAAGCACAAAGAGAATATCAGTGGCACAATGCCAACCCTTGATTGAGAAGATTGTAGGAAGAATAACTACTTGGACTACCAGATTCCTGTCCTATGCAGGAAGAGTACAGCTTATAAAAGTGTACATTTGCAATGCAGACATACTGGGCACAAGTGTTTGTGATGCCCAAGAAGATTACAAGTTAATGAATCCATTGCAGNNTCCTAACCAATCACACACACTAACTCAATAACATCCTACGAACTTACTCGAGCGATCAAATCGCCAAAATAACATCAAAATCAATGAATCAAGCCTCAAAATTATCATTTTCATTTTCAACTCCCTAAACTTCTAATTTTAGAGAATTGGGTCCGAAACACGTCAAACGACGTCCGATTTCGATCAAACTTCACAGGAAGCGCTTAACACACATTTAAGACCTGTACCGGGTGTCGGAACAAAAATACGAGCCCGATACCATAGTCTTTTGATCAATTTTCATTTCCATTTTCCTTAATAATTTCAGAAAAATAATTTCACAGAAAAATTCATTTCTCGGGCTCTCGACCTCGAAATTCGACTCCGGGCATATGCCCGAGTCCCATATTTTTCTACCGACCCTCCAGGACCGCCTAATCACGGGTCCGGGTCCGTTTACCAAAAATGTTGACCAAAGTCAACTTTAGCAATATTAATATCAAAATTCTTCAAATTTTTCACAAAGTTCACATATTTCAACATAAAAGCTTTCCGGCTTCGCGCCCCGACTGCGCACGTAAATCGAGGCAACTAGAGGCGAGGTTTTCAAGGCCTCGGAAGCACGGAAAAGAGAGAAATCCGGTGATGACCCTTTGGGTCGTCACAGTTTCGTACCTGAGTTGAGAGTGTTCAAATGGTCGGGCTTGCCTAACATTGTGTTGGGCGCCATCACGACCGGGATTGGGGTCGTGACAGTTGGTCGCTAAACAAAGGGTAGGCAGATAGCGACCAACTTTGGTCGCTAAAGTGGGACTCAGTTATAAATTTTAATAATTATATTTTTAATATAAATATTACATAAAATATAAATAAATTAGATTTAAATTTTGCGGCCAACTTTGGTCGCTAAATTAATTTCATGTATAATTAGCGACCAAAGTTGGTCTCCATTGAGGTCAACAATGGTAAATATTAAAATCACTTTTGTATTTACTATCTAAATAATATAAATGTAAGTCGTTAATATATATAATATATATACTTACGCTGTAATATGCACTAAGTATAAGTGTATTAGGTAATATTATAACGAATATATAAGGCGTATATATATCTAATATATATAATTACGCTGTACTATGCACTAAGTATAAGTGTATTAGGTAATATTATATCGAATATATAAGGCGTATATATATATATA
>NC_031989.1:38201835-38230312 GCF_001879085.1 Nicotiana attenuata
CATACATACCAAGAACTCCTAAATCCGAGCTCAAATGACCTATCAAATCCCAATTTGAAATATCAAAAACTCAAGCCCTAGCTTTACCCCTTTTTGATGAATTTCAACCAATTTCCATGTTAAATCTATCATAATCTCGTGTATTTAGGCCAAGGAACTTACCTCCAATCAATCCTCCTTGAATCCCTCTTCAATTTGTCCCAAAGAGCTCTCAAAATACTCAACAATGGTGGAAAAATGACTAAAACTCGCGGATGAAATGTTTATAAACTTTCTGCCCAGGTCTGACCCCTCCTTCTTCGCGAACGCGAGGGCTATCCCGCGTTCGCGATGCTCAAATTTTCCATCTGCCAAAAGCCCTTCGCGAACGCGTCCCACACCACGCGAACGCGAAGTTTTATTCCTCATATATATACGCAAACGCGACACACATTATGCGAATGCGAAGACCAAAGAAACCTGAACCTCAATTCCTTATACACGTTCGCGGCTACTGCCTCGCGAACGCGATGCACACTCAGCTACCCCTCTGCGAACGCGAAACCACACATCGCGAACGCGAAGAGTAATTCACCTGCCTCCCAAAAAGCTTCTACGCGATCGCGACACCACACCCGCGATCACGAAGCACAAATCTGCAACATCAAGACAGCAAAATCTGCAACTCAAAATACCAAGATTGGTCCGATCGACCATCCGAAACTCACCCGAGGCCCCCGGGACCTCAACCAAAAGCACCAACGCATCCCAAAACCTCATTCAAACATGTTCCAATCATCAAAACACCTCAAACAACACCAAAACCATCAATTCACATCAAATTCAAGCCTAAGTTTTTCCAAAAACTTCCAAAACACGCATTCGATCAAAAACCCAACCAAACAACGTCCGAATGACCTGAAATTTTGCGCACACATCACAAATCACATAACGAAGCTATAGCAACTCTCGGAATTCCATTCCGACACTCGGATCAAAATCTCACCTATCAACCGGAATTCGCCAAAATTCTAACTTTGCCAATTCAAGCCTAATTCTACACCGGACCTCCAAAATCAATTCCAATCGCACTCCTAAGTCACAAATCATCCCCCAAAGCTAACCGAATCACCGGAAATCACATCCGAGCCCTCTAACTCTTAAGTCAACGTTCGGTTGACTTTTCCAACTTAATCCTTCTTAAAAGAGACTAAGTCTCTCATTTCCTACCAAAACCAATCCAAATCAACTGTAACACACCAATTACTGATAATGAAACATGAAGGAGCATAAAATAGGGGAAACAGAGCGGTAACTCATGAGACGACGGGTCGGGTCGTCACATCCTCCCCAACTTAAACCAACGCTCGTCCTCGAGCGTACCCAGAATTGTCCTAGAAGCCAACAAATAGCTGAATAACCTTACCAAGCATATACCCGAGGTGATCCCACATCACCCTATCTCATATAGGTCCGATAACACATCATAGCTGAAATCTCACAACCCATCTAGACCATAAACCGTTGAACCACATTGCACTTTCCGAAATCATACACAAGATCAGAACCTCACGTCTATATTCAGAATAAACCCGAACCAGCTGTAATAACCAATACCTGCAACCTCAGGTGCAATCATATGATATACCACATAACCCAAACACTCGAAACGATAACTCCTATTCACAGTAGTTACCCAAACAACCAGATACCGATAGAAAAACTTCTTATTTAGCTAAAGTCTTATTCCAACACTTTCATATACTGCCAACGATAAATGAAACACGCAACGCACCGTAACCATTTCTCAGATCGACCATTCATGAAGCCACTCCCCTTTTGACTAATATCACAACAGATTTCCGAGCCGAACCTCGATATTATCCTTCGAACAAGCTGAAACCAAATATGTTCGTATTCATTAGTGACTCCAACGATCACCTCGAATCCAACACACCGCTCTGGTGATATGACACCTCAATACAGGCCTAGCCACAACTTGCATGATACACGCACCAATAAAAACGGTCTGAACACACTCAAATCATGAAAAATGACTCAACGAAAGAGCTGTACCTCAAGCTCGTCAGTACCATCACAACACAAAGCTTAGACCCCGTCTCACATCATAGAAATAGAACACCTGAATCTACCCCGAAAGGTCATTTCTCCACGTGGCCTCACCACAATGCGCGATCCTATCCCAACACTGTTACACATGAAACACCTCAAGTCACTATGCCCCAATCGACAGCCATGCACCATTTGATGTCTGAAACCAAGGCAATTCATTACCCCCACGGTGAAACAAATAACATACGACATGCAACCCAATAGGTCATAACCATCACTCCTTTCACCAAGCAACACCCAATTACTCTTCCCGCTCGACTTCCACTATGAATCCCCCAATAGAACCGCACTACATGTGCCCATAACCACGAATCATAACGTCTTACAACGCTGAAAAGCAACTCATAGCTCTCCTCAGTTCACTAACAAGCTTTATAACGACCGAATCAACCCATCCCTCAACAACACATATCGGGGCCAACCAAGCCAACTCAAGCTAGACACGTATCCATATCAGCTTACCAACGAACTCACTACCAAGAAAGCCTGAAGCTTCTCCTTCCACTACTATAACTCCTGCCAGAGCCGTACGATACGGTGCCCGGCACCAAATCAATATCGAGATCCACAACCTCACCCGGCGACATGCCCGGCCACAAGAAACACATCCGAAAAGTCCCTCAACACCGGAACTGAACCAATGGTAAAAAGCTCTGCACTAACATCCATCACAAAGGCCCAATTACGAAAAGCAGTCCTCCCCATTCATCTGCTGGTCTTTGGAATACGAACCACTCTGCTAGGACATAATCCGATGCACCTCGCCACTCAACCTGTGGCATTTCCGGCATAGCCCATAACGCAATAGTCCTGAATAACCCAACACTGAGACAACCAGTCTACACCTCAATATCATATCCAAAATCTAACTTACCAATCAAAGAAAGATCCACTCGGGCCTCCAAATCCCTGGTAGTTGCTAAACAGTGCCGACACACACGATCTACAACCACATTATAGCCTGTATATGAGAACTTCCGTCTCCACACCCACACGGCACATGAATCATCATATCCAATCCCAATTTCGCCGTCCGAACACATGCACACCTTTAATACCCAATCATTCCACGATAAATACTCTAAAATTCCCGGTGCCATCACACAAACTCAGATATCGGCAATTGACCTAACAAGAAAGCGCCGCAATACTATCGAAGTATCATCAGTTTAATCACATTACCTTTTTCTGAGGCGTATACTCTCGTCAAACCACTTCCAATTAGCAGTATCATTTTCCTTGATTATCTGAGGCTACCCGTTGCCTGAGAGTTTTATGAACTTCCTTTCAGAACTGAACTGAAACCTTGAACACGCAAATCTCAATCCTCCACCACATACCGCGTATACCATATCATCCAAGGATAGCAAGAAAACCTTTATCTCCCTTCCGAGCCACAGACATCTACTCACTCAACTAGTCAAGAACTCCCATCAATCCCATCTAGAAGAAAAATCATTACATATTCCATGCTCCGCATGCCCATAGAAGATATACACCTCCAAACCGCGGTAGAAACCATCAAGAGTTCTCTGATTTCTCTTTGCACAAATCAGACCTGCCATGACCGAATCCTTCTAACTCGACCAAGCTAAGCAAGCCATCGAACTCCAAGAGCATTGCTGAAAAATACTTGCAAGGGCTCATTACCTCGAACACATACAAGGAATTAATCATATCCTTACCATACCGATTCGGTCTACTATCAAGTCATTCCATCTATCTAACTTCCCTTCTGATTCATCGTCAGCTTGATATTCCCTCTTGCTTCAACCCAGGTTTACCACACGAGACCCAAGCATAAGACCACACTGTCTAAGACCCATGAGCCACTGAACACTCTCTCAAATACTCCCAGATACACCACATTCCGGGATACTTTTCTCGGAAGAACTTCCTGCGAATTCTGAATTCGTTACCTTTACTTTCCAGATACTGATACATAGAATCCCATAATTAACATAAAAATACCACAAGTCTTGACCTTTTCCAATGACAACATAGTCTCTAACCACATACACAACCTTAAGACACCTGATTGTTACATGTAGAATCTTGAACACAATAAAACCATTCTCGAGAGTCATTTACTTCTTATTTAAACTGCAATTCACCTGATCAAACGAACATAACCACCGGTGCCTCATTAGTACTCTAACACCGCAGGTATGACCTCATCCCAAACAAACATCTTTCTGCTCCATGCACCGAGCATTCTTTACCAACAACAGCTTTAGATATCCTGTGATTCTCACACATCTACGAAGCACCATATAACCTTGTCAAAATTTTCCTTCACTCGTGCCATCCTCGGCTCAATTTCCGCAACCAGAACTGATCCGCCAATATGCCTCAGACCGGAACCAACATAGCACATAACCGTGCAATCAGCTAATCAACAGCAACCTCCCCAACTTGGCTCGAAGCCATATGTCAGGACACGCTCAATAACCTATAACACTTTTACTCTAATGATGCCACAATACCATAGTGAGATTAAACTCAAATCATTTACAAGTTTGTGAAAACACAGATCATCTAGTACTATAACCCTCTGCAAATCTCGCATTCATCCCCGCATCAGTTGAGTCCACTCTCTTAAGCGACCCGAATTTTCAAATTTCAACACGTACTTTTCAATTACACATGAGATCTTCTAACATACACCTAGGGATCATACCACTTAAGAACACTTCGCAGGAGATAACCCACCTGCTTCACCTCAATTTAGCATTTCTGCATGCCTTCCACCGTCGTACACCTTACACAGTCATTTAATCTTCCTGGATCCGAACTCATACCACCACATGAAATGCACTTTACTCCTCAACTTGAAGGCACGAAAATATTCTTCACGCGCCCATAGCTTAGGCTACACATCAAATCACAATAGGAATCAAATACTTAACATTTCATCTATTATCCAGCAGACTTCTTCGTCACTATCAAGTCACATAGATACATCTCGCAGTACTAACATACTCATCACATGGATATCCAGCCGCCATTCCGGCTAATAGGGACAATACCGAACATATAAGTTCAAATCACCTGCTCACACGATCAGCACCTCGGTGCTCAAGCCATAGACAAAGATCCGGCCTCAAGTCCTCCAGACTGGCCCAACATATACTCACGGAGATTACGTCTCGCCCCTTGGTCGGGGAATCACAAGCCATCAAGGCACATCTGATACTGAGCGCTCATGCGCGTATACGATCACGTGGAACGAATTTCAAGAGTTTCTTTTCAAACAGAATCAAGGACGCACGATAAGAATTCAAGAAGGTGAAGTTTTCCTAAAGGTTCTGCAGCCTCTCGAGGATAAATACAGACGTCTCCGTACCGATCCGCGAGACTCTACTAAACCTGCTCATGACTCGTGAGACCTAGTAACCTAGGCTCTGATACCAACTTGTCACGACCCAATTTCCAAACCCGGTCGTGATGGTGCCTCTCGTGAAGACAAGGCCAGCCAAAAGGACACCAATAACTCTTTAATAATTACTTAGCATGAATAAGTCTAAAGCATTAATAAAATTCCCATAAGCGCGGAAGAAAAATGATAAAAACAGGGAACCATGCCAACACAGCCCGACCGGGGTGTCACAAGTCACGAGCATCTAGAAGGATTTTTAATACAACTACAAGGCATGTAATACATGGATTAAAATTTAGAATCAAAAAAAAGGAATCCGGTGCCGCGAGCGCTGGCGGTCACCTTGCTCAGCTACGATAGCAAAATCTTCAACCAGCTCAAACCCGCTACCGGGTGAACAAATACCTGCATCTGCACGCGAAGTGCAGGGAGTAAAGTGAGTACTCCAACTCAGTGAGCAATAAAAGTAAATAATAACTGAACAGCAAGAAATCATGTAAAACAATCTATCATGCTATATAGGACAGTGTAACCCTTTGAGAAAACAGTGAAAACGTGAAATCTTTAGAAATATTTGGGCTCAGTTTTAAAACCTCTTTTAAAAATGTCTTTTTCCAACAGTCAAGCAAAGGAATGCGAAACAAGTAGTGCAAGCCAGCACAAAAGTCAGTCCCTCGGGCACAACACTCCGTCAACAAATAGCACCAGGATATCAGGTAATTAGTGCAGGAAGTAGCATGGAAGCCAATGAAATGAGAGTGCTGAAATGTCATGACAAATAAGACAAATAGGAACAAATGCATGAGTGCAATGCAATGCATATAACGGTACACTCCGGTACCCACTGCGGCGTGCAGCCCGAGCCATCCATATATTTAACGTCGACGGCGCTCACTGTGGGTGTGTACAGACTCCGGAGGGGCTCCTACAGCCCAAGCGCAATATCAAGCCATCTCGTGGCATCAACCAGGCTCTCGGCCTCAATATCAAAGGAACCATCCAGGCTCTCGGCCTCAAGATCAATGTAATCAACCAGGCTCTCAGTCTCAAAATCAATATAACACTGCTGCGGCGTGCAGCCCGATCCATGCTCAGTCCAGAAATGCACATGTAACACTTGGGAAATGCTAAAATAATAGTTCTCAGCTCAAAACGTCAATAAATTATAGTTTAAGTTTTCAAATCTTAGAAAGATGGCTGAGTTTGCGAAACAGTGATATCAATCCTTGAAGGATTCAAATAATTGGAACGAAGCCCAAATACGACAATCAGCCCAAATCATGAAATATCAAATAAGTTTCAGTCAATTACGCGGTAAAATCAACAACCGGGACGCACCAAGTCACAATCCCCAACGGTGCTCTACCCCACGCTCTCTATCCGGCGTGCAAGTCACCTCAATATAGCACTGCGGGTGCAAATCCGGGGTTTCAAACCCTCAGGATACCATTTACAATCATTACTCACCTCGAACCGGTGAAATCTCTAGCTTGCGATGCCTTTTCCCCTCAAATCGGCCTCCACGCGCGTCGAATCTAACCAAAATCAGAGCGAATACATCACAATATACTAAGGGAACAATACCCAATCGAAAACAATCAAAAAATAGCAAAAATCTCGAAACTAGCAGCTCTCAAAATGATCAACAATGGAGGAAAAAAGAATAAAACTCGCAGATGAAATATTCAATAAAAACCCTTCTGCCAAGGTATTTTACTCTATGCGAACGCGAGGGTCCTCCCGCGTTCGTGATGAACAAATTTTAACTCTGCCAAGAATTCCCTTCGCGAACGCGGTTGCATCCACGCGAACGCGAAGGCCTGGGTCCTTCATCTTACGCGAACGCGAACCTCCCTCACGCGAACGCGATGGCTAACCAACTTCCACTACGCGATCGCGAGGCCCTCTGACGCGAACGCGTAGGCCATAATTCCTTGCCCTCAAGTTTCCTCTATGCGTTCGCGACACACCCATGCGAACGCGATGAACAATATTTTTCTGCAACACCAACAGCTGAAACCTGCAATCTTAAGTCCAAAAATGGTCCGATTGACCCTCCGAAACCACCCCCAAGGCCCCCGGGACCTCAACCAAAAGCACCAACCCATCCTAATACATTATTCAAACTTGCTCCAATCATCAAAACACATCAAACAACGCTAAAACCACTAAATCACATCGGATTCAAGCCTAAGTTTCTTCAAAACTTCCGAAACACGCATTTGATCAAAAACCCGACCAAAACACCTCCGAATGATCTGAAATTTTGCACACACATCCAAAATCACCTAACAAAACTACTGCAACTCTCAAAATCCCATTCCGACCCCCGGATCAAAATCTCACCTACCAACCGGAATTCGCCAAAATACTAACTTCGCCAATTCAAGCCTAATTCTACACCGGACCTCCAAAATCAATTCCGATCGCACTCCTAAGTCACAAATCATCCCCTGAAGCTAACCGAATCACCGTAAATCACATCCGAGCCTTCTAACTCATAAGTCAACATCCGGTTGACTTTTCCAACTTAAGCTTTCTTAAAAGAGACTAAGTGCCTCATTTCTACCAAAACCAATCCGAATCAACTATAACACACCAAATGCTGATAATGAAACATGAAGAAGCATAAAATGGGGGAAACAGAGAGGTAACTCATGAGACGACGGGTCGGATCGTCACAGTACTATGCACTAAGTATAAGTAATATTAGGTAATATAATTTTAAATTGAATTAAAAGTAATTTAATTTTTTTTATATAGCGACCAATGTTGGTCGCTATTCTGGTCAAACGGTCAGAAATTAGCGACCAACTTTGGTCGCCATTTTGGTCAAAATAGTCAATACATATTTTGCTACCAATAATAGCGACCAAAGTTGGTCGCTTTTTGTAAATACAGTAGCTAAAAAACGGGTTTTCCCTCATATTCTCTTATTTTCTTCTCTCTCTTCTCTCTCTCACACTCAAACCCCCCCTCCCCTTCCGTCTCCCTCCACCGACGCCACCGTCTCCCTCCACCCTCCACCCGCCGGCGGCAGCAGCAGCTCCACCGCCGGTGTCCTCCACTGTCCAGGTAGGTTTTTCTCTCCTTTTCTTATTTTTTTCGAAATACACTGATTTATTTTAATTCCTTGTAGTTTGATTTGTAAAAATTAGTTGTTCTTAGCTAAATTAAATCTATGATAATTGTTAGTAGCTAAAATATTTAGTTTTACCTACTAATTTGGGGAAAAATGGTTTGAAGAGAAGAAACCCTAATTTTTTAGGGTTTATGATTTGTTCTTGTGAATCCTAACTTTTAGGTTTGAATTATAACCTTGAATCTTTGTATTGTCTTGATAGTTTAGTTATAAATTGAAATTTTAGTTTATGAATTGGAATTTTAGGATATGACTTGAAATTTTAGTTTATGAATTGGAATTTTAGGATATGACTTGAAATTTTAGGATATGACTTGGAATTTTAGGATACGACTTGAAATTTTAGGATATGACTTGGAATTTTAGGATATGACTTAAATTTGGGACATGACTTGGAATTTTAGGATATGAATTGGAATTTTAGTTTATGAATTGGAATTTTAGGACATGAAATGGAAATTTAGGATATGACTTGAAATTCTAGGATATGACTAGAACCTTTAGGATATGACTTGAACCTTTAGGATATGAATTGAACCTTAAGGATATGAATTGGAATTTTAGTATATGACTTGAACCTTTGGGATATGACTAGAACCTTTAGGATATGAATTGAACCTTTAGGATATGACTAGAACCTTTAGGATATGACTAGAACCTTTAGGATATGAATTGAACCTTTAGGATATGAATTGGAATTTTAGGATATGACTTGAAATTTTAGGATATGACTTGGAATTTTAGGATATGAATTGGAATTTTAGTTTATGAATTGAAATTTTAGGATATGACTTGGAATTTTAGGATATGACTTGAAATTTTAGGATATGACTAGAACCTTTAGGATATGACTTGAACCTTTAGGATATGAATTGGAATTTTAGGATATGACTTGAAATTTTAGGATATGACTTGGAATTTTAGGATATGAATTGGAATTTTAGTTTATGAATTGGAATTTTAGGATATGACTTGGAATTTTGGGATATGATTTGAAATTTTAGGATATGACTAGAACCTTTAGGATATGACTTGAACCTTTAGGATATGAATTGGAATTTTAGTTTATGAATTGGAATTTTAGGATATGAATTGGAATTTTAGTTTATGAATCGGAATTTTAGGATATGACTTGGAATTTTAGGATATGACTTGAAATTTTAGGATATGACTAGAACCTTTAGGATATGACTTGAACCTTTAGGATATGAATTGGAATTTTAGTTTATGAATTGGAATTTTAGGATATGAATTGGAATTTTAGTTTATGAATTGGAATATTAGGATATGACTTGGAATATTAGGATATGACTTGAACTTTTAGGATATGACTAGAACCTTTAAGATATGACTTGAACCTTTAGGATATGAATTGGAAATTCTGTTTATGAATTGGAATTTTAGATTATAAATTGAATTTTTTTGGATATGAGTTGAACCTTTAGGATATGAATTAAAATTTTGGTTTATGTATTGGAATTTTAGATTGCGGGAGGATTTTGTAGAAGGGGTTGATGGTAATATTAGACATGCAATGGAACTTCCACCAAGAATAACTAAGACACAGTACCTGGCAAAGTGTGCCTTTAATTGTTCTTCTCATTAGCGACAACGATGATGAGAAGGCAAGAACATGTGTTTCAAATAGTTATGGTGTAGGTAGGAGTTTAACATTTCCTAAGTAGGTAAAAGAAGAGGTAATAGAGGAATTCTATACTTCAATTTCCAAGAGGAAAAGGAGTTTAATTGGGAGTGACAAGGTTGATGGTGATGGAATGTTTTCCGTTGGTCATGGCAGTTCCCATAAAACGGGGATCATAAGACTCTATGATGATAGAGATTATAGGAAGTTTTGTTCTTAACTTTCTTCCAAGTCTGATCCGTACAAGCTTAGTGGGATATTGGTGATATATTCTTCGGATTCAGAAGAATATATCACCAATATCCCATTAAGCTTGTACGGATCAGACTTGGAAGAAAGTTGAGAACAAAACTTCCTATAATCTCTATCATCATAGAGTCTTATGATCCCCATTTTATGGGAACTGCCATGACCAACGGTAAACATTCCATCACCATCACCCTTGTCACTCTCAATTAAACTTCTTTTCTTCTTGGAAAATGAAGTAGAGAATTCCTCTATAATCTTTCTTTTATCTACTTAGGAAATGTTAAAATTCCTGCCTATACCATCTCTAGTTGAAACACATGCCATTGCAGTCTCAACATCATTGTCGCTAACGAGAACAACAATTGATCAAAAGACACACCCTGTCAGCTACTGTATCCAAGTTATTCTCTGTATCCAAGTTCATCCCGAGTAATAGTACCATGAGGATAATCACCAAAGCCATCGGACAACTTTATGATGCCAATGAAGCAAGATGAACTATTCAATGAAACTCGTATTGTAAAGAAGAAGAAAGAGATTGATTCAGAAAGGTGGGTCGAGGGTCGAGCCTCGACTATACATGTAAGTTTTTTACTTATCATTAAGTATTTTGATTTACTTTTATATAAATTTTGAAATATTAATTCAATATAATTTTTCTTATAGGTTCGCTTCATAACTGATGTGGGCGAATTCATACGAAGTCAGCCACCTAACAAGTCGGCCGAGGCAATCCAACTTTCGAACGAGGATACTAAAAGAACACTCCTTGAGTACTTTATATACTTTGAACTAGACAATAGAACTAGTTTTCGAATGAGCTTGTAATAAACGTTAACTTAGTTTTGTTAGCTTAATGTTTTAGTTCTATTAATCTTTATATTTTGTTGCGTTTTAGTGTTGTTGTTGTTGCTGGCATAAAATGCCTGTTTAGGATATTTGGTATAAGCTGGCAGGTGGTATAGCAACCAAAACAGGCAGTTTCTGCCAAAAATATACCAAAAAAGCGACCAACTTTGGTGTCCAGTTGGTCGCTATTCACTTAAAAAAAATAATTTTCTGGTAATTTTGCGACCAAGGTTGGTCGCTTATAGTTAAAAAAAAAAATTAATTCTTGCCATTGGCGACCAATATTGGTCGCCCAGTAAATAAAAAATTATAACATTTATTAATATAGCGACCAAAGTTGGTCGCTTAATATGATTAAAAATAAATAAAAATAAAACGTTATTTACATCTGGAGACCAACTTTGGTCGCCAAATATATAGTATTAAAATATTTGAGCTACCAAAGTTGGTCGCTATATGCTTTGCCCAGAAAATTTGGTCCTTTTACCTGAGAGACTAATGTTGGTCGCTATTTAGCGACCAACTTTGGTCCCTAAGGTAAAGGGACCAGCTTAATATCGACCAGGCGTGGTTGGTCGCTTTTTGGTCGCTTTTTGGCCAATAAGCGACCAACGTTGGTCGCTTTTGCTGGTCGCTTTTTTCCCGAATTCTAGTAGTGACATTTAGCCTTGAAGTCCTGAACTTAGAGTTACAAGTTCAAAAGTTAAGGACATGTAGTCCTGAAGTCCTGAACTTAAAGTTCCAAGTTCAAAAGTTAAGGACATGTAGTCCTGAAGTCCTGAAGTTAAGTACAAAAGTTAAGGACATGAGCAGAAGGGTATTTTCGTCCGGGCAGTTAAAGTTTATTAAAGCAGTGGCTAAAGACTAAAGACATTTTAAACGGTGGCTTAAAAGTAAATACATATATTATTAGTGGCCAACCGTGCACTTCCCCCTTAAAAATATGCCCTTTTTTATATCTGCATTGTCGGTAACCTAGTAAACAATTTGGATCACGTATATGACCTTAAAAACCTGAAGTGAAATCTTGTGGTCTTTCCTACTGGTTGATGTGGTAAAATTAGCTCTCACATTAACAGGATAGACTTTGAGGTGAACAAATTATGGCCAATCTATTTAATAGGTAAAACTACAAATGATGCCAAACAAAATACAATATATCTATTTAATAGATAAAACTACAAATGATGCCACAATTTATCACAAAAACTTACTAATCAATTACCTTTGATCCAAACTAAAAGTTGAAAGAGGAAACGAACATAACTTTACCTTTAATTCTTGAGTTCTTTCAACTGTAAGAATAATTTCATTTCAATGCTTGATAGGGTTGACAAACTCAGTATCAGAAACTACAGAAAGCTCAATCAGACTAATTTCATTCTTCCAATGGAGCAGAAACGCCGAGATTTATCATAGTCCCATCAGTTGTTGATAATACTGGTTCTACTGAAGCAGCAGCAAAAGAAAGACACACATTTGCTGCAAAGAGTTACAACAATAACATGTGATCTCTTACGCCCACCAAAAACTTGGCTTGATGAAGATACTCTTCAACAGTCAGGAGATTCATATATTTTTGGCCTCGTGGCCACTTAAACTTGTATCAGTTTGTAAAGCCGATAATAAACTTATATTTTTTCCATTTGAACACTTCAACTTGACAAAATGGATACTAATAAAATACTTTTAACCGTTGACCATGCCTATGTGGAAGCAGTGCAGCTGACATGACTAAACTGTATGCAAATCACGCTGCCAAGGCGTGTGAATAGTATTGTTTTACTTAAAAAAATTAGAGTTAAAATAAAATATAAATAAGAAAGAAAAATGAAAAAGTAAAAAAAAAGACTTTTCCCTTTCCCCTTCTCTTTTCCCCTCCCCTTCCAACTCTCTCGGCTTCCCAGCAAAACTCCCACCCAATTTTTTTCATTTCTCATCCTAATTTCTCTTCCCCCCTCACCTTTCTTTGTTTCTTTTTCCCTTCATTTTCCCCTTCAATAATCTTTTCTTTCATTTGCTAGTTTCCACCCACTATTTCCGTCCCAATATGCCGCAACCACCGGTGTCGGAAGAAAGCTTGAGCTTTATCGTTGTTCTATCATCGAATTCATCTTTGTCAAAATAGCAGCAAAAAAAAGAGAGGCAAATTTGCAATGATATTGGGCGACCTCCACTTTCAAAATCATGGATTTCTGTTATCTTTTTCTGAAATTCTAATTTTTTTCTTATTTTGGTTATGGTCTAATCATGACCATAGTAATGTTGTAAATTTGATTTAGAAATAAGAGAGAGAAAGAATAATGAAGAAAAAGAGAAAGGAGAAGAAAGAAGATTAAGGAAAGGAAGGGAGGAGGGTGAATGAAGAAGAAGGAGGACGGTTGGGTACACATTAATACTGGGTATGTTTCAGGTGTTTTTTCTTTTTTTTTTCTTTTTTGTATTTGTACCCATGTTTTGCTGATTCTGTATTTAAAAATGGGACCCACAAATAACACATGGCAATTAATAAATAGCTTAGCATGACGTATTGTACATGTCAGCGCAATTGATGTACACGCTCTGGTGGATGTGTTTATTAGTACTCATTTTGTTAAGTTGGAGTGCTCAAATGGGAAAAATATAAGTTCATATATCGGCTTTGCAAACTGATACAAGTTTAAGTGGCGACGAAGCCATTTTACTCCATTACTTTGAGTCTCATCATATGCTCTTCCTGTTTACACATCATAACAAATTAAAATGAGAGTTTTCATATATGTGCTTATATGAACTGCAACTCCTTATTTTAGTATTTTGAATTCTAAACATGTTTCATGAGAAATGAAATAGAATCTTCTTCACCACTTCCTTTTTTTTTTCTTTTCTAGAAGTATTTTGGTTGACGATATGACTTATGAGATACACAAGAGAAGCTGTCTAAAAAGGTATATAAAAAGTTGCATTGTAGGTTAACTAATCCCACAATGGAAGTATGACAATTTTACTAAATAAACATGCAGAGATTAAAGGTAAACTAGGTACCAAAAATTAAATGCAAGTGTTTTCCCAGTAATGAAACTTCATGCTCCTTAGGAGATATGTTTTCAAAATGTGAAGAGACCAGGCCAATATCTGAGATACCATCAACCATTTGTTCATATGAATTGGAAGTTTTTGAAAAATTGAAGAACCAAAATGAACAACAAAAGGGAAAGACTTTAACTACATTAATCACAGTGATAATGATTCTTTAAACCTAAGGTAGAAATTATTTTGCTTAAGAGTATAAAATATAATGAGCCAGAAAACACTATAGAATGATTTAAAGAGACTTACATCATCATCAGAGAAGATGCATGTTGAGCAGTCATATTTCCTTGTGTAAACCCCACAGTGAGTGCATGTATGATGTACTACTTGACAAAGAGGAGCAAAAATCCAGTTTCGAGTAAACTTCAAAACCATTTTTGTATAATGAGGTGAATTAAATACACTTCAACAACACTAAATGTATAATGAGGTGAATTGTTGCGACCAAAAACACTCACGCAAGTGCACGTGATCGTCAAGTAATAAAGTAGTGAGTAGAGTATCGTTCCCACGAAGACTTGTGATTAACTATTGACTGATTCAAACTCAATTAACTTATCGATCCAAGAGATTTTTCACAAAATATAGACGTAACTAATTTACTACCTAAAACTATCAAGCAGTGAATTAACTAGCAACCGAACAAATAGCAATTTCAAATAACAATCAGTAGGAGAGAATATTCCAGGGTCACGGGCTAGATAACGATTGCGTTGCGTTCTTGGCTTAAAATAACTAATTGATTTATCTGGATTGTTGATTGACAGGGTTGATATTACTCATAAGAATCTGTTGAGTCCTTACACGCCTATTCCAGTTAACTTAATGCCTATATGTCTATGGAATTAAGATTAACAAGAATGCATTTACAATTCCTGTATTTCAACCAAGCAAGGCAATTAGGCATATGTCTATCCGAATTGCGAATCTGTTTTCCGATGCCCGGGTTCAAGAACTTGCTCTATTTAATTCTATATGCAATCTAGAGTTCCCACTTTCGAGTTCAACTCGAGATTCGTAGATAGTATTTCACTGTTAGCTACTCAGCAAAATAATTAAAAACATGATTAAATAAACAAGCCAATATGATAAAATCAACTTCGTCAAGTTAAACTTCGAACAACAACATTCATGTTTTACCCATGACCCTAGAACAATAGGGTTCTTAGCCACTCATGTTCATACAATTATCAAAAATAATGTTTTCAAATATAAAATCAATGAGTACTAGAAAAGGGATGGAAGAATTGCTCAAATCCGTGCTTCCAAGTGTTTTGTGCCTTTGTTTTCTCTCCAAAATCACGTTCTCCCCCCAAAATAAGTTTTAGGGTGGCTTTTATATCAATTGGAGGCGTCTTGGGGTGAAAATAACCGAGTCCAAGTCGGAATAGGATACTCTAGCGACCCGAGCGTCCAGGGCAGCGTGGGGCGCTGACCCTGGCGCTCAAAATCTGTGAGTTCTGGAAATTGCGCCACGGCCAGCGCCCCACGCTGGCTGTGGCCCTCAAAATTGACTTTTTGCCTTTTTGCTACGATTTGGCTCCAATTCGCGTCCTTTCGTCCCAAATTGCATCCGAATGATTCCTACACATAGAAACACCATAATTTAGCACACATCATCATATTAAACATCTCAAATCATCGAAACAAGAGCACAATGCGAGGCGATATATATCAAAATATACATACTTTATGCCGATTATCAACACCCCACACTTAGACTCTTGCTCGTCCTCGAGCAATAGAACTAAATCAATCCCCCAAAACATACTTATCACTAAGAAAGAGCACTTCACAATTAATTCACTTAAACACCCTATCTTTGGACTATGATCGATATCGGCAATTAAGTATGAACACGCAAATTTCACATTTTTCCCGTTTTCACATTAGCCCAAGTATATACATTGCTATTCAACCAACTCAAGCAACCTCTCCACATCCACCTTACCTCAAGAAATGACTCGTTACACTAAGTATCCTCAACTTACACATTCACCCAACAAAAGAAAGTGTACAACATCACCAATCCATCATGAGACCAAATGCCCTCACCACAAACCAAAGAGTGATTATCAAAGTAGTCCACACATTCAATATGTCATTGAACATAAATTAAGGACATCACACAATTGAACAACATTCACTCACTCTCACAAAGAATTCATGTGCATCCCGTGGTCGTACCATAAGCTTGCCCGTAGTGTATATCTCTACTAATCTAAGCTAGCCAAATCTAGGATCAATTAGGACTTTAAGGTTGTAATTTAGGCTAAGGGACGGGTAGGATATATTTAGAAATAGTGACTAACCCTCCTAAGCACTTTAGTACACTACACTCAAAAATCAAGCTCAATTTCTTCTCAACCCATTCACTTGTCATACACCATATATAACATAGCCCCCTTTCTTTTTTCAATTAATCACCTCTATGGATTCACTAGCACGAATGAAAAAAAATATCAGGAGGTGTGTGTCTTTTCACATTATTTGAACCTTATTTGCTTTTTCTTGCACATTTTTTTTTCTACACACATTCCATGCATTGAAGTTCTTAAGCTAGTGATTTTTATTCACAATCTTAGTGCACCTTAAGGGCCCTTCCATGGTTCCACTCGAAAGTAACTCCCAAATTTCTCCCCTTACTTCTTTTAGCGACTAAGTGCCTTAGGAGGTAAAGGTTCAACATTCTCCAATCAAGAACAAAGTAGGAGTATGGCTTGTAATGTGGGTGCCAAGGAAACGGTCTATAGGCTCAAAGGGCTAGCAATGGAAATTTTTTATTTATAAGTGACAAACACCTTCATGGTCAAGCAAGAAACGCCTACATCATCTCCTAGATTAGCATAACTTAATGATTTCGCGTTGATTAACACACGGGGAAAGTTCTAGACTACACAGGATAGCACAGAGTATCAAAAATCCTTACACACACATGGCACTTGACTCACTCAAGACGGTTCTGTGCAACTCTCAAGTCAAGCAAGCTAGCAAGTTGAGAATTTTTAAGCAACAATGCACTAGGTAGCATACAAGTCAATCAACTGAGAAAAAGGGATCAAAGAGTAGGCTGCTTACTTTACTTGGGCATTACAATTTAATTAATATATGCATAAAGACAGAGCGCATGCCGTAACGTAAATTGCCAACATCAACCATGTCAATAGGTATCTCAAAGCACCTCACTCTCCCTTTTCCTACTCCTAAGAAAGAAAAAAAAAGTAAAAAAAACTAAACTAGAACACCCGGTTCGAGCTACACCCTTGGAACAAAACCGATGTCAAAAGAAAAATCAAGGGATACTACCTAACTACCTAAAAATTAAAAAATTAAAAAAAAAAATTTAGGTATTTTTAGTCGGACTTTAATCCCTCAAGAAAATTATCCAACAGATCCATCGTCGGGAAAAGTCCAAACTTTTTCTGATTTTTTTTCACCTTTTATACAATTATACAATTACAGATCAAAGAGTATTCCCCCACCCCACACTTAAGCAATGCATAGTCCCCGATGCAAAATAAATTCAAAAATAGAGTAAGGTGGAAAGAAAGAACTCCCTGCTAGTCGGAGACTGCCCCCTCAGGATGCCCCCAGCTGTAGCAATGGGCTTATCATCATCTCCTAAGGGTACCAACGCCATGGGCCCCGTAACTTCATCCTCATCCGCATCCTCATCATCCGATCCCTTGTGAGTGTTCTCATCCTCAGAAGGATGAATAGGACTACCCGGTGCTATGCCCAACATCTCCTTGGATGAACTGGAGAGCTCATTTCGCAATTGTGTGCGCTCCTCCTCTGACACCCTAAGCCTGCGCATAATGACATTGACGGTTTTGTAGAGATACCTGTTAAAATTTTCATCCCTCTCACTCCGAGCAGCTTGGGTGAGCTTTGATGTGGACTCTAATAAGGATGTGATGTCTAGCAATGTCTTGGGTGCCTCCACCACCTCATCATAGCCTGGGTATTTCGGTACTTCAAAGGATAGCATGTACTATGTTAGGATGTTGCCATAAAAGAACCTCTTGATCCTCCCTCCAAAACGGGTTCGAGCCATCTCCCCAAGCATGAGCTCACCTACATTTATGGGGCGCCCGGTCATCAAAAACTAGATTAAGCACACTCGAGCATGAGCGCACTCACTATTATGCTCCACAGACATTAGTCTAGCTTGCATAAAGCTCTGCCAAACTTTAGTCGTCTTGTTGAAGTCAAACCTAAGCATTTCAAGGTGAACATCTCGCTTAGTCCGCGTCCATGTTGTGTTGGAATCAACGCCACAAAGTGTGTGACATATTGCTTGATAGCGTGGGCTTTTGACAAACTTTATAAGTCTTCGCGGGTTTGGGTTATCAACTCCCAAAAAATGACGCAAAGCCTCCCTATGCATTGGAATGGTCTTTCCCCTGACGCACGACTCATCATCTCTCGTGCTTCAGTTTGCATATAGTTCTCGGACCATGCTGAGATTTGTCGGACCCGGACATTCAAGGAACTTACCCATCTTTTTGTGGATCAATGTAGCAAGTACATCGGGGAAGCTTAGTTCTAAAGCCTTTACATTTATCCCCATCTCAGACACATATCTCCCGTATGGAATAAAAGTGTAACGACCCGGCCAGTCGTTTTTGGAATTTACGCCCTGATCCCACATTAACTGCTCCCCCTAAGTTCATTTCTGCTATTTTGGTATGCCGGCACGTTCGGTGTTAAATTTTGGAGAGTTTTGGGACACTTAGTCCCTAAATGAGAGCTTAAGTGTTGAAAAATGGTCCGTAGTCGGAACAATGTGAAGACAACCTCGAAATGGAAATCTGATGGTTCCGTTAGCTTCGTTAGGTGATTTCAGGGTTGGGAGCGTGTTCGGAATGTATTTTGGAAGTCCGTAGCTTATTTAGGCTTGAAATGCCGAAGTTTGAATTTTTGAAGTTTCCGGTCCAATAGTGAGTTTTTGATCCAAGGGTTGGATTGGAATTTCGAAAGTTACAACAGTTCCGTCATGTCATTTGGGATGTGTGTGCAAAATTTCGGGTCATTCGGACGAGGTTCGGGTAGGTTTTTGATCGAAAGCGTATTTTGTTGGAAATTGAAGTTCCTAGGCTTGAATCCTTGATTTAATCGGGTTTCCGGTGTTGTTTTAGGTGTTTTGAAGATTGGTACAAGTTTGAATAAGGTATTAGGTGGTATTGGTGCTTTTGGTTGAGGTCCCGGGGGCCTTGGGATGATTTCGGGTGGTTAATGGAAGAAGTTTGGAAGTTAAGAGGTAGCAGTTCTGCTGCTTCTGGTATCTTTTCGCTTCTGCGGCTTGGGAACCGTAGAAGCGAAGCTGTAAAAGCGGCCTTGGCTTCGCAGAAGCGATTTTTGGTCACCTTCCAGGAAACCGCAGAAGCGGTAGGAATTCCGCAGAAGCGGATCCGCTTCTGCGAGATGGGAACCGCAGAAGCGGAAGCTGGGATTTTAAAGGAAGCCGCAGAAGCAGCCAGTGTTCCGCAAAAGCGGAACCGCAGAAGCGGTCACTTGTCCGCAGAAGCGGAAATCCCTGGGCGGAAATAGAAATGTCGAGGGTTTAATTTCATAAGTTTGCAAATCAATTGAGAGCTCGGTTTAAGGCGATTTTGAGTGGGTTTTGAAGTGAAGATCCCTGGGTAATGTTTCTTTGGTCCCTTCTTGTTATATTTCATCATTATATAGTTAAATACATCATCGGAATTCGAATTTAGGATCAAAAATTGGATAATTTGGGGTAAAACTTCATTACCTAAACTATTGAGTTTTGAGTGGGCATTTGACTTCTGATTTGGGAGATTTTTATATGGTTAGACTCGTCAGGGTACCAGGGTTCTAAAAATGTGAAAATTATTTGATTCCGAGGAGTTGGCCTAAAAGGGCATTTTGGTCATTTCACCTAATTTCACGTCGTAGCTTTGAATTTAATAGCAAAACCAGGTGTTTGCGATGTTATTTACAATGTGTAATTGAATTGAATAGATTTGGGCCATCTGGAGTCGGATACTCGTGGCAAGAGCGTGGTTTCTAGTTGATATTGAGCCGGTTCGAGGTAAGTGGCTTGTCTAGCTTTGTGTGGAGGACCTTTTTCCCTTAGGATATGATCTTGAATATTTGAATACCCCGTACGTGAGGTGACGAGCGCATACTTGAGATAATTGTTGTAAATCCGTTTCTACTTGAAGTATTTAAATTGAGATTTCTTGTTTACTTGTTCATTTTAACTGTAAGTTTGTACCCGTGCTAGCTTAGAGACTCATGTTTAGCTGGCTTACTTGCTTATTTGCTTTAACTGTGCTATTTGTACTCTGTGAAGCATGTTTGGCTATAATTTACTACTTTGTGTCATGATTTTTAGCATTGTTCCGAGATTTATGAATCGTTGTTGTTGTGTGTTTAATTTGGGACTACGGGACGGCTTCCCTGGAGATCCCTCTGTACTTGAGATATTCTGGACTGAGGGTGCGGGATACCAAGAGATCCCTGGCACATGTGTTTCTATATATATATTGGGATACCAAGAGATCCCGGTTTACTTATTGAGGATACCAAGAGATCCTCGGGATACTAAGAGATCCCCGACTTACTTATTGAGGATACTAGGAGATCCTCGGGATACCGAGAGATCCCCAGTGTTGATGATGAGGATACCAAGAGATCCTCGGGATACCAAGAGATCCCCCGACTACTATTCCTTATTGAGGGCAGTTTTCCGTGTATTGTTACCTTTGCTTTCTATATATGTTCTTCCTTATTTACCTGGTTTAGATTCTCGCTGTAGACTTTATTTAAACTATTTCTGTTATCTCATTATTTATTATTTTATCTCAGTAGGGCCCTGACCTTCCTCGTCACTACCTAACCGAGGTTAGGCTTGGCACTTACTGAGTACCGCTGTGGTGTACTCATGCCCTTCCTGCGCATGTTTTTCATGTGCAGATCCAGGTACTTCCTCCCAGACGTATCATCCTCGTGGTGGAGAGTCCTAGCTGAGACTTGAGGTATATCTGCTACGTTCGCAGACCAGGAGTCTCTACTCTATTCCGGCTTTAGCAGATAGTTCCTTTTCTTTCCTTTCATGTTGTTTAGACATTCTGGTGTAGAGCAGTTTACTACATTCTATTATCCTGTGTTTCCCGTGAGTTTCCGGGTTTTGGGATTTAGTTGTAGACTTCCGCATATTTTGAGTTGTATAGGCCGAGTGGCCTTATATATAGTTTTTATTTCTGTATGTCAGTTTTAATTAATTATTCCGCAAATGTTAATTTGTTATTCCGCACTGTTAGGCTTACCTAGTTGTAGGAACTAGGTGCCATCACGACATGTTCATGGAGGGTGAACTGGGGTCGTGACAAGTTGGTATCAGAGCTCTAGGTTCATAGGAGTCAAGGAACACAGGCCGGTTTATTAGAGTCTCGCTGATCGGTACGGAGACGTCTGTACTTATCTACGAGGGGCTATGTAACTGTTTAGGAAAAATCTTCATTTCATTTGAATTCCTCGTCGTGCGATATTTTTGGACATCAATTCTAAACTTCTGACTTCTATTCTCTCACAGATGGTGAGGACACGTGCTACTCGAGATGATCAGGCACCCGCGCCCCCTACTGCAGCCGCCAGAGGCCGGGGCCGGGGGAGAGGTCGAGGACGCGCACGTGGTGCAGCTAGAGCACCTGCGCGAGCTGCCGCCGAGGTACCACCAGCAGATCCAGCCGGAGCCCAGGCACCTAGCACACCTACTACTGCCGCTACTACTCCAGCGCTCCAGGAGACTTTGGCTCAGTTCATGAGCATGTACATTACCTTGGCTTAGGCAGGGTTGCTTCCCATTGCTGCAGCCACTTCCCAGGCCCGGAGAGGAGCACAGACTCCCGCCGTCCACACTTCTGAGCAGCGAGTGCAGGTTGAGCAGGCTCCCAAGATTATTCCGGCACCGCCTGCAATGCCAGTTCAGCCCGAGGATGGGTCCGCTGCTTCAGAGGACGAGCAGCGAAGACTTGAGAGGTTCAAGAAGTATGATCCCCCAGTGTTCAGTGGATTAGCATCAGACGATGCCATTGGATTTCTAGAGGAGTGTGATCGTATTCTTCGCACTATGGGCATAGTGGAGTCCAGCGGGGTTTCTTTCACTGCTTTTCAGCTTCGGGGAGCCACCTATGATTGGTGGCGGACTTATGAGATAGACAGTCCAGTCGAGGCTGCTACACTGACTTGGACCCAGTTCTCGGATATGTTCATGAGAGAGTTTGTCCCCCAGAGTCTCAGGGATGCATGGCGCGCGGAGTTTGAGCATTTGCGCCAGGGTGTTATGACCGTTTCAGAGTATGCTATCCGTTATACCAGGTTGGCCAGGCATGCACCGGCTTTGGTTGCTACAGTTCGGGAGAGAGTTTGCAGGTTCATTGAGGGTCTTATTCCACCCATCAGATCTAGCATGGCTCGAGAGTTGGAGATGGACATTCCTTATCAGCAGGTAGTGAGCATTGCTAGGAGGATTGAGGTATGCTCGCCAGGGAGCAAGGAGAGAGGGAGGCCAAGAGGTATCGAGAGTCGGGTCACTACTCTGGTGCCCGTACCCCATCAGCTGGTCGTTATGGCAGAGGTTATTCGGGTCTCCCTGTACATTCAGCTCTTCCAGCAGCCGGCAGTACTCCAGCTCCACCTCCACCTCAGGAGCCTTATTATGCACCTCCAGTTTCTAGCGCGCCTCCTGCGCGGGGTGCTTCCATAGGTCAGTCCAGCCGACCTGGCCCTAGTCTGTCACAGGCACTGTGTCCTCCCAGAGCTTGTTACGAGTGTGGTGATACACGTCACTTGGTGAGGGATTGCCCCAGACTTGGGAGGAGCGCCCCCCACAGACTTCTCAGCCACAGCGTGCTCCTCAGGTTCTCAGGCCATGGTCACAGCTCCAGCTGCTATCCCACCTGCCTAGCCGGCTAGGGGCGGAGGTCGGGGAGATAGAGGTCGCCCTCGCGAGAGGGGCCGGGCCAGATATTATTGTATTCCTGCTCGCACTGAGGCTGTTGCCTCCGACTCCGTCATTACAGGTATTATATTGGTTTGTCACAGAGAGGCATCGGTTCTATTCGATCCGGGCTCTACTTACTCTTATATGTCTTCTTACTTTGCTCCGCATTTGGGTGTGCCTCGGGATTCTTTGAGTGCCCCCATTTATGTTTCTACTCTTGTGGGAGATTCTCTTGTTGTGGACCGCGTTTATTGGTCATGTTTGGTTACTATTCGTGGTTTTTAGACCAGAGCAGATTTATTGTTACTCGGTATGGTGGATTTTGACATTATTCTGGGCATGGACTGGTTGTCGCCCCATTTTGCTATTCTTGATTGTCACGCCAAGACCGTGACGCTGGCTATGCCAGGTATCCCGCGTGTTAAGTGGAGTGGTACTTTAGATCACACTCCCAGTAGAGTTATCTCTTTTCTTAAAGCTCAGCGCATGGTTGAGAAGGGGTGTGCCGCGTATTTGGCTTATGTGAGAGATGTTAGTGTTGATACCCCTTCTGTTGATTCTGTTCCAGTGGTACGGGATTATCCCGATGTATTTCCAGCTGATCTTCCGGGCATGCTGCCCGATAGAGACATTGATTTTGGCATTGATCTGTTGCCGGGCACTCAGCCCATTTCCATTCCTCCGTATCGTATGGCTCCTCCTGAGTTGAAGGAGTTGAAGGATCAGTTTCAGGAATTGCTTGGTAAGGGTTTTATTCGACCCAGTGTTTCACCGTGGGGTGCTCCTGTTTTGTTTGTGAAGAAAAAGGATGGTTCTATGCGCATGTGTATTGACTACCGCCAGTTGAACAAGGTTACAGTGAAGAACCGTTATCCTTTGCCTCGTATAGATGATCTGTTTGACCAGCTTCAGGGCGCACAGGTGTTTTCTAAGATTGACTTGCGCTCAGGTTACCATCAGTTGAAGATTCGGGAGCCAGATATCCCAAAGACTGCCTTCAGGACTCGATACGGTCATTATGAGTTCCTTGTCATGTCATTTGGACTGACGCCCCTGCAGCTTTCATGCATTTGATGCACAGTGTGTTCAGGCCATATCTTGACTCGTTCGTGATTGTTTTTATTGATGATATTCTGGTGTACTCCCGGAGTCGGGAAGATCATGAGCAGCACCTGAGGACCGTGCTTCAGACCTTGAGAGAGAAGAAGTTATATGCAAAGTTCTCAAAATGTGAGTTTTGGCTGAGTTCTGTGGCATTCCTAGGCCATGTGATTTCTAGTGAGGGTATTCGGGTTGATCCGAGGAAGGTAGAGGCCGTGCAGAGTTGGCCCAAGCCATCCTCAGCTACAGATATTCACAGTTTCCTTGGCTTGGCGGGCTACTACCGTCGTTTCGTGGAGGGATTTTCATCGATTGCTGCCCCTATTACTAGATTGACCCAGAAGGGTGCCCCATTTCAGTGGACAGAGGAGTGTGAGGCGAGCTTTCAGAAGTTCAAGACACCTTTGACTACAACCCCTATTTTGATGTTACCTACCGGTTCGGGGTCTTATACTGTCTATTGTGACGCCTCGAGAGTTGGCCTTGGAGCAGTGTTGATGCAGGACGGTAGGGTGATTGCCTACGCGTCCAGACAGTTGAAGATACATGAAAAGAATTACCCTGTCCACGACCTTGAGTTAGCTGCCATTGTTCATGCCTTGATGATCTGGCGTCATTATTTATATGGAGTGCCTCGTGAGACCTATACTGATCATCAGAGTTTGCAGCACTTGCTCAAGCAAAAGGATCTCAATATGCGTCAGAGGAGGTGGTTAGAGCTGTTGAAGGATTATGACATCACTATCCTATATCACCCGGGCAAGGCCAATATGGTGGCGGATGCCTTGAGTCTCCGGGCGGAGAGTTCGGGGAGTTTGGCATATTTACCAGCTTCAGAGAGGCCTATGGCGATGGCTGTTCAGGCCTTAGCCAGCCAGTTCGTGAGATTGGATCTTTCGGAGCCCAATCTAGTTCTAGCTTTTGTGGTTTCCCGGTCCTCCTTAGTTGATCGTATCAGGGAGCGGCAGTATGATGACCCTCATTTGCTTGTCCTTCGGGACAAGGTTCAGCGTGGAGATGCCAAGGATGTGACCATTGGGGATGATGGAGTATTGAGGATGCAGGGCCGGATTTGTGTGCCCAATGTTGATGGTCTTCGAGAGATGATTCTAGCAGAGGCCTATAGTTCGCGGTATTCCATCCATCCGGGTGCTGCGAAGATGTATCAGTACCTGAGGCAGCACTACTGGTGGAGGCGGATGAAGAAGGATATAGTTGGTTATGTGTCTAGATGCCTCAACTGCCAGCAGGTGAAGTATGAGCACCAGCGCCCAGGTGGGTTGCTCTAGCAGATAGAGTTTCCGGAGTGGAAATGGGAGCGCATCACCATGGATTATGTATCTGGACTTCCACGGACCTTGAAGAAGTTTGATTCCATTTGGGTTATTGTGGACCGGCTGACCAAGTCCGCTCATTTTATTCCTGTGTGTACCACTTATTCATCGGAGCGGTTGGCGGAGATTTATATCAGGGAGATCGTCCGTTTGCATGGTATTCCAGTTTCTATCATTTCAGACAGAGGTACTCAGTTTACATCGCGGTTCTGGAGAGCTGTGCAGCAGGAGTTAGGCACTCGGGTGGAGTTGAGCACAACATTTCACCCCCAGACGGACGAACAGTCCGAGCGCACTATTCAGATTCTTGAGGATATGCTCCGTGCGTGTGTGATTGAGATCGGAGGGTCTTGGGATCATTTCTTGCCACTGGCGGAGATTGCTTACAATAACAGCTATCAGTCCAGCATTCAGATGGCGCCGTATGAGGCTTTATATGGTAGGAGGTGCAGATCTCCGGTGGGTTGGTTTGAGCCGGGCGAGGCCAGGCTATTGGGCACAGAGATGGTTCAGGATGCATTGGAGAAGGTTAAGGTGTATCAGGATAGACTCCGTACAGCCCAGTCCAGGCAGAAGAGTTACGCGGATAGGAAGGTTCGTGATGTTTCATATATGGTTGGTGAGCGGGTTCTGCTTCGGGTCTCGCCTATGAAAGGCGTCATGCGGTTTGGGAAGAAAGGAAAGTTGAGTCCGAGGTTTATTGGCCCTTTTGAGATCTTGAGGCGAGTTGGGGAGGTTGCCTATGAGCTTGTCTTACCTCCCAGTTTGGCCGGAGTTCATCCGGTATTTCATGTTTCGATGCTCCGGAGATATCACGGGGATCCGTCGCATGTGTTGGATTTCAGTTCAGTCCAGCTGGACAAGGATCTATCCTATGTTGAGGAGCCAGTGGCTATTTTGGACAGACAGATCAGGAAGTTGAGGTCAAAGAACATCGCTTCAGTGAAGGTTCAGTGGCGGGATCAGCCGGCCGAGGAGGCGACTTGGGAGACCGAGCAGGATATGCGTAGCCAGTACCCTCATCTTTTCTCTACCTCAGGTATGTTCTCTATGCACGTTCGTGGACGAACGAATGTTTAAGTTTAGGAGGATGTAACGACCCGGCCGGCCGTTTTTGGAATTTACGCCCCGATCCCCCATTAACTGCTTCCCCTAAGTTCATTTCTTTTATTTTGGTATGCCGGGACGTTCGGTGTTAAGTTTTGGAGAGTTTTGGGACACTTAGTCCCTAAATGAGAGCTTAAGTGTTGAAAAATGGTCCGTAGTCGGAACAGTATGAAGACAACCTCGGAATGGAAATCCGATGGTTCCGTTAGCTTCGTTAGGTGATTTCGGGGTTGGGAGCGTGTTCGAAATGTATTTTGGAAGTCCGTAGCTCATTTAGGCTTGAAATGCCGAAGTTTGAATTTTTGAAGTTTCCGGTCCAATAGTGAGTTTTTGATCCGAGGGTCGGATTGGAATTCCAGAAGTTGTAGTAGTTCCGTCATGTCATTTGGGATGTGTGTGCAAAATTTCAGGTCATTCGGACGAGGTTCGGGTAGGTTTTTGATCCAAAGCGTGTTTTGGTTGGAAATTGAAGTTCCTAGGCTTGAATCCTTGATTTAATCGGGTTTCCGGTGTTGTTTTAGGTGTTTTAAGGATTGGTACAAGTTTGAATAAGGTATTAGGTGGTATTGGTGTTTTTGGTTGAGGTCCCGGGGGCCTCGGGATGATTTCAGGTGGTTAACGGAGGAAATTTCTAAGTTTGCAGCAGCTGGTATTTTTGTTCCTTCTAGTATTTCCTCTTCTGCGGCTTGGGAACCGTAGAAGCGGANGTTGAAGGATTATGACATCACTATCCTATATCACCCGGGGCAAGGGCCAAGTATGGTGGCGGATGCCTTGAGTCTCCGGGCGGAGAGTTCGGGGAGTTTGGCATATTTACCAGCTTCAGAGAGGCCTATGGCGATGGCTGTTCAGGCCTTAGCCAGCCAGTTCGTGAGATTGGATCTTTCGGAGCCCAATCTAGTTCTAGCTTTTGTGGTTTCCCGGTCCTCCTTAGTTGATCGTATCAGGGAGCGGCAGTATGATGACCCTCATTTGCTTGTCCTTCGGGACAAGGTTCAGCGTGGAGATGCCAAGGATGTGACCATTGGGGATGATGGAGTATTGAGGATGCAGGGCCGGATTTGTGTGCCCAATGTTGATGGTCTTCGAGAGATGATTCTAGCAGAGGCCCATAGTTCGCGGTATTCCATCCATCCGGGTGCCGCGAAGATGTATTAGGACCTGAGGCAGCACTACTGGTGGAGGCGGATGAAGAAGGATATAGTTGGTTATGTGTCTAGATGCCTCAACTGCCAGCAGGTGAAGTATGAGCACCAGCGCCCGGGTGGGTTGCTCCAGCAGATAGAGATTCCGGAGTGGAAATGGGAGTGCATCACCATGGATTTTGTATCTGGACTTCCACAGACCTTGAAGAAGTTTGATTCCATTTGGGTTATTGTGGACCGGCTGACCAAGTCCGCTCATTTCATTCCTGTGTGTACCACTTATTCATCGGAGCGGTTGGCAGAGATTTATATTAGGGAGATCGTCCGTTTGCATGGTATTCCGGTTTCTATCATTTCAGACAGAGGTACTC